>NC_142022.1:3904-326404 GCF_049901735.1 Notechis scutatus | reverse complement strand
GACATCTTCCTCTGGGGCAGGGGTCTCCAACCTTGGCAACTTTTAAGCCTGGAGGACTTCAACTCCCAGAATTCCCCAGCCAGCTGTGCTCCGGGCTTAAAGTTGCCAAGGTTGGAGACCCCTGCTCTGGAGCACATGGGGCTAGGGAAAGGTTGAGTCACCCTCCCCCTCCAAATCTGAGAAACGTGTGCACACACAACACCATTTGCCAACAGGTGGTGGAGAGACTCTGCACCGCTCAGTTCTGGAAGGCCTCCAGGTTAAAACAGCAACCCCAATGTTAAGACAGACGTTGTACTTGCCCCATGGGAAGGGGCCGGCTAGGCCGCCAAACCAGGGTCTGTTTCAAGGTCTGCACTCAAGATGGCTTGATTTTCACGAAGGAGACTCTCCAGCAAGCTCTCTTGGAGACAGTAAAATGAGGAACAGGCTAAAAGGGCTCAAACCGACAAAAGCAGAAGATGACCCATTTTGCACAATTGTGGCTACTCGTGAATCCACCGTCCCTGACTACAGACAACTCCATTGTTTGGGGGAATTGGGGCAACCCTTTCAAAGAAAGGGACATCTGGCGAGGCAAGATCTGAAACCAGAAGTAAGGGGGGGGAGGAGGATGTGGGGGGAGGGGAAGGGAAGAGGCATGCTTTTAAAAATGCAAATAAAATTATAGGGTGCTTTCAGCACGGGGCGGGGGGAGAAAGAGGAGCCGTTTTCCAACGGCAGCAGATCCCTCTATTTGTGTCTTGGCTGCTTCCCAAGAGGAGAGACCGATTTGGAAGCCACAAAAGACACTAGTTTTATTTTCATATTGTGGTGTGTGTGTGTGTGTGTGTGTGTGTGTGTGTGTGTGTGTGTGTGTGTGTGTGTTCAAGCTCAGGGAGGGAGATAGCACGCCAAGCCCGTTTCGAACAGCCTGCAAAGTTTTTCACAAATTCCAATTAAAATCACGGGCTTGCGTTCGCCTCTCACGTTTATTTTTGACCTTTCATCCCAAATTAGGATACTTGGCTGGTGGGGAATAACAACAACAACAATAACAACAACAACAACAATAACAATTGTAGACAAGCAGCAAGAAAAAAATCACAAAGTATCGGGACTTACAAGCGACTTTGGGAAAAAAATTGTGTGTTATCCCAATTGTAATTGGAGCAATATCTAAAAGGCTGCCTTGCTATTTGGAAATTCTGAATTTATCAGACTTGAATACCCTGATTCTGCAAAAAAACACCCTATTGGAACAGCTTATATCCTCTGACGCTACCTTAACAGTTCCTAGGTCCTTGGTTAGGACTTGAGCTGTTGAGCTGCCAACCAGCCCCAAAGGCTGTGAATCTCACCAAAGATTAACAACAACAACAACAACAAAAACATCAACAACAATAATAATCTGGTCTGAAGGGGAATTAGCACCCCCCCCCCAAAAAAAAATCACATGCTAGGATGAATTAATAAAACTTCTTCAAGAATCGACACACATGCAGGGCTGAAGAAAAAAAACACCACAAAGGAGGGGCGGGGGTTCCAATCTGGATAGCCATGCCCACCCACCCTTCCGATGATATTTCCCCTCCGAAACGTGCTTTGGGGAAAGCCCAGAAACCAGTCATCAAACCGACCAAATCCCCCCTTCCCTCAAGAAAGTCTACGCCACAATACACAACGAACTCCAGAGCTGGGCTGTCTTCCTTTAGATCCTGGGCCCCCCAAACCCTCCTCAACACAAAGACACCCCCCACACACACCCACCCACAAAGAAGCGGAACTAACCTTCAAGATGTTTTCTTTCTTCCGATCGGTTTTAGATCTGGCCAAATATTCTATCCGAGACATAATCCAGCCTTGGTGAGGATTGGATTGGGTCTCCCGCTAGCTTAGGATGGCAGGAGGAGTTTTGGGCATCCACGGAACAAAAACACAGGAGGAAAATAGGGGTGAGGAAAAAACTGAGAGAAAGAAAGAGAGAGAGAGAAAGAGAAAGAGAGAGAAAGAGAATACCCCTTCCAACTTGCCCTTTGTACAGCCAACTCACAAGCAGGAAGTTAACTAGCCATGCTCAATCACTAAAACTTGGATTATTCAAACTGCTTTGCTCCTCCTCTCAGAGACAGAGGAGGAGGAGGAGGAGGAGGAGAAATCCCCTGTTCTTACACCACCTTGAAAAGAGCGAGGCAAACAAGGGCTGTCCTGTTCCAGAAACAGAGCAGATTGCATCAGAAACAGAGGTCCCGGGATCCAGTGGTTCTCCAGGATTCCTTCTCACATTGCCAGGATGCTCTTACTCAGAGCAGCCTGAGTACAAGGCAGGAGAAGAGCAATTCAGTAGCAGAACAATGAGACAACCACCGCTGAGAAAATGCAGAAATGCAACCCCTTCCCAGTTGTCCCGGGCTGCTCTACACCCCTGAGGCTCCCCCCCCCGGGAAACTTCAAAGCAGCCATGGGATTCATGGCACCATGTTGCACAGCCAAGAAAAGCTCTTCTACAGCTGCCCCGGACAGAGGCACACAACCACACACAAGACACACACACTCGCCAAGCGTCTAAACACCAGAGGAAAGTGATCGCACATGCCACCCTTCCATTGTTCATGTCCTAGAAGCACGACACATGCACCACAGCCACACTCTTGAGGTCACGGTCTTATTTTGTGAAAGCAGATGCCTGGCAGTCTCTGTGGGGTTGGGGTTAAACAAGCGAGCTCTGGGTTCAAATCGCCAGCCTGCCAAATGGCCAGCTACAGCTTCCCAAGCTAAACTACCCTACAAGCAAACATATCATTTGAGATCTTGGTATTATTTTACTGCACCTCTGTATGGTTTGCCAATTGCACAGTTCTGGAGAACCGATACTGGAAATTTTGTGCAGTTCGGAGAACCGGCAAATACTACCACCTCTGACTGGAGATTTTACAGTATCCTTCCCCTTCCACACCCACCAAGCCACACCCACAGAACCTGTAGTAAAAAAAAATTGAATCCCACCACTGTATCACCTGCAGGGATTCGCTTACCAACAGTGGCAAGGAAAAGTCATAAAATGGGACAAAGCTCCCTTAACAAATGTTTCACTTAACCACAGGACATTTGGGCTCAATTGTGGACCAACATTCACAGGGGAACATAAATAATGCTTTTTGGTGGCATTTAAATATTACTAAAACAAATCCATGCTATTTCCTTGGAAACACTACGGAAGAGGGTTGCCTTTCCTATCTCCTGGAATATCCCCAGTCCAACCTATAGCTGTGGGATTTCCTGGTAGTTTTCCATCCAAATTCTAACTAGGTTTTTGGAGATGAAAACCCTGCAGATATGGGACCAGGGGCTTCAGAATTGAGGAGAGGGATCTGCAGGCATCTTAGAAAACTATAGGCATCACATTGCTAGGCTAAAGAGCTCATAGACACACGTCCTTCCCAAACATCGAACTGGCAACATGAAAACTTCGGAGCAAAACACGCTGGTCCATCTAAGGTAGACAAACATCTAGACTCAAAGGCTGGTTATCACAGACATATTGGGACATATCTAGTTCTTGCAGTCTTTCATCATAGAGTTTAGCCTCCAGTCCCCAAATCATCTTTGTTGCTCTTCTCTGCACTCTTTCTAGAGGCCATTGAATATTATCTATTCAGAGAATGCAGTTGTCCCCTCAGGTCCGTCGATTAAACCAACTTCAAACATAGCTTTATTTTTATCGTTGAAAGATAATTCTAAGAGCCTGACAAAAATGGAATTGAATTTTAGAAACAGTCTGTCATCTGCACCTCTGTAACTGTCTGGTTTGGCTCTGCAACCCAACAGGACATACACAGACTCCAGAGGGTAATTAGGACTGCAGAAAAAACAATTACTACCAACCTGCCTTCCATTGAGGACCTGTATCCTGCACGAGTCAAAAAGAGGGCTGTGAAAATATCTCCAGACCCCTCACATCCCAGGCATAAATTGTTTCAACTCCTTCCCTCAAAACGATGCTGTAGAGCACTGCACACCAGAACAGTGGACACAAGGACAGTTTTTCCCCCGAAAGCCATCACTCTGCTAAACAAATAATTCCCTCAACACTGTTCCAACTATTTACAAAGTCTGCACTACTATTACTGTTAATCTTCTCATCACTCCTTATCACCCATCCCCTCCCATTTGTGACTGTATGACTGTAACTTTGTTGCTTGTATCCTTACGATTTATATTGACTGTTTCCTAGTATGATTTGATTGCTTATTGTACCCTATGACTATTATTAAGTGTTGTACCTGATGATTCTGTCTCTTGACAAATGGATCTTTTCTTTTTATGTACACTGAGAGCATTTGCACCAAGACTAATTCCTTGTGTGTCTAAACACACTTGGCCAATAAAGAATTCTATTCTATTTTTTTAATGCAGGAATAGCAGATTCACTGTCTACCTTACCACAGAAGGGTTTATCCCTATTAATTAATTAATAATTCCTGTCCCCTTATTTTCCCCCCGAATCCTTTATTCGGTTAAAATTTAATCTCAACCTCAAGGACAAATTCTAGAATAATGTAAAGGCAGACAATGACATCTTGAAATATAAACTACATGTGTCTTTCTCCTTCAGAACATTTAACACTCTTAAAGTCTTCAGAATCAGAATTGCAAGCAAGCTAGAAGTCTCAAAGTGCTTTATTTTGTTTTTGAAAAGACAGCTGGACTGATTTTTTGAGGATAAAGAAGGAGATTTTGTTTCACATCCACTTGGCTTCATCAATTGTACTGGATGGTGGGAGGGATGGAAGGACAGACTCACAACCACAATTGAGCCCAACACTTATGTTGCTAAATGAGACATTTGTTCAGTGAGTTTTGCCCCATTTTATGACCTTTTGTGCCATAGTTGTTCAATGAATTGAATGAAGCGAGTCGTACATGTGAAAAACAGTCCTAACTCACTTTTTTCAGTGCCCGTTGTAACTTTGAATGGTCACTAAACGAACTGTTGTAAGTCGAGGACTACCTATATCTGTCCATCCCCTCCCCCACCATCCAGTACAACTGGTGAAGCTTCCTGGATGCGAAAGATCTTTTTCTTCTTCTTCCTCAAAAAAATCAGTCCAGTTGCCTTTTTCTTTTTTAAACCATATTTGAGACAACTATGACTTGGATGGCTAAGAATCTTTATAAAGCAAGCTAGAAGCTCCCCACTACCTAAACAGAGGCCTCCACACTTGGCAACTTTAAGACTTGTGGACTTCAACTCCCAGAATTCCCAGAAGTCTTAAAGTTGCCAAGTTTGGAGACCTCTGCCCTAGACCATTTCAATCAGAACAGAAATGGAAGGGACCTTGGAGGTCTTCTAGTCTAATCCCTTGCTCGAGCAGAAGACCCTAGACCAGAAGTCTTCAAACTTGGCAACTTTAAGACTTGTGGACTTCAACTCCCAGAATTCTGGGAGGTGAAGTCCACAAGTCTTAAAGTTGCCAACTTTGGGGACCCCTGACCTAAACAATTGTAATTTTTATCCACAACGAACAATTTGTGCACCTCCTCAACCACCGCTGGTCTATTTGCCCCTTGTATCGTGGAAGAACGATCACAACTTACCGGAGCTCAAAATTTACTGGAAAGTTTTCAGATGGCGATGCCAAGGTTCTTGGCTTCCAGCCTCATTATTATTTTTCCAAATTAGGACAAACTGGAGCTAGCTGGAAGAGTCTGGATCTTCTCCACCAGGAAAAGCAACTGGACTTTTCCTACTAGGTGATGTGAGATCAAAATCTCCAGTCCCCCTCACAAGGTTCTCGCCACTGCAAAACCTCTGACCATTCATGCAATGGGAATTTCCTTCTCATTGAGTTTCCAGGTCAATCATTGACTGAGGTCAAGCCACACCAGTGGGTTTTAGCAGCTGCTATAGGCTGGGTTCCACAGCCTATTTTGGGTGAGTTCGCTCCTCCTGATCCTGATCCTTTAAAAATCCACATCAAGGTCACATATCCATTAGCTCTTATCAGAGTATCTTGTGCTCCGATTTACTGCTTTTAAAAAAAAAATAGAGAAGGGTAGCTGAGAAGTAAAGGAAGATATTCAAGCTAGAGCTAAAAAGAACAAATCTAATCAAAATTCTATCTATATATAAAAGTGAAATACCACTCACACATCACAAAATCTCCAGAACCGTAAAGCCTACAAACTTGAAATTTGGCATGTAAGTTCCTCTTGGCTTCTAGGTGCTCAGTAAGAAATGATTTGACAAATGACCATCAGAGCATTAGTATTTCCTTTATTATTATTATTAACATACTCTGATGCTAAAGAGTTCTACTTCCTCTCCCCACCTGAAAAGAAATCTCTTCCAAATGCAAAACACAAGCAGAGGAGAGGAGTTTCAGTTTCCAAGCAGCTTTAGTACAGAACAGTTGAGCTAAGCCACACCCAGGCTCCTTGCTGTCTCCTTCTTGTTCAGACAGCAAATGCAGTTTCCAAACTGAAAGAGAGTTGAGAGCCCTCAACTCTCTCCCACACTGACAGGACGCTAGCCAGATGACTACCAATGGATGCTGGTAGGCAGAGGCAGAATCCCCCCCCCTCCTTATTTTCCTCCCCAAAAACTAAGCCCGACCACATAGTTTTGTAGCGAAACACAAGTATCCATCTAGTATTATATCTCTCCCACACTCTTGGCTTCCTGGAAAGACAGAAAAACACGGCTGTGGTTTTCCTTGGGGCTCACAGATCGTAATGGGACATCTCACCGCAGCCAATCCACCATGGCCATTGTACCATAGCCACCTCGTCGTGGCCATCTCACCGCAGCCAACTTGCCACGGGACAATTCCAAGCAGGACAACTCAACGTGATAAATATCATCCACCATTGTTTCTTCAATATTATTTCCATAACAAAAATGGAAAATAATGTAGAAAAAACAGACAGATTAATCTTTTATTGTGTTGGATTATCCCACGTGGATTGTCCTGCGGCAAGTTGTCCTAGAGTCCCCCCACCCCCAGATGTGCACAGAGCCATGGGGATAATTGGCGCCTTGAAAGCCCCCGCCCTGCCTTTTAAGCAATTTTTAACATCCCTTGCCTCCTTTTAAGTTTTGTTTTCATGCTTTTCTATTTTTATATTCTACCACTGCCCAGAGTTCCTTTGTGGGGGGAGATGGATGTTCTTCAATATCATTAAAAAAATAAAGCAAAATAAATGGCATGCCTCTCTGGTGATAGCCTCTTCCTGACTTTTCTCCACAACAGCTATGGAAAAGGCCATAGGAGGGAGGGAGCAGGCAATGGAAGATTCCAACTGATGATTCCAACCTGTGCGAAGGATCTCGGAGCCCTAGTGGACAACCGTTTAAATATGAGCCAGCGGTGTGCTGCAGCTGCCAAAAAAGTCAGCAAAGTTCTAGGCTGCATAAACAGAGAGATAGAATCAAGATCTCAGAAGTGTTAATTAATACCACTTTATAATGCTTTGGTAAGGCTACACTTGGAATATTGCATTCAGTTTTGGTTGCCACGATTTGAAAAACCGTTGAGACTCTAGAAAGAATGCAAAGAGGGACTGGATGCTAAAACATATGAAGAATGGTTGCAGGAACTGGGTATGTCTAGTTTAATGAAAAGAAGAACCAGGGGAGACATGATAGCAGTGTACCAATATCTCAGGGGCTGCCACAAAGAAGGAGTCAAGCTATTCTCCAAAGCAACTGAAGACATAACAAGAAGCAATGGGTGGAAACTCATCAAGGAGAGAAGCAACTTAGAACTAAGGAGAAATTTCCTGACAGTGAGAAGAATTAACCAGTGGAACTCCTTGCCTCCAGAAGTTGTGAATGCTCCAACGCTGGAAGTTTTTAAAAAGAAGTTGGATAACCATTTATCTGAAGTGGTGTAGGGTTTCCTGCCTAAGTAGAAGGTTGGACTAGAAGACCTCAAGGTCCCTCCCAACTCTGTTATTCTATTCCTATTCCTATTCCATTCCATTCTATTCTGTTCTACTCTGCTCTAATTCTATTGTATTCTATGATGGGCTGCAGAAACCAGCCTCCCTTTGATATGGGGAGGAGGGGAATGTTACCCACAACACCACCAGTCCCCAATTGTAAGCCAGTTGATGGGTGGGAAGTGGTGTTATTCCAACTGTCCCATTCCAAGCTGAAAGCTCTTCCAACCAGGAAGAAGAAAAGAGAGGTTTAAGGACACCTAAGCCCAACGTGAACATCTGTTTTTTTCTGCCATGCCTTCCTGAC
This sequence comes from Notechis scutatus, assembly GCF_049901735.1. Lineage (NCBI taxonomy): Eukaryota > Metazoa > Chordata > Lepidosauria > Squamata > Elapidae > Notechis > Notechis scutatus. The sequence goes on along the minus strand of NC_142022.1, from coordinate 318,174 downwards.
GTTCCCTTCATCCGACTCCCAACTTGGGCAACTTGAAATCTCAAGTGATGGAGCTCCCACAACTTGCCCTTGGAAGTTGTGGGAGCGTCATCACTTGAGACTTTCAAGACGAGACTGGACTGTCATTTGTCAGAAATGGTGTAGGGTCTCCCACTTGGGTGGGGGGTTGTACTAGATGACCTATAAGGTCCCTTCCAACTCTGATTATCTGTTATCTATTAAATCCTTCTTCATTTTCCAGTATTAAACTATCATTTTTCCCTTTTCCAGAGGCAAGGAGCAGCAGGGATTTTGCTGGGGTGCCATCTAGCACAGGCGCACAAACCCTTGAAAAATAGCTTGAAATGATTCATTTGGTTTCTGAACTATTTTTACAAGTGAGAAGACTTTAAAAGGCAAGACGTTCCTGTTTCCACCCTTAAAATCTCTTCCGAGTTCAAAAGAGACCTTTTCTCCGGAAGGCTGGGAGGTAGAACAATGGCCCTCAACTTCATTGCCCACCCAAGTGGACGTCACCTGAGCTCCTGGAGCTAGGCTGGTTGGGGAATTCTGGGAGTTGAAGCCCAGAACTCTTAAAGTTGCTAAAGTTTCTGCCTGGGCTCGCGGCAGTCCAGTCTCTTCTTGAAAGCTTCCAAGGATGAAGCTCCCACAACTTCTGAAGGCAACATCTGTTCCATGGGTTGATGGTTCTCAATGTCAGAAAATTTCTCCTTATTTCCAGGTTGAATCTCTCCTTGTTCAGTTTCCATCCATTGTTCCTTGTCTGACCTACAGGCGCTTTAGAGAATAGCTTGATCCCCTTCCTCCTCTCTGTGGCAGCCCCTGAAATATTGGAAGACTGCTGTCCTGTCTCCCCTGGTCCTTCTCTTCCCTAGACTAGCTTTATTCCTTCTATTCTTTTTTTTCTCTCAAGGAAAGGACTTTACATTCTCCCTATTAGATTTTATCCTGTCCCTCTTCCAGACTATCACCTGCCAATAAGATTATCACAATTCTCTATCTGGGTTATTAAGCAAAGTGACTTACTGCGGGTGAGGGCATAGGGCATCTTCCTTCCAAGCTGATGGGTAACTTTTTTGGAAAGCTTTTATGAATTCCTTCCGTCTGAACATCCAATCCCCTGGTTGCCCTCACTATCTTCCCCTACAACTCATTTACAGGTGTCTTTCTTTGACTTACATAACCACCAATATCATAACAACCCTGGACACCGTACAAAACAATAAGAACCACCCCTCCTAAACAATCAGAATAAAAATGAACATAATTTCAGTATATTGCATTTTCGATCAGGACTTCTTAAAATGCAATGCCCAGAACTGGATCCAGTATTTAGTGTGAGGTTTAAACAATGCAGAACAATTACTTCCCATGAGTTGGAAAATTGATGAGTTGATGTGTTTACTACTTTTAATAAGGCCGGTTTATCTTTTGAGCCCCAAAAAAGAGGGCTGTTTCGGGGTGACCCCTTGCATCTTCGGGGGCGGGGGAGGACCAGGTTGGGACTTGTGGGGGGCAGCACCTAGGGGTCGGGAACAAAGTGCTTCAGCGACCCCCCACCATTCTTTTGCTGTTTTAATATAGGCCTTGTTGGGGAGGGTTCTGCCTATAAAACATGCTGGGACTTCCTATTGGGGGAGGCCGTATTGTTGGAGAAACAGGGTAGGTTTGTATTGTGGCCTCGTCACACTGTTGATTCTTTTTTTTCCAGATTGCATTCATCTGCTACTCCAATCTCTTGCCATAGCTATGATTGCCAAGCCCAGTATCCCCCGTGTTATACAGGTAGTCCTCCACTTACAACAGTTCACTTGAGTGACTGTTGAAAGTTACAACGGCACTGAAAAAAAACGATGCATAATCATCAAGGACTACCTGTAAGAGCTGTGGTGGCGCAGTGGTTAGAATGCAGTACTGCAGGCCAATTCTGTTGACTGCCAACTGCCGGCAGATCGATTCTCACCAGCTCGAGGTTGACTCAGCCTTCCATCCTTCCGAGGTAGTTAAAATGGGCATTTTCCCTTAAAAAGAAGTCGTACTTTGCTTCTAGGTAAGAATATCTCCAGGCAGAGTGGGGCCATAGAGAAAAGGTATGAGCCATTGTGGAAGAATACTGGCAGAGAAGAGAAACTGTTGTAGGGGACAGTGGGCTGTACAAGAATACATAAAAATGAGATCCAAAATGAGGAAAGAACAAATATTTATTCCTAAAAGCAAAACTTTGGCTTTAGCGACAGGGTGACACTTGAGGGGCGCGAGTGTGTGTGTGTTTGTGTGTGTGTGTAGGTATGTTTATTCTTGTGAACATGGAGTTCCTCTGGGAAACATAATGTAATTGCAGACCTCATCCTTTGATATGTGGATTAGGTCTAGGTAACTTATTTGGGGGTTTGAGGAAGTTTGCTAATTTTAATTAACTTAGTTTCAGCTTGACTGTCAATTATCTAGTGGAGACACTGATTCTCAGGCTATTGTGGATTCTGCAAATATTTTAAAAGAAGACAGAAACAGTATAAAGAATAAAATATATTTGGATATAAAACTTCTCACTCGGGACTTGCTAAAAAAAATGGGCCCAAGCTTTGTGTCATTTTTTCCAAATAAAATTGGCAAGAAGGGCATTGGGGGATCAAACACTCCCTTCTCCTCCCTTCCTTTCCCACTCTGGGGATTTGGCGTTCTCCTCATGCCAAATAAACAATAAAACCATTGCCTTCATCAACTAGAATTTAAGGAGGGGGGAGGGTTGCACCAGCCGAAGGGGAGAGGCTATATTTAACTCAGGAACATTCAAGAGGAGAACACCCACAATCATTCTGTTCAGTTGCAAAGGGACCACAACGGCAGCCCCCAGCTAGCAAGACCAATCCAGTTTCTCAAAGATAACTAAGAACTGTCCATATGGAGATCCAGCATCTGGCCAGGATTCTTCTGGACCCAGAGCATGAAGGCCAAGAGAAGTTCTCCAGAGCTTACTTACTATCTGTTAAGGCCAATGGACACCTAGGAGCACTTAGCTCATTTGGCTACAAAACTAACTTCAATACAGCCTCTAAATCTTAGGCAGGCAGGCAGGCAGGAAGATCACAATAGCACTTAGACTTATATCCCGCTTCTCAGTGCTTTACAGCCACCTCTAAGTGGTTTACAGAGTCAGCCTCTTTCCCCCAACAATCTGGGTCCTCATTTTACAGACCTGGGAAGGACAGAAGGCTGAGTCAACCTTGAGCCAGTCAGGATCGAACTTCCGGCAGTGGGCAGAGTTTGCTTGCAATTGCAATAGCACTTAGATTTATATACCACTTCACAGTGCTTTCCAGCCCCTCTCTAAGCCGTTTTCAGAGTCAGACTCTTGCTGCCAACAATCTGGGTCCTCATTTTACAGACCTGGGAAGGACGGGAGGCTGAGTCAACCTTGAGGATCGAACTGCTGGCAGTGGGCAGAATTAGCCTGCAATATTTATTTAGCATTCTAACCACTGCACCACCACAGCTCTTAGTTCTCTGAGTATGTGCAAAGGGCCTTTTCCTGGACTGGCATTTCCATGGGTGAACTGGGTGTATAAGAAAATCAAACTGCTTTAGAAAAAGTGCAGAGAAGTGCAACCAGGATGATTAGGGTACTGGAGACTAAAACATACGATGAACAGTTGCAGTAACTGGGCATGGCTAGTCTAGGGAAGAGAAGGACCAGGGGAAACATGATAGCAGTCTTCCAATATTTGAGGGGTTGCCACAGAGAGGAGGAAGGGGTCAAGCTATTTTCCAAAGCCCCCAAAGGCCAGACAAGGAATAATGGATGGAAACTGATCAAGGAGAGATTCAACCTGGAAATAAGGAGGAGTTTTCTGACTGTAAGAGCAATCAACCCATGCAACAGAAGTTGCCTTTGGAAGTTCTGGGAGCTTCATTCCTGGAGGCTTTCAAGAAGAGACTGGACTGCCACCTGTCAAAAATGGTGTAGGGTCTCCTGCTTGGGCAGGGGGTTGGACTAGATGACCTACAAGGTCCCTTCCTACTCTGTTATTCTATCCCCTATTCATTTAGCTCTTCCCTTCCCTTTCCTACCCCTTCCCACCAGCCAAAACGTAGATGCCTCTTCTCTGATTTTTTCTTTGTATCATTTTAAAAGTAGAATTTGCGTCCGACTTAAGTGGCCTCTAGCCAAGCAAGCGACCATCCTGAATTTAAGCAGCCCCTGCTGTCTCCCATGCACTACATCTCAGCCTCAAAGATACTCATTTGCTGTGTCACCAGGCCTTTCTCTGCCACAACAGCTCCTTGAACTCCCTTTCAGGACCCATAAATGCACACCTGTGAAAGGGGCAACGGATCTGAAATCTAAGAAGCAAGAAGAGAAGATGGTTTCATCTGAGTCTTACAAACTTGCTTTTAAGATCTGCTTTCACTACCAGCCAACAGTTGCTAAAATCTTGTACAATGATTCTAAAGGAGAAAATGCCCCTGGCCCACCACCTGCAAGGAGCTCCGTTCCCACACTGGAACAGCTGCGCCTGCAGAGGCTAAGAAGCAGAAAGGAGAGAAAATGCCAACTAACTCATTGAGTGGAGGGACATGAATTCTGAACACCTGGCAAATCCAAAGCTATCAGCAAAACTTATTTTATCTTTATTTTATTTTTTTATAAGCCCGGTACTCTTCAATATCTTCATAAATGACTTATGTTGTGGTCCGTCGGCAGCCTGTGGAGCTGGCAGCAGAATCGGAGAGTGGGGAGGAACATGGGCCAGTCCTGGAGTCTGTGGAGGGCTCGGACGAGGGTCCTGCGTCCGATACAGAGATGGGACCAGGGCCATCTGGGAGTTATGTGCTGACTCCGGAGCCTCCAGAATCTGACAGCAGAGAGGCAGAGGAACAGGGGGAGACTGTTCCTAGTGTGCGTATGCGCAGAGCTGCCAGAAGGCAAGAGCAGCTAAGACAAAAGGGGCAACTTGGGAGTAAGGCTTGGAGGTGATTGGCCCTCCCATAAGACATAAAGGAGGAGCTAAGGGATGGGAACATGTGCAGGAGGCAACATTGGTCACTCTGGCCAGTTTGGAACTTGAAAGCTCTGTGGCGAATTTGTGCTCCATTTGGTTTTGAAAGATTAATTGGTACTTCAGTTGTTGGCAGCACTTCAAATAAGATAAAGGTGTGTTACTATTAGACTTCTCCTGAAGAACTTTGGCAGACTTCCATGGGACTATTTATAACTGGTTCAGACTCATTACCGGCTGTGAATGACAATAATTCACAGCCGTTGAACTAAAATAAAAGGGTTTGGGATTTAACTTGTGTTTGTTGGTGTCTCAGGAAGCCCTCATCAGAACAACTTAGATGAGGGAATAGTAGGGGAACTCATCAAATTTGCAGATGGCACTAAGCTGGCAGGAATAGCCAACACCCAAGAAGACAAGCTCGGGATTCTGAAAGATCTTGACAAACCTGAACAATGGGCCCCATCCAACCACATGAAATTTAATGCGGAGAAAAGCAAAGTTTTTTACCTGGGCAGTAAAAACTAAAGGTACAAGTACAAATTAGGCTCAAAAACTGTGAAAGGGACCTTGGGAGTCCTAGTAGACAATGTCTTAAACACGAGTTGGCTGTGAGTGGCAGCAGCCAAAAAAGCCAGTACAATCCTTGGTTGTATAAATAGAAGCACAAATCAAAATCAAGTGAAGTATTAGTACCACTTTATAAAGCCTTAGTCAGACCATATTTGCATCCCGTTTAAAATTTAGAACAACTTTCAGAAAGTTCTTTAATTTATATACATTTTAATTTATATACATGTATACATACATACATACATACATACATACATACATAAATTTTCTGAAAGTTCTTCTAAATTATATATATACACACACATACACACACAGAAAAATATCTGATAAAAAATACTCAAACAACAATCGAGAAATTCCATGCACAATACATTTGCTCCCGCCAAGAGCTAGCTAGCTACCGTATGCAAAAGGAAGGAAACTGCAACACAAGGCAAACAGAAAAATAGTTTTAAATGGCTTGTGTGTTTGTGTAGTTTTTATTGGAGTGGTAAGTGGTGCGGATGGTGGGAAAGAAAAGTGCTTCCCGGCAACGGGACTCCAGGATGTACAAAACATTAGTAATTGCTCCTGAAACAAAACCCTGAAAGAGAAACCATGAGTTCAGGCTTACACTTAGCCATGATTGTTAATCATGCTTTGTTATCTAAGCCACCGATGTGGTGGATTCACACTTCATACTAAACTCTCATACTAAACACAAGACAGAACAGAATAGAATAGAATCACAGAGATGGAAGGGACCTTGGAGATCTTTTAGTCCAGCCCTCTGTTTAAGCAGGACATCATACACCATTTCAGACAAAAGGTTGTCCAGTCTTTTCTTAAAAACTTCCAGGGATGAAGCACCTACAATTTCTGGTGGCAAGCAGTTCCACTGGATAATTGTTCTCACTGTTAGGAAGTTTCTCCTTAATTCCAAGCTGCTTCTCTCCTTGATTAGTTTCCAACAATTGTTTCTTGTCCTACACTCCAATGCTTTGGAGAATAATTTGACCCCCTCTTCTTTGTGGAAGCCCCTCAAATACTGGAAGACTGCTATCATGTCACCCCTAATTCTTCTTTTCTCTAGATCAGACACAGAGGAGAACTGTAGCTCACGTGTTGCCCCCGATCTATGTGGCAAAGCAGAGACATTTTGGCTCTTAAAGATCAATTTAAGTGTTAAAATATGAGCATTATGTCACTAGGATGCTTTCAGAGAATCCTCCCCATAAGAACTATTCTGTGAAATTGCACAAGTTGCTTTCCCAATTCCAGATGCCCTTCTTACCCAAGAAAGTTTTTCACCCAATTTTCATGACCTGGATTCACTCTTAGGTTGGTTTCACACAACATGCTAAACCCAGGTCAACAAAACACAACGGCCCCATTTACATCCCATGCGCTTCCCAAACAAATGAACCGCCCTGTGGCTTCTTAGGATGGCCTGGTTCCCACAACATGTTCAGCCAGCTCTAAGCTTGTGTGCTATGAGAAGTGAAGTTTAAACTCCATGAGTGCCAATCAAACATAGGGCCAAGTCAACAATACATCCAAAAGCCTTTGGAGATTCTCAAGTCATCCAGGTCCTGGTTGTTCCAAAGGTGCTTTTTCAAGAGGCCACTGGACTTCTTGGTTTTTCTTTGAAGACATTTTGCTTCTCATCCAAGAAGCTTCTTCAGCTCTGGCTGGATGGTGGGGAATGGAAGGATTTATATTCCTTGGAGACAGCTGGTCATTTGCATCCTTTAGAGCAGTGGTTCTCAACTTTCCTAATGCCGTGACCCTTTAATACAGTTCCTCAGGTTGTGGTGACCCCCAATCATAAAATTATGGCTCGGTTCCTAAGACCATCGAAAACATGTGTTTTCCGATGATCTTAGGTGACCCCTGTGAAAGCGTCGTTTGACTCCCAAAGGGGTCGTGACCCACAGGTTGAGAACCACTGTTTTAGAGGGTCGTTGAGGCTACTTGGAGGTTTACTTGTGTCCTCAGGGTCACCTGAGTGGTGCTCCTGGTTCATGTAGTCCTGTAGAGGGAAAAAAATTGCAGACTACAGGAACCAGAAGCACCACTCAGGTGCCCCGAGGACACAAGTAAACCTCCAAGTGGTCTCAATGACCCTCTAAAAGGATGCAAATGACCAGCTGTCTGCAAGGAGGATAAATCCTTTCCTTCCACTCCATCCAGTCAGCGTTAGGCATCCAGAAATTATCCATAGTAATCAGTCACTCCGAGACAAGCATAATCTCCAATTGTTTTATTAGGAACAGCTCTGGTATGTCTATGGAAAATTTCCAAAACTGAAACTCATTCCCAGCGTGTGTCACAAATTCCGCCCTATCTCCTCCCACTTTCTATACTTCATAAATCACAAGAACCAATTAACTGCAGCTGGAATTTTTTTAATGCTTTGACATACTAAATAACCTTGAACTGTTCAACTCCCTCACCCCCCCCCTTTCATTGTTCACATTCTTGTGGCAGCTGATCTCAGAGCTGACAGTCAGAGCTGAAGAAGCTTCTGGAATGAGAAGCAAAACATCTTCAAAGAAAAAAACAAGAAAGTCCAGTCGCCCTTTGAAAAAAGCACCTTTGGGACAACACATCCTAACATTTCTAAGCCATTCTCTTTCAAGGCACATCAGATCAGCTTGCCGCCGCTGCTAGTCCTGTAGAGCAGTGGTCCCCAACCTTTTTTATGCCGCGGCCCGGTACCGGCATCATCTGGGCGCCGCCATCTTGTTTTGATGAAAAAGTGCTTCCGGTGAGCTTTTTACCTGGAAAAGCTCACCGGAAGCACTTTTTCATCAAAACAAGATGGCGGCGCCAGCAAACCAGCGGCCTGGTAGGATTTGTTCCACGGACCGGTGCCGGTCCGCGGACCGGTGGTTGGGGACCCCTGCTGTAGAGGCAACCATCAATGCATGGATTCCCCAGACTTTTTCCAGACCTTGAAAAAATGAGCCTTTCTAAGGAGGGCATCCTAGCAATCCCCCCCTCCCACATACACACACTCTTCTTGATCCTGGCACCCATCCAGATATGCTGAGCTTTTGTTGTTGTTGTTAGTTGCAAAGTTGTGTTCAACCCATCGCGATCCCATGGACAACGTTCCTCCAGGCCTTCCTGTCCTCTGCTCACGCCGACTGCTTCCGTGACTCCATCCAGCCCCTTCCTTCTCTGCCATCCCCTTCTTCTTCTTCTTCTATTGCCCTCCATCGTTCCCAGCATTCGGGTCTTCTCCAGCGAGTCCTTCCTTCTCATGAGGTGGCCAAAGTCTTTGAGTTTCCTCTCCAGGATCCGGCCTTCTAAAGAGCAGTCAGGGTGGATCTCCTCTAGGACCGACCGCTTGGATCGCCTTGCAGTTCAAGGGACTCTCAGGAGTCTCCTCGAGCCCCACAGTTCAAAGGCCTCCATTCTTTGGTGCTCAGCCTTCCTTATGGTCCAACTTTCACAGCCATGCATTGCAACTGGGAAAACCACAGTCCTGACTATTACAGTCCCATAATTTGCCATCTTTACCCCTTTGGAGGGAAGTTGGGCTAGGACATTTCTCTTCTGGGGTGGGCCTTGCTTGGTCTCCTGCCCTCTCCCCGCTCTGGGTCCAGCTGTGATTCCTGATGCTGCCAAGGCATAGTCCCTCCCCTTGAGCCCACAGAACAGGTGCAGAAGCATTAGCAACTGGGAAGGACAATTTACCCCCTGCTCCATGGCTGCAGCGTTAGTGATGGGAAAATGATCTCCCCCCTCCCTTCCACAGCATGAATCCCTATTCTTCTGCCAGATATGTTCCTGAAGCCATGGCCAACTTGCCTCTGTAGTGCCGGGTTACATCAATCCCACAGAGTTCAATTTTTTTGCAGTGTCTCAACATAAAGTTTTCAAGAGAGAGAGAGAGAGAGAGAGAGAGAGAGAGAGAGAGAGAGAACCCTCACTCTCACTCACACACTCACCAGAAAGACTGGGGATCTGCGTACATGGGGGGGAAAATGGATCGAGGGATAGCATTCCTTGGATATATTTCAGTGAGGTGAGCTCTGAGTTCTTTCCAACTCTATGATGCTGCTGTATTTGTGGTTGGCGTGACACACATTTTTCCCCCCAGGGAATCATCATTCCAGCATAGCATAGTGTTAGGTATAACATTGATACCAAATATGGTTTGGGTGAATAAATATATAAAACTTAGATATCATGGTTTAAGTGCTTATCACTTTAAGCACAATGCAGCAGGCAATTAGCCGATTAAGGGTGCGGTTAGAAGTTACAATATAAGGAAGCATTAGAAGCTGGAAAGCTTACTGTCTGTTGCTGGCTGTAACTGGCTGTAACTATGTGCTACTGTAACTGTGTGCTGCTGCGACTAACTGAGATTACTGACTGTGAGTGCCTGTGACTGAACTGTTATTGTTTGCGTAATTCTACTGAATATCCAGCGTTTGTTTCTCTGGAGAGTGAAACCGGAGGAGGAGAAGATATCTTTATCGGCTGATAAAGATATTGCAAGAGACTCTTAACTTGGACTATACTAGTGAGTCTTACTGGATGGAAATACTGTGAATGACTTAATGGACTGAATGACAATGCTTAAACTCTAACTGGATTAAAAACTATTTAAACTACAAACAGTGTTTGTGTTCAGTGTGTGTATACTCTGGGGCCCTTCCGCTCTCGTTTGGCTTCCTGGCTTGACTACTGCTGCAATACTCTGCTAGGGGTTAATCCTCAAACCTAACATTGGTTATGGGCCCAGCAGCATAGTCTAACTAACCAGGATATAGCAGAGAGAGTTGGTGTGAGTTGCACATTACTGTAAAAACAAACTGTTTTAATTAGTTTAAAATAGTCAAAATATCTGAAGAGTAATGGCACAAGTAAATTTGTCACAACTGTCCATGATATCCAGGCTGGATGGAACAAACTATGTTTCATGGTCAATGAAATGTAGTTTACTTCTCACAGAGAAGGTTTGTGGGACATTATAGCAAACCCACCAGATGTGAGTAGCTGGGATCCTGCTAATGATGATGATAAAGAAAAGTTACAAGACTTTAAACTGAAGAATGAGCAGGCTTTATGCATCATAGGACTGACTCTCTGTGATCAGCAGCTTGTCCATATTCGTGGAGAAGAAAATGCTGCAAACTGCTGGGAGAACCTCAGGAAGATTTATGTTCGGGACAGTGTAGGAGCACATATAAATCTTACACGGAAGCTTTTTCGAAACGCATCTTCAGAGGAATGGAGATATGTTAGTTCATTTAAACTGTATGAAGAGCATTTTTCAAGATTTGCAAGAAAAAGAGCTTATATTTAATGAACTGCAACAAGTCTACATAATATTATCTTCATTAGATCAAAGCTATGATGACTATGTAACTTCGTTAGAGGTATTGCCAAAAGAAAGCCTCTCATTAACCGAGATTACAGGCAGGCTACTAGAAGAAGCCAGAAGAAGGCGTGGCGTGACGAGCTGAGAGAAGATAAGAAAGAAGAGAAATTATCTTCAAAGCTTGAAAGAAACCAGCAAAGCAAAGTAAAGCACCCGGAAGAAGAGAATTTATCTTCAACAGCATACACAATTAAAAAGTGTTTTAATTGTGGAGGCAGAGGACATTGGCAAGATTCTGCAAAAAGAAAAAAGCCAGAATGTAAAAAAGCCAAAGAAAGCATTTGAACTAGCCACGTTTAGCAACTCTGATGTGAAGAATAATTTATGGGTGGTTGACAGTGGAGCATCCCACTGCATCACAAGAGATAAGACAAAATTTATAAAAATGTCTACAAGTTCTCAACATATATCACTTGCTAACGGCTGGAACCTGAAAGCGAAAGGTCAAGGTTTTGCACGTTGTCCGTTACATAAACCAGGATATAAAAATGTTGTATGTACCGCAACTAAAGTTTAATTTGCTTTCAGTAAGGGTTATTAGATAAACTAGGTTATGTAATTACTTTTAAGGATAATAATTGCATAATTGAAAAAGATAACAAAAGGGTAACTGCAGCTTTAAATGGAACATTATATGTCTTAGATAATAGTAAGAAAGGGGAGGCACAAACTGTATTTAATAATATAAAGCCTCATGATGAATGTATCCATTTATTGCATAGGCGTTTGGGGCATGTAAATTTTAAAATGCTAAAACGTACAGTTGAGTTATCTGAAGGAATAAGGTTAAAACCTTGTGATAAATATTTGCGTTGTAATGTTTGCTGTGAAGATAAGAGCAAGGTATTGCCTGCAAATAGGCTAAATGGTTTCAAAACAAAAGAACCTTTAGAAGTAGTATTTGCAGACATAATAGGTCCAAAGAAACCCAGTATGGGGGTGCTAGATATATACTGAGCATTATGGACCATTATTCTAGATATGGGTTTTGCTATTTAATGAAAAGCAAAACTGAAACATATCAACATTTTTCAATTGGCTTAGGTTTGCTGAAAGAAAGTCTAAGCGACAACTGATAACCCTGGTGACAGATAATGGTACGGAATTTATTAATAACAAATTCCAGAACAGACTTAAGGTAGCTGGAATAGAGCATAAGAAGTCTGCTCCATACAGGCCAGAACATAATGCTTTTATTGAAAGAAGAGGCCAAACACTACAGGCAATGGTTAGAACAATGTTAAATGATTCTGGGTTACCTGATTCTTTGTGGGGGGAGGCTACAATGTGTGCTAATAACATATTGAGCAACGTTGTTAATACAACAACAGGTGAAATTCCATTTACCAGATGGCATGGCAGGAAACCTGATCTAAGTTACCTGCACACATTTGGTGCACCAGCATGGGTGCATATTCCTGCACAACTCAGAAAAAAGGGGCAACGTAGAGCTAAAAGATTTTTCTTCGTTGGTTATCAGGCAAACCATAGGGCATTTAGATTTTGGGAGAAAGGCACATCTAAAGTGTTATGTAGTGCTAGTGCCCAATTTCTAGAACATGAAGGATGGGAGAAATTAGAACAGGATGCCAATAAAGATGTAATTATTGAATCCTATAGAAATCCCATTAGTTATCCCTGTAACTTTAAAAATAAAGTAAAGAGACAAATACAGGATGAAATAGTGCCCATAAAGGAAGAAACAGATTCAATAGCTGAACAGGATGAGGAAGATGAACAGGTAGTAGTTCAACAAAGTCCTCCTGTAAGCCCTGTAATTCCCAGAAGAACTACATCGTGTATCTAGACCGCCTGATAGGTACCAGGCTAACACAGTGTGCCAGATTAATGAAGTTCCTAATTCTGTAGAAGAAATTAAAAAGTATCCTAATAAGGAAAAAGAAAAATGGTATGCAGCAATGAATAAGGAACTGAATTCATTAAGAGATATGAAGGTGTATGAAAATGCCAAATTACCTGTAGGAAAGAAATCCATTAGCTGCAAATGGATATTTAAGGTAAAAACAGATAAAGATGGTAATTTAATCCATAAGGCAAGGTTAGTAGCCCAAGGTTTTAGGCAGAATGCTAATGACTATGATGAGGTGTTTGCACCTAGTCTTAAGGCAACAGCCTTGAGGGCAGCTTTAGTGTGGGCAGCTAGTAAAAACTATATAGTTAACCATCTAGATGTGGAAACTGCTTACTTGCACGCCCCATTAAAACATACTATTTATATGAAAAAACCTGTTGGTATTAAAAGTGAAAATAAGGATAATAATGATTGTTGGTTGTTAAAGAAAAGCCTCTATGGTCTTAAACAATCAGGCTATGAATGGAACCAGTATATTGTAAAGGAACTAGACAATATAGGATTTAAAGCTGGTTTAGCCGATCCATGTTTGTTTAAGAGGAGAAAAATGGGAAAGTATCATTATTATTACTGTTCACAGATGACATTGCATTGATAACTGAAACTAATGATGAAGCAAATAAAATAATAGCATCATTAGGAAAGAGAATAAAGATCAAGCAATTAGGGGAGATAAAGAAGTATCTCGGTTTGAATATAAAGAAAACACGGAAAGGTTTTAAGATATCTCAGGAAGATAAGATAAGCAAATTACTAAAAGATTACAAGATGGAGCTTTGTAAGCCAGCTAAGACTCCAATGAGTCAGGAGTTTAGCAACACTGATGTACAAAGCCCTGAGTTTGATAAGGTGATTTATCAATCTTTAATTGGTAGTTTGAGTTATATTAGTAATTGGTCTAGACCAGATATATCGTACTGCGTGAATCAGTTGGCTAGATTCAATACTGCACCATGTGAAAGACACTGGAATGCAGCTAAGAGGATATTAAGATATCTTAAAAAGACAATGAATTATTCATTGTATTTAGAACCAAAGGGTGATTTAATTTTGAGTGCATATGCAGATGCTAGCTTTGCATCAGAAAGAGACACTAGAAAAGTCGACTTCAGGAACAGCCATAATGCTGGGTAATACATTAATAGGCTGGAAGTCAATAAGACAACAGCATATAAGTTTGTCTACTATGGAGGCAGAATTCTCCTGTTTATCATTGTTATGTACAGAATTAATAATGTATAAACAAATGTTAATTGATATAGGTATAACTGTAGATTATCCTATAATTATACATGAAGATAATCAGGCAGCAATTCAAATGGCCACAAATATTGGAGTAAAAACAAGGAGCAAGCATACAGATCTAAGATACCTAAACGTGAGACAATCTTTAAGAAGTAAGATGATTCAGCTAGAGTACTGTATGTCGGAAGACAATTTAGCTGATAATTTTACTAAAGCCCAAGGTGCCAGTAAGCACCAGGAGAGTTGTGAAAAATATGGGATAAGATTGTAAAGGTATTATATATTTATTTCACCCAAAAGGGGAGTATGTTAGGTATAACATTGATACCAAATATGGTTTGGGTGAATAAATATATAAAACTTAGATATCATGGTTTAAGTGCTTATCACTTAAGCACAATGCAGCAGGCAATTAGCCGATTAAGGGTGCGGTTAGAAGTTACAATATAAGGAAGCATTAGAAGCTGGAAAGCTTACTGTCTGTTGCTGGCTGTAACTGGCTGTAACTATGTGCTACTGTAACTGTGTGCTGCTGCGACTAACTGAGATTACTGACTGTGAGTGCCTGTGACTGAACTGTTATTGTTTGCGTAATTCTACTGAATATCCAGCGTTTGTTTCTCTGGAGAGTGAAACCGGAGGAGGAAGATATCTTTATCGGCTGATAAAGATATTGCAAGGACTCTTAACTTGGACTATACTAGTGAGTCTTACTGGATGGAAATACTGTGAATGACTTAATGGACTGAATGACAATGCTTAAACTCTAACTGGATTAAAAACTATTTAAACTACAAACAGTGTTTGTGTTCAGTGTGTGTATACTCTGGGGCCCTTCCGCTCTCGCTTTGGCTTCCTGGCTTGACTACTGCTGCAATACTCTGCTAGGGGTTAATCCTCAAACCCTAACACATAGGAGTCACGCTGGTTCAGTGCAAAAGCTGTCCACTTTGCCAGACAGAAAAATGGATGCGTAGCTCTTACTCATAAGCAGAGCATTTCTGAATGGAGAAGGCAACAGGGGGTTGAAAAAGAAAGCACAAGCTCTTTTTGAGTTCTGTGGTTTTACATATCAGGACATAGGAGTAAAAACAATCTGGTCCTTAGTAGTTCTTAAAGGTAAAGCTAAAGATTCCCCTTGCACATACGTGCGAGTCATTTCTGGTTCTAGGGGGTGGTGCTAATCTCCATTGCAAAGCCAAAGAGCCAGCGCTGTCTGAAGACGTCTCCGTAGTCGTGTGGCCAGCAGGACTAAACGCGGAAGATGCACGGAACGCTATTCCCTTCCCACCAAAGGAGTTCCTATTTTCCTTCTTGCATTTTTTACGTGCTTTCGAACTGCTAGGTTGGCAGAAGCTGGGACAAGGCGTTTGTTTGGGACAACCATGACCTGGATGACTGACGATCTCCACAGACATTCATTTACTGACCAAAGTTACAATGCCACTGGAAAAAAAAACAACCAACTTAAAAGCAGTCTTCAAACTTAACTGTCCCAGCATCTCCCAGGAAGGTAATAGAAATTTGAGTTATTTGCAACCAGCATGTATTTTATAATAGCTGCAACATGCTGGGGTCACCTGACCAAAATTTGCAACCTTCCCATATGGCTTCCCACCAGCAAGGTCAATGGGAAAAGCCGGATTTGCTTAATGACTGCCCGATTCATTTAAGAATGGCAACAGTCCGCTGAACAACCGTGGCAAAAAAAATCTGGTGTGGATTGTCAGCTGCCGGCCCCTCCAGCAGCCGAATCAGAGGAGGAGGAGGAGGAGGCGTGGGAGCCGGGGTCAGCATCAGGGCAACCTGAGAGCTCCGAGGGGGAAGAGGGAATGCAGCTGGCAGAGAGAGAGAGAGACAGAGGCGGAGCCTGGGCCGTCCTTCAGCCCTCAGATGGAGAGTCAACAGCTCCCAGGTCTGGAGGTGGCTGGTGAGGAAGAGGAGGAACAGCTGGGTCCAGTGCCTGACATGCAGATGCGCAGAAGGCAGAGGAGGGGAGAGCAGTGGAAATCTATGGGCCGGTCCTCGGGACAGAAATGCCACCGCTGCTAGCGAAGCCCCACCCAGGCTCTGGAGATCAAAGGCAGGGGGCGGAGATGAACAGGTGTGGCAGACAACTATTCATCTTCCTGCTGGATGAACTTGTTAGCCTGCGGTGAGAGAGAAACTTTTTGCTGGGGCTGCCGGCGCTCCTAATAAAGGAATCATTGATTTAACTACAGAGGGTTTGTCGTGTTCGGGGAGCTGGGTAAGATCAAAAACAAGGTGCAAAATTGGTCACAATTCACTTCACTGTCCTGCTTAGCGACAGCAATTCCTGGTCCCAATTATGGTCATAAGTCAACGAGACTACTTTTACTGGGTTTTCTTCCCACGCACCCCTTCTCGGTGAGGTTTCCCCTCTTTTCTGCCACCGCAAAAGAAGGTGCTATTTATAACGAGCAGCTGGAAATTCAACCCAATCAGTCTCTCCAAACTTCCCCTCCGGCCAGTTGGGGACTTTTTTTGGGATTTCCTCCGGTCTCTGCAGCTGGGAGCAAAAGCTCTCCTGGTGTCAGGAACCTTATCAGGCTCCTGCCTTGCTTGGACTCTTCCTGAACTGAACTGATCTGCTGGAACAACAAACAGACAGCGGGAAAGCTTGTTTTTATCCCAAACAGGCAGACAGGATGGAAGACGGAAGGGGGCCGGAGGCTGCCCAGCGGGGCGCTGTCTCTGGAGTCCACCTCCTTCCCCCATTTTTGAAGTCCTTTGGTGATGCAGGACTCGGTACCACCATAAGGGAAATAAGCACAGACCCGGAGCAGAACTATGCAAGAAAGCCTCCCTGCATTTCCTGCTGGAAAAGTTTCACAAGGAAAAGCTGAGCTGGGATTTGGAGTTGATGAAGGCCCAGTTAGGATGACAGGATAACAGAGTTGGAAGGGACCTTGGAGGTCTTCTAGTCCAACCCCCTGCTGCTCAGGCAGGAAGCCCTACACGCCTTCAGACAAGTGGCTGTCCAATCTCTTCTTTGAAACTTCCAGTGTTGGAGCATTCACAACTTCTGGAGGGAAGCTGTTCCACCGATTCATTGTTCTAACTTTCAATAAATTTCTCCTTACGTTCCAGGTTGCTTCTCTCCTTGGTTAATTTCCATCCATTGTTTCTTTCTTGTCCTGCCTTCTGGTGCTTTGCAAAATCAGTTGACCCTCTTTTCTTTGGGGCAGCCCCTCAAATACTGGAATACTGCTATCATGTCTCTCCCAGGCCTTCTTTTCTCTAGATTGGCAACCATTCTTTTAATGTTTTAGCCTCCAATTCCTTAATCTTCTTCACTGCTCTTCTCTGCACTCTTTCCAGGATCTCAACATCTTTTTTTATATCATGGCGGCCATATTCCAAGTGTGGCCTTACACAGGCATTATTACTAGGGAGCCTCTGTGGCGCAGTGGTTAGAGTGCAGTACTGCAAGCTACTTCTGCTGCAGCCAGCTGCCTACAATTTGGCAGTTCAAATCCCATCAGGCTCCAGCTTGACTCAGCTTCCATCCTTCCGAGGTGGGTAAAATGAGGACCCAAATTGCTGGGGGCAATATGCTGACTCTGTAAACCGCTTAGAGAGGTCTGTGAAGCGGTATATAAGTGCTATTGCTATTATAAAGCGGTACCAACACTTCACCTGATCTTGATTCTATCCCTCTCTTAATGCAGCCTAGGATTTTATTGGCTTTTTGGCAGTTGCAGCTGGCTCATGTTTAAGTGACTGTCCACTAGGACTGCCAAGATCCCTCTCACAGTTACTACTATTGAGCCAGGTACCACCTATACTGTACCTGTGCATTTGGTTTCTCTTGCCTAAATGTAGAACCTCACTTTTCCCACCATTAAATTTCATTTTGTTAGATAGTGCCTAAGATGCTAGGTGCAAAGTCCTTTGTGGTCACCTCTCATACACACCAGGTGCTATCTCGGATGCAATATATAGTATACAGGTAGTCCTCAACTTACAACAGTTCATTTTAGTGACCATTTGAAGTTACAACAGTGCTGAATATAGTGACTTATGACCAGGGGTGGGATTCAAATTTTTTTAACAACCAGTTCTGTGGGCGTGGCCATGTGACAGGATGGGACGTTTTTGCTCCCATACAGCTTCCCTGGCTCAGGAAGGAAAAAATGGTACCTCCCCCCCATGCTCCATTTTGGGGCCTTCTGGGCCTCAGGGAAGCCTCCTAGGGGGTGTTTTTGCTCCCAGGAAGTTTCTCTGGGGCCCAGGAAGCCAAAAAATGGAGTATGGGGGGGAGGTGTGCTGCGCTCCCCCTCCATTTTGTGCCTTCCTGGGCCTCAGGGAAGCCTCCTGGGCGAAGCAGTAAGACAGCGAGGGGAATCCTGGCACAGCTGATCGTAGGAACAGCTGATCATCGGGAGGGGGGAAAAAGATATATCTTTGGGAGTGACTGGACGGGGGAGAATGCAGTCTGTGATGTCAGGCATGCGTGATAAGGACCGGCTGGGAGGGGAGGGGTGGGCGGAGAGGGGAGGGACCAGTCAAGGGCATGATTTGCCGGTTCTCTGAACTGCACAGAATCTTAACAACCGGTTCTATAGAACCAGTAGAATCCCACCCCTGCTTATGGCCATTTTTCACACTTACAATCATTGCAGCATCCCCATTCAGCACTTGGCAACTGGATCATATTTATGAGAGTCGCAGTGTCCCGGAGCCACATGATTCCCTTTTGCGACCTTCTGAGAAGCAAAGTCAATGATTCCCTTAACAACCTTGTTACCAACTTAACATCTGCAGGGACTCCCTTAACAACAGTGGCGAGAAAGATCGTACAGTGGGACATATTTATTATGTCTCTCCATTTTGTGCTGTCAGACCTCATCGCATTTTATCAAGGACATTAACCATTGGGAGCATATCCAGAAGGAAACGAAGCAAAACGATCTCAAGATATGTATGTATGTATGTATGTATGTATGTATGTATGTATGTGTGTGTGTGTGTGTATGTGTGTATATATATATGGTATTCAGCTTTGTTCGGGTATTTTCCCACGTCATTGTAGTTGTGCTTTTAAAGTTGTAGCAACGTTTCGGCAGAATCTCATCTGCCATCATCAGGCTTCTGTATAGTATATATATATACGTTTTCGTAGATTTTCACGGGTACAGGTATGCAGGTCTTGGCGTGTTCAGGTGTTTTCCTGTGTCAGATTAAGAGCATCTTGGCAACGTTTCAACGAGGTCCCACTCGCCACCTTCAAGATGGTGCTTTCGGCTTCTTGCTTGTGCAAGCATGATCGGAGCTGCCATCTCCCTTTATATATACTGGTGGGGAGGTGTGGTGTGCTGGCTCTGTTGTAAGCGGGCTGAAAGCACCACCTGAGGATGGTGAGTGGGACCTCGCCGAAACGTCGCCAAGATACTTTTAATCTTACACGGGAAAAGACCCGAACACACCTAGACCTACACACACACACACACACACACACACACATATTCTTAAGTTTTTGAGGGTATCTATATATATTGTATTCAGCTTTGTTTGGGTATTTTCCCACGACATTATAGTTGTGCTTTTAAAGTTGTAGCAACGTTTTGGCAGAATCTCATCTGCCATCATCAGGCTTCTGTATTGTATTCGTCTGTTCGTTTGACAAGGTCAAAACGTCGCCAAGATACTCTCAATCTTACACGGGAAAAGACCCAAATACGCCAAGACCTGCATACCTATACCCGTCAAAATCTACGAAAACATACATATATTTATGTGTGTGTGTGTGTGTGTGTATAACAGCTGGAGGCTTTTGAGAGGTTTAACCTGGAAAGAAGAGAAACGGAGTGGCCATCTTCAAGTACCAAAAGGGCTCTTTTGTAGAACAGACGCCGCACAATTGTTCAGAGCAGTCTCAGAAGAAACACAAGGAAAGAAGAAGGGGGGAAAAAAGAGATCTAAATTATAAGGAAGGAGTCTTTAGAATTTCTTAATGGAAGAGCTGTTCCATAATGGAAAAAACTGCCACTGGATATGGGGGTGGGGTGGGAGGGAGGGTTGGTGGAGCGGTCCTCGCCTTCACTGGAAGCATTTAAAGGTTTGAGAGGAAGAACGGTTGCAGGAACCAAGGCACACCCACAATCATTCTGTCCAGATGCAAGGGACCACAAAGGCAGCCCCCAGCTAGCAAGACCAATCCAGTTTCTCAAAGATAACTAAGAACTGTCCATATGGAGATCTGGCCACCTGGAAATAAGGAGGAATTTTCTGACAGGGAGAACAATCAACCAATGGAACACCTTTGCCCTCAGAAGTTGTTGGAGCTTCATCACTTGTGACTTTCAAGAAGAGATTGGGCTGCCATTTGTCAGAACCTGGTGTAGGGTCTCCTGCTTGGAGTAAATGACCTACAAGGTCCTTTCCAACTCTGTTACGCTGTAATCAATCTAAGCTGGACAAGGCCAGGGAGGCAGGGTTTCGGGGGCTGGGGTTGGGGGCTGTGCCTTTGTCTGCATTCAGTTCCTTCCCTGGCAAATGGGAGGATAGAATGTATCCGTGGTCAAAACCTCCTTAAAAATAAAGCCAAAACAAAAGCACAAAGCAGGATACGAATGTTACAATTGGTGGCAGATCACTGGTGTGCAAGACAAGAGTGTGTTTTATTTTACAGGCAGCGTAACAGGAGTTGGCTACATTCAAGGAAATAGAGACATACCAATGGGATAGTAACAACTGTGCATAAAATGGTAAGAATTTTACCAGGAGGGTGGGGACATGACAAGGAGCTGCATTCAATAGCTGCTTGTCTGTAAGGCCACAATCTGGACTCATAGGGAATGTTTATGTTTATCTATATCTCTATCTCTCTATGTCTCTATCTATAAAAGCGAAATACCACTCAGGCATCATCACAAAATATCCAGAGCCATAAAGCCTACAAACTTGAAACTTGGCATGTATGTTCCTCTTGGCTTCTAGGGGAAAAATCCTAGGAAAGGATTTTTCAAAATGACCATCAGAGCATTAGTATTTCGTATATTATTATCAACACGCTCTGATGCTAAGGAGTTCTAATCCCCTTTTCCACCTGAAAAAAATTCTTCCAAATGCAAAACACAAGCAGAGGAGTTTCAGTTTCAGAGCACCAAGCAGCTTTAGTACAGAACAGTTGAGCTAAGCCACGCCCAGGCTCCTTGCTGTCTCCTTCTTGCTCACACAGCAAATACTATTTCAGTTTCCAAACAGCCTTCCACTCTCTCACACACTGACAAGACGCTAGCCAGATGAATACCAATGGATGCTGGTAGGCAGAGTAGGCAAATTCCCACCCCCTTATTTTCCTCCCCAAAAACTAAGCCCGATCACATAGTTTCGTAGCGAAGCACGGGTACCCTGCTAGTATCAGATACAGATTAACATAGTTGGAAGGGACCTTGTAGATCATCTAGTCCAACCCCCCACCCAAGCAGGAGACCCTACACCATTTTTGACAGATGGCAGTCCAGTCTCTTCTTGAAAGTCTCCAGGGATGAAGCTCCCACAACTTCCGAAGGTAAACTGTTCCATATCAGCCCTCCAAAACTGTGGTGAGAAAAACATTAAAGGCTAGAAACTGGGAGGTGCTGAGTTCTAGTTCTAGCCTTAGGAAGGAAAGCCGACTGGTGTGATTTTGAGCCAATCACTAGAAAACAGTGACAGTAGTGTGGCAGCCTAGAGGAGGGAGGAGCTTTCACCTCACAATCAGGAGGTTGTGAGTTCAATCCTAGACAGAGGCAGATATTTCTCTCTCTGGGCACAATGAGAATATATCTGCTGAAAATGTAACTCCGTATTGGCAACAGGAAGGGCATCCGGCCATTAAACACTCTGCTAGCTCCATTCAGTTGCCCAGACTCCACCCTGCAAGGGATTATGGGGTCGTTAAATGAGGATGAGGATGACTAGAAAACAGTGAGTTCTAGGCATGAAAGCCAGCTGGGTGACAGCCAATTTCTCTCAGCCCAGTCCTCTCCACAGGGTTGTTGTTTTTTTGTGGGGAAAATATGTTTGCTACCTTGAGTTATTTGTAAAACTAATAAAGGCAGGATATAAATAAGTAAAAGTTATGGTGATATTATTATCTCAACTGGTTTGAAACAGGGGGCTTTGCTGTTCATAAAAACATTGCGTAAAACAGACTGGTACTGTTAGGCTTCTAGATTTAATTTTTTTTAATGCACTAGGTGCGATGAACCAAATACAAGGAGTCCCCGATTTACAACAGTTTGTTTAGTGACCATTACAAGAGCACTGAAATTAGTGACATGACCATTTTTCACTGTTACAACCTCTGCAGCATCTCCATGATCAAGCGATCAAAATTCAGACGCTTGGCAACTGGTTTGTACTTACGACGGTCACAGTGTCCGGGGGTCAAGTGATCCCCTTTTATGACCTTCTGACAAGCAAAGCCCATGGGGGAGCCAGATTCACTTAACAACCGGGTGACTAACTCATCAGCTGCAGTGATTCACTTAACGACTGAGGCAAGAAAGATCGTAAAAGGGGGCAAAACTCAGTTGAGAAATGTCTCGCTTAACAACAGCAGTTGTGGACTACCCAGTGGGTGGGATTCTACCGGTTCGGACCGGTTCTATAGAACTGGTTGTTATGATTCTGCACAGTTTGAAGAACCAGCAAATCATGCCCCTGGCTGGCCCTGCCCCTCTCTGTCCACCCCTCCCCTCCCAGTCAGTCCTTATCGCGCATGCGCAACATCGCTGACTGCGTTCTCCCCCACCCAGTAATTCCTTAAGGTATTTTTCCCCTCCCGACGATCAGCTGTTCCTATGATCAGCTGTGCTGGGATCCCCCTCGCTGTCTTACTGCTTCGTCCAGGAGGCTCCTCTGAGGCCCAGGAGGGCAAAAATTGGAGGGGGGGTACAGCACCTCCCACGCTCCATTTTTTGTCCCCCTGGGAGCCACAATATGCCCCCAGGAGGCTTCCCTGAGGCCCAGAAGGCCCAAAAAATGGGGGTTCAGCAAAAAAAAAAAAGCAGCCATGCGCATCCAGTCACATAGCCACGCCCACTGAGCCACACCCGCAGAACCATTTGTTAAAAAATTAAAAACTACCTGCAATAATAGCCAGGAAAGGACCCAAATAGCTGCCCAAGGATTTGTAACACACTCAGCAGTTCTGCCTGGAAACACCACCTTGTCATTCTATGGTTCACATTTTATACATGCTAAATATAGATTTCACCATTCAGTGCAGGAGAAAACTTGTTGGTTTCCATTACTGAAGCAGGTTCGTGTGAAAATGCTTGGAAACTGGCAAAGGCAAATTTCAGATGGTTTTTTTTTCTTCCTGTCACTTCCTTGTTCCTGCTATCACAGCTCCAATTTGTGAGAACGATTTTACAACTTGAAATAGGAACATTTCGGAGCTCTTTATTTTTAATAAGTCACAAGCAGAACTTTTCTGGCAAGCAAAGCTGAGAAATTTACACAGATTAAAAAAAAGCGGGGAGGACACTATATAGCAGTGATGGCGAACCTTTTTGTTGTGGTGTGCTGAAAGCACGTACGTGCCGGCACCCACAATGCAATGCACCCTGCCCACACACGCACAACACCCCGTCCTACCCCTTTACCTGCATTGTGCATGCGCATGCCTCCCAGCTGAGTTTCGGCCCGTTTGAGGCCATTTTTGTCCTCCTGGAGGCTTGAGGGAAGCCTCTGCAGCCTCGGGGGGCCAAAAAATGGACCTTCCAGAAATACCAGGAAACAGGCCTGTTTTCAGCTTCCTGAGGCTGCAGAGGTTGCTTGGGCGGGGGGTTGGACTAGATGACCTACAGGGTCCCTTACAACCAGGAGTGGGATTCAATTTTTTAAACAACCGGTTCTGTGGCTTGGTGGGTGTTGGTGGGCGTGGCTTGGTCATATGACTGTCTGGGCGTAGCCAACTCAACATCACTCACATTGAGGCACACATCTCCTCACCTGGCCTCTTGTGACCGTGGCGATGCTGCAATAGTTGTAAGTGTGCAAAATGGTCATAAGTCACTTTTTTCAGTGACATTGTAACTTTGAATGGTACAACACACAAGCAAAGTACCAGCAAAGGAGGGGAAAAAAACTCCAGAGAAGTTCCTGAGACAGGAAGTCCAGTCCTGCCAAGAATGTAATAAGGGTTAACGGAGAGGCGGTTTCTGTAAGCAACACCAGAATGTTTCGTTCCTGCCTTCCTTACAGGATTAGCCCAGTAATTTCTTCTAACAACCGGTTCTCCGAACTGCTTAGAATGTTTACAACCAGTTCTAGCAAATAGGTGCGAACTGGTAGAATCCCATCCCTGCTTCCAACTCTGTTAATCTGTAATTTCCCTAAGACGATCAAAGGTCTGGAGGCTAAAAAATACATTGAATGGTTGCAGGAACCGGGCAGGGCTAGTCTAGTGAAGAGAAGGACCAGGGGAGACAGGAGAGCAGCCTTCCAGTATGTGAGGGGCTGCCACAGAGAGGAGGAAGGGGTCAAGCTATTTTCCAAGGCACCTGAAGGCCAGGTAAGGAACAATGGATGGAAACTGATCAAGGAGAGATTCAACCTGGAAAAAAGGAGAAACTTTCTGACAGTGAGAGAATCAACCCATGGAACAGAAGTTGCCTTCGGAAGTTGTGGGAGCTTCATCACTGGAGACTTTCAAGAAGACATTGGATTCCCATCTGTCAGAAATGGAGTAGGGTCTCCTGCTTGGGTGGGGGGGTTGAACTAGATGACCTACAAGGTCCCTTCCAACTCTGATTATCTCTAATCTGTTATCCTGTAAAAAACGGCCATGTCACTTTTTTCAGTACTGGTGTAACTTCAAACGGTCATACATTCCCTGATTATCTTTGCTGCTCTAAGAAACCTGCCCTTTTTCCCCCCTGAATCCACCTTCAGATACACAGAACTGAACAGAAGATTTGAGGTGGCACCTGACCAAAAATAGAATTGACTAGAACAATTACATCCCATCCTTGCTTAGACATTGGGTTCGTTTGACGTGCTAATTGTTTACTCTGAAAAGCAGAAACAGCAGAGTTGACTTTCTTGAAAAAGTGACAGGAGGCGTTCAATTAAGAAGTAAAGGCAGCCTCCTGGAGACAATGTCGTGGATTCCCCCGGGGGAAATCTGTTCCACCGTTTCCACTTTTCAAAGGAAATGATGAGCATGTCGGATGATGTCAGTGTCTGAACAGGAACTGGGGTAGAATCGAGGGCTAAACGTTGCTTTTTTCTTTCTTTTCCAAATTGAGATATTTCCTAGAGTCACACCACAGCCGAAATCACATAAAAAGAAATGCCGCTGTTGTTTTTCAAGCTTCCACCTTCTTTCCCCGATTTTCAACCTGGCCAATATACGACCGTTTTTTTCCTAGCCTTCCACCTGTGGATTACACATGCCAAAATAGGAGAGATTCTGCTTGCTGTCAAGAGTTTCTTTGGCTAAAGCCTGATTGACTGCTTCTTCTTGTAGTCCAGGGTATTCTGATGACCATCTTACCTCCCAAATCTGAGTGGGACAGTCACAAGGAAAAGAGGAAAGTTGTAGTCTGAATTTTAACAGCTGTGCTCCAAGAACAGCCATAGCTGCAAAATGTAGTCAGGCAGCTTCTCCCTATCTCTCTCTCTTTCCTTCTCTCTCTCTGCTCTCTCCTTTTTTCCTTCTGTTTGCTTATCTCTCCTTCTCTCTCTCTCCTCTCTCTTTCTCTCTCTCTCTCCTTCTGTCTCCTTCTCTCTCTCCTCTCTCTCCTTCTGTCTCCTTCTCTCTCTCCTCTCTCTCCTTCTCTGTCTCCTCTGTCTGTCTCTTTCTCTCTCTCTCTCTCTCTGTCTCTCTGTCTTTGTCTCTCCTTGTCTCTCTCTCTCTCCCCTCTAAAAAAAAAAGAATCTTGGCTCCCTTAGCAGCTAAACTGAATTAACGAACAGTGGCACCATTCAAAAACAATCTGAATCTGAAGACAAGAGAGCGAAGCAATGTACGTTGCCAAAGACACAAGTGAAACCAGACAGGCTAAGAAAAACCGCCCGCCCTCTCGCTAAGCAACTGAACTGCGGCTGGGCTAGAGTGGAACCAAGTTTATTCTTGCCTTCCAAGAACAACAGGTGGTAAAGGGATCTGGAGAGAGAGAAATGCAAAAACAGGGAGTTCTGAGAGCAATCCAGAACAGGGCTAACTCCTGGCCCATGGGCCAGATGTATCTCGCGCTGGCCATGCCCATGCCCAGCTTAGCAAAGGGGGGCAAGTCCTGATATGTCACGTGATGCTGCCTTGACGATGTGAGTTTGACACCTTCCAGGTCCCTTCCAGGTCTTTCTTCTCTTCTATTTCTATTCTTTCTCCTCTCCTCTCCATTCCATAAACTGAGGCATAGAATAAAAAAAAATCACGTCAAGTACCACTTTATAAATCCTTAGTAAGGCCACACCTGGAATACTTAGTGCACAAATCCAGATTGGAAGAATGCCTTTGCTTGAATTCATCCAGTGAGGAGAGCCAGCCCATTACATTTTACTGCTGAATTGCTCTGGTAGGCGACTTTCCAAACATTCGATCAAAATCTAATTCCCAGAGATGGAATTCAATTTTTGCTTTCTGGAACGATGGGAAGCAATCAGGGGCTTTCTTGGTGCGGCCTCCATTAGGGTACCCAAAAAGACCATCACAATCTTGTTCTCAGGTTCTCTCTTCTTAAAGTTAAACGGGCTCAGTTCTTTCTGTCTCTCTTCAATGTTTCTGGTTTCCACTCCTTCCTCTCTGCCTTCCTCTAAATCCGTTCCAGTCTCTCTGAAAACTTCCCAAAAAATGTGCCCAGAACTGGACAAAAGACTTAAAAGTGGGATCTGGCCAAGACAAGAATTGCATGGAAAAATTACTGTTCATGGTTTTTAAAATAACATTGGTTGATACTTCCTGAAATTGCATTCTCTCTCCCTCTCCCTAATGCTGGATGGATGCTATTTAGTTCAACTTCAATTCCAAAACACTTTTGACATGCTCTGTTATTAAACCACTATTTCCCATCTTGAACCTTCAATTTTGGTTTCTTGGGGGGGGGGGGAGAAGCAAACATCTGTTTCAATTTCATTACCTTCAGCTCACTTCTCCAACTTATGAAGATAATTCTAAATTTTCCCCCCAGTCTTCAGTCACATCAAGAAGCACCCCATATATCTCTTCATCTAAATCAGAGGTCTCCAAACTTGGCAACTTTAAGACTTGTGGACTTTCAGATTTCTCCAGCCAGCTCTGGGGGTTGAAGTCCACAAGTCTTACAATTGCCAAGTTTGGGGACCCCTGATTTAAGTCATTAATAAAAACATGGCCTAATGTTGGTTGTAGAACTCAAGCAAATTGATAATTCATACAAATTTAACAGGCTCATTTGAAGCTTAATGAACTAATCTTGACTGTCTGTTTTTTTTATTTTTACTTGTAGAAATTAAAAATGTCTTTTTAAGAAGACTTTCCAGCTCTTTCCAGCCATGAGAAGGAGTGAGAAGTGAACACGTTTATTTCAAAGCATTCCAAGCAGTGTTTCCTAATTTAAATCCAACTGTTAAATCTGAGCTGGGGGTTGGACTAGAAGACCTCCAAGGTCCCTTCCAGCTCTATGCTGATTTGATTGACTGAATTCCCCCTTGCCACATTTCTTAAACTGGGAAGAGGAGAAAAGGGAAGGGAAGGAAGTGCATGAAGCAGAGATCTGAGCTTGGAATCCTGAGCCGAAATGCTTCTCTATTTTCCAAGAACAATCTCTGTGCTTCCTTCTGTATTCCGAGAACAAACTTTACGGTTTATAGTTGTGAGAAAAACTCTACCTAATAGGAAACCCAGGAGAGAACAAACAAAACAGGTGGATAGACTGGAATAGACCAAAAAAATAAAAAAATGAGGCTGTCCGTGAATCTGCAGTTAGTTACAGATGGGTGCGATGTAGGAAAAAGTAGCAGACACACAAACTGGTTTGCATCAGCTACCATCTGCCATGCAAAATTTTTAAAGAACTTTAAACGCCTGCAAGCTATTTTGTAATTGCTGCCTTTAAAAAAATGTTACCTGCAGTAATTTCTTGACAGCTTGAGGAGAAAGGTGGAAGAATGTCATCACAAAAGCATTTTGAAATTATTACCGCGTACTTCCTCCTAAAGGGACACGGTGGCTCAGTGGCTAAAGATGCTGAGCTTGTCAATCAGAAAGGTCAGCAGTTAGGCAGTTCGAATCCCTAGTGCTGTGTAACAGAGTGAGCTCCTGTTCCTTGTCCCAGCTTCTGCCAACCTAGCAGTTCAAAAGCACTTTAAAAAATGCAAGTAGAAAAATAGGGACCCCTTTGGTGGGAAGGGAACAGGGTTCCATGCGCCTTTGGTGTTTAGTCCTGCTGGCCACATGACCATGGAGACGTCTTTGGACAGCGCTGGCTGTTCGGCTTTGCAACGGAGATAAGCAGCGCCCCCTAGAGCCAGAAACGACTAGCATGGATGTGCGAGGGGAACCTTTACCTTTAATGCAATGTACTGGTTTTGATTAGCAAAGCATCATATATACCTTTGTATATAAAGCATGGTGGAGAGAGAGAGAGAGAGAGACAGAGAGACAGAGAGAGAGAGAGAGAGAAGGAATTGTTTCAAGCCAATGCATTTATATTGCTTTCTTTTGCAAAGACATAATGCAATGTAGGGACGCGGTGGTTCAGTGGCGTTTAGTCCTGCCGGCCACATGACCATGGAGACATCTTCGGACAGCGCTGGCTGTTCAGCTTTGAAACAGAGATGAGCAGTGTCCCCTAGAGCCAGAAACGGCCAGAAATGGATGTGCGAGGGGAACCTTTACCTTTACCTTTACTTCCTTCTACGGACTTGGATCTTGGCTCGTGGAGTTTGCTTTGGCCTCTTTCCAGAAAGAGGCATTTTCAGCGGGTCTGGGAAGGAGAGAGACACCCCGGAGGAGAAAAGCAGGGCAGATGAGGAAGAAGTTCTGACAACAGCAGGGAGATGTTAAAAAGCATGGCAAATTATCCTTGTACTATATAGTGTCCACCTGTTAGTGGAAAAGACCCCCCACCCCGCTGGAAGCCGTCCATCATTTGGGGTCCAATGCTGGGAATAATCTGCAGTGAGGAAGGAACAACCCAACATCTGGTGGGCGCAAGGAACTGCAAGGGGTGCAGAGGAGGTATTCAGCCGGTTCTGACCTGTTCTGGAGAACCGGTGGCAGACATTTTGAGTAGTTCAGAGAACCGGCGAATACCACCACTGATTGGCCCCACCCACCCCATCTCTTCTCTGCCTCCCAATGAGTCCCTGCTGATCAGCTGGGTCTCCTTTGGTTGCCCTGCACAGGAGAATGGGGCTGGAAAGCAGGTTCGTGGGGTGGGGAGGGAAGGGGGATTTTACAGTATCCTTCCCCTACCACGCCCACCAAGCTATGCCCACCGAACCGGTAGTAAACATTTTTGAATCCCATCACTGACGGGGTGATTCCTCTCCTTACGCTTCATAGAACTCTAGGCCTGAAGGGACCTCGGAGATCTTCTAGTCCAACCCCCTGCCAAAAGGCAGGACTCCTTATCCTATTTCTGGAGAAAAAGTTGTCCGATCATTTTTTGAAAACCTTGGAGCACCCACAACTCCAGGAGAGGGAGTCCTCAACTTACGATCTCAATCGAGCCCCAAATTCTGGTTGCTAAGGGAGACCTTTATTAAGCGAGCTTTGCCCCCATTCTACGGTTTGTTTTGCCACAGCTGTTCAGTGAATCTGGCTACTCTCCACTGACTTTCCTTGTCGGAAGCTCGCCAAAGGGGAGTGGGATCGCGTGATCCCCGGGACACTGTGACCGTCATAAACATGAGTCAGTTGCCAAGCCTCCAAATTTTCATCAGGTGATTATGGGGATGCTGCAACGGTCATTAAGTGTAAAAAATGGTCTTAAGTCTTTTTTTTTTCAGTGTAACTTTGAACGGTCACTAAACGAACTTGTCAGCTTTGGAAGCCATATTTTACTCAGAAGCTTCCATGCTGCCACATCTTGGTGCCTGGGAATTTGGGAAGGGGGGGGGATTTCATAGAGAGGTGGACGTTTAGACGTAACAACATTCTTCTCTTAAAGTCAAGGACAAGTTACCCTGTGTTCTGACCAAGACTTCCTAAACAGTAATCATGCACACACTTCTTTTAAAAGTAAGACTTAATTTATTGCAATGCAGGGAATTGTTTTCATTCCCAGTCAGAAATGAATCTCAACAGTCCCCCAAGATAAGCACACACCTTTCAGTTCTGTGAAGTGCTGCCAAAAACAGAAGTATCAAATGAACTAGAAAAGAAACCAACCGAAGTACAAAGAGCTTCAAGGAGGACTCAGAACCGATTGAACAACTTTGCTTCCTGCAAAGGTTTCACCATCTTGGCCTGACTTTTATCCCTTATGGGAGGGGCAATCGCCTTACTCCCGAGTCACCCCTTTTGTCTCAGCTGCTCTTGCCTTCTGACAGCTCTGCCCACACACAGACTGGGAACAGGCTCCCCTTGTTTGTCGGCCTCGCTGCTGCCAGACTCCAGAGGCTCCAGAGTCAGCACCCCACTTCCAGATGATCCTGGCCCCATCCCTGCATCGGATGCAGGACCCTTGTCTGAGTCCTCCCCAGACTCACGGACTGGTCCCTGTTCTTCCCCACTGTCCAATCCCGCTGCCGTCTGCACCGGCTACCAGCAAACCACAACACCCTGCACCTGGGAAGGAGTGTCAGGAGGAATGTCTCCAGTTGGGACGATGGGTGATTGGACCATGAGTGATAGATTGGTGGGTGCAGGGGAGGGCATTTATGATTTTCAATTATGAAGGGAAAACCCAGAACTCTCAGATTCCGGTTTTCCCAGATGTGCAGTCCATAGGCATCCATCAGTCTCAAGAGACGATGGTATCGTGCTCTGAAAAGAGGTCCTAAAAGAGCATCTAGTGTGGCTAAAAAGGCCAATTCGAGAGGAGCAATCCCTTCCACACTGAGACCTCCACACAGTCTGTCCCCTGTCCAGCCCCCAGATTTCGCTGGCTCCGGGGCTGCCTCTTTGCCTCAGCCTGCTGAACGAGTGTCTCTTCTTCAAATTGGAGAAGGCCATGCTGCGTCTTTAGCCTCCAAGCTGAACAATCAGAGGTCAAGGTTTCCCAGCTGTTGATGTCCATTCCCAAGGCCTTTAGATCCCTCTTGCAGGTATCCTTATATCGCAGCTGTGGTCTCCCTCTAGGGCGCTTTCCCTGAACGAATTCTCCTTTCATGCCAGTAGGACTTCTTTAATAAATTCTTAGTTGGACGAACTTTGTTTCTGAGTACTGAATGAAATGGGGAGTTTCGTTGGAATGCTGACAGAACTGTTGTAAGTCGAGGACTACCCGTATTCCTTTGGCTACTTGTTCTCACTGTCGGGAAATTCCAAGTTGGATCTTTCTTTGACGAGTTCCACCCATTGCTCCTGGTCATTCATGGACTTGTCTGGTTCCCCCCCCCTCTAATGACCCATTGACATTCTTCGTCCACCTTAAGTCTCAGCCTGGCAGGCTCTTCCCTTGGCGGCTGACCAGGATTCAGCCACCGAGTGAGGAAAACCCCTGTTTTTCCTGGCTCTTTGCTTTAGGAAACGGTGGCAGGAAACCCGATTCCAAACAGGGATCCAGGAAGGCCTTAGGAGGGCTCAGAAACAAAGCCCATGACCTCAGCACCTCTGGGACTACTGCACAAGAGAGAGGGCCAGGCCAGGCTCAGAGATTCAGAAACTTAATGCAATCCTACATTGTATTAATCAAGATAAAGTGAGGTACTAATACCAGGAGGAAGGGGTTAAGCTATTTTCCAAGGTACCTGAAGGCCAGACAAGGAATAATGGATGGAAACTGGAGAGATTCAACCTGGAAATTAGGAGAATTTTTCTGACAATGAGGAACAGTCAATCAATGGAACAGAAGTTGCCCTCGGAAGTTGTGGGAGTGCCATCACTTGAGACTTTCAAGAAGAGATTGGACTGCCATTCGTCAGAAATGGTGTAGGGTCTCCTGCTTGGGTGGGTGGGTGGGTGACCTACAAGGTCCTTCCAACTCTGATTATCTGTTTTTAATCTGTTAAGTTCAGAGATCCTGCCTCCAAGATGGCTGCTCTTGCAAATTCTTGGCAAGACAGTCAACAATTGGCATAGGTAATCAAACTCCAGGTACTTATTATCATATGTGGTGGACGTGTATAAGAGCAAAAAAAAAAAAAAAAAGGGATGAAAATACATTCATGGTTGGAAAAGATAATTAAGCAACACATAGACTTGAAACCGGAAATATTTTTATTAGGTATAATGCCAGAAGGGACTGTATATTTAATTTTGCCCGTATTGAAAGCTACAAGGATTGTATTTACACAACTTTGGAAAAACAAGGACTCTCCATCAGATGAGGATATAATTCAGAAAATACTAGACTGTGCAGAGATGGATAGATTGATATTAAAAATAAAGAAGACACAGAATATTACTTAACATGGAATAGGTTTGATAAGAGGTAGAAATTAGTTAGAGAAAGATTATTCTTATGTAAGAATTAAATATAAAGAGGGTTGACAATTAGAAATATGTTGATATAACTAATAGAACTATAAATAAGCTAATGCAAGCAACTCAGTTAAAAAAATTGTTACACTATCACCATTGTTAGTAGTATACATATGAATATTTCTGTTTGTTTTTTCATTTGCCTTTTTGTAAATGACATGCCCTGACAATACACTGTATTCAAAATGTTTATGAATAAAAAATAAAATACATATTTAAAAAAAAACAATTGGCAGAGGCAGCTGCACTATTCAGGTCTAATCGTTGTGCTCGGAGGGATTAAAGAACACCTGCTGTGTAGCTGGATGGATCATACCTAGCTAGCTTGTTAACCATTAATTTATTCAGACAAACATTGTTAGCTGGCTTTGCACGACCTGCTAATCCAAAATCAAACCAAGCGTGGGGTGGGGGCAGAGTTCCACGGGGGAATCTGATCTCCCACATCTCCACATGAAATCCTGCCAACTCGCAACCCAGCAATGGAAGAGATGGACATGCGTTAGTCTGTTTTTATATTTATAATTGTTTTTATAGGTGTACGTTTTATTACACTGTAAGCCACCCGGAGACGCCACGAATGGAGAGATGAGAGTGGCATATACATTTAATAAATAACTAAACACATTGTTGGTCAGCTTTTGAATGTGGCCTCCGCTGCAGTCTGAGTTAATGAAAAGCAGTTCCCACGAAATTTGCAATTATCGTAGGTGTGGAACTTCCAATCTGAAATGAAGGCACAGGGAGCCCCGTGTCTTCCATCAGGGCTGACACTCAGGTGTGCGAGCAGAAAGCCTGTCAAGTTCTGGAAGCCTTTTGCATTTGGCCCGGGGGTGGGGGGTGGGGGGGGGAGTTTCATCAAACAGCCAAAGATTCCTTTTTAGTTTTGAGGAAACAGCTCCCTCTCCTGAATTGAGAGAGTGATATTTTTCCCCACACAATGGTCTCCTACTTGAAATTGCCAAAGAGGGGGAGGGAGCTGCTATTTGGTGAAAAGAAAGAATAGAATAGAATAGAATAGAATAGAATAGAATAGAATAGAATAGAATAGAATAGAATAGAATAGAATAATAATCTATATCTATAAAAGCGAAATACCACTCAGGCATCATCACAAAATCTCTAGAACCGTAAAGCCTACAAACTTGAAATTTGGCAAATATCTTCCTCTTGGCTTCTGGGCGCTCACTAAGAAAGGATTTTTCATATGTTATTATTAACATGCTCTGAAACAGCAAATACTGTTTCAGTTTCCCAAACAGCCCTCAACTCTCTCTCACACTGACTGGACCCTAGCCAGATGAATATCAATGGATGCTAGTAGGCAGGGGCATAATTTTTTCCCCTTATTTTCCTCCCCAAAAACTAAGCCCGACCACATAGTTTCATAGTGAAGCACGGGTATCGAGCTAGTAGAATAATAATAGAATAATAATACGGTAGAACAATAAGGGAATGGAATAGAATAAAATAGAGTAGAATAACAGAGTTGGAAAGGACCTTGGGGGTCTTCTAGTCCAACCCCCTGCCTAAGCAGGAAACCCTGCACCATTTCAGACAAATGGTTATCCAATTTTTTTTCAAAACTTCCAGTAAGAAAGGAAGGAAGGAAGGAAGGAAGGAAGGAAGGAAGGAAGGAAGGAAGGAAGGAAGGAAAGAAAGAAAGAAAGAAAGAAAGAAAGAAAGAAAGAAAGAAAGAAAGAAAGAAAGAGAAAGAAAGAAAGAAAGAAAGAAAGAAAGAAAGAAAGAAAGAAAGAAAGAAAGAAAGAAAGAAAGAAAGGGCCAAAGAGAGTTGAAACAAGAGCAATTATTTCTTTTAGAAGCTTTCATGTTCCATCCAAAATGATAAACACAGCAACTAAGTAGCTCTGGTAACTCTTTACGGAAATGCCTGTACGGTTGCAATTTGGGGAAGTAAATGGTGTCTCGCTTGCGCCAAGCTCAGCACCTGCAGACTTCACAGGCTTAGCCATGCAGTTGGCTTGGCAGCCCCCCATTAAGCAGCTCGCCAGGGCTTTCTTCCAAGATGTTAGTTTTTTTTTCCCCCACCCCTCTCTTCTCAGTCTAGACTCTGGGACTCGCTGGAGGATTCCCAAGTTCTAACTTAACGTGACCTCGCTTGGCCTTCCAAGATCAGCCAAAGGTAGCAGCATCTTTCCAAGAAGATTTTTCCACATCCTATCGAGTGCACAAAACCATTTTAGTTGTGCTGGGATTACAACTCCCAGAATCCCCAGGCACCCCTGCCACACTGCTGGGGAAGGTTACCACGCTCCGTCAAATGGAGTGGTGCCAGGTGGGCACCGGGCAAAGGGCTTGAAATATCCCCTCCTAACAGCAGAACGGAGCCCAGTAGCTCCTCTGAGACACAAGAGAGTGGAATTGAGTGCCATGAAAAAATCAGCTCAGCTCACTCAGCAGCATATGTGATTCCAGCTATACTGTTTAAATTAAACGACGACTCTCCCATTTGATCTTTGATTTCTTCATACTGAACAGCAAAAATTTAGGAGTAAGGTCTATTTTAAAATATTGATAAAGTAACAAAAACGCAAGTTCTAATTTACACCGTGCACAATAAGGGGAGGGAGGGAGGAGAGAAAGAAAAGGGAGGATGGGAGGGAGGAAGGAAAGAAAGGAAAGGAGGAAAGAAAGAAAAAAGGAAGGAAGGAGGGGAGAAAGGAAGGAAAAGCAAGGAAGAGAGAGAAGGAAAAGAGGGAGAGAGGGGGAAGGAGGAAAGAGAATGAAGGAAGGAAGAAAGAAAAACCAAGGAAGAGAGAAAGAAAAGGGAGGGAGGGAGCGAAGGAAGGAATCTGAATAATATGGGATGAAAATATGGTATATGATATTTTCATGTGTGCATACACACACAGTTTCATCTATGTATTTGGATCAAGTAGAGTGGAAATATAGAAGGTAGCTCTATCTATAAGCCACTAGACTCATTACATTGTCACCAGGATGTTCTATCTTTCATTATTACTGCATACCGTACTAACTGTTTATTTTCAGATCTAATATAGATAAAATAAAGAGGCACATTCAACATAGTCCAACATAATTGTTGCAGAATGTAAATGCTGCCAGTGGTTAAATTCACACATTGTACTAAAATCACAGTTTGTTAGTTTGAGTCGGCATTGAATGAGCTGAACCAGAATAATTTATAAAGCAGAATTCCATATTATTCCAAGCACTAAAATGGTTTGATTCTGGGTGAATTCATTGCATGATGACTGTTGCTGGCTAGCCACGGTTCATGATTTGCTGTGTGATTTGATCACTTCTAATTTCTTTACCAAGGATTGAGCAAACCACGGCTTAGGTATGTGCCAAGACTATAACTCATTCATTCAGTAAACTATGACAAAATGTGAACAATATGGATGGAGACAGAAGTAGTTCTATTTTGCCCTCTAGAGGTAAAGCACAGAAAAATGATGTTTGCTGACCATGATCTCGCTTTCATTTGTATTTACTGATCCTATAAAAACCCTTTTTTGCATATGTTAAGTGCCCATCCAGTTTGGCCTGTCAGATAGTGAAATAAAAACCTGACTGTGGATGTTGAACCAACCGGTAAAAACAGGTTAGAAAAACAAAAGAGATAATGAAACATCTTGCAAGAAAACAAGCAAACTCAGAGAGCACCAAGGACCCCTCAGAAAGTGGTTTACAGATGAAAATATAATTAGAAGAATATTAGATTGTGTGGAGATGGATAGATTGACATTAGAAATAAAAGACAAAGAAGAAACAGAATATTTTTAAACATGGGATTTGTTTTATCAATGGTTAGGTAAAAGCAGGGGTGGGATCCGACAGGGTTAACTACCAGTTCGGTCATTTATGAGGTTCGGTGATTTACAATGTGCTTCCCTGAACGCTGCAGAGCGTGCCTGTAAATCATCATCAGCACGCTGCATGCAGAGAAGCAGCCTTTCAAAAAGCCCTCTTTTCCTGCTTTTTTAACTGCAGCTATGCCTCGCACGGCAGCTGAAGTTGAAAAAAATCAGGAAATAAAAGTCAGGTAAGAGCCCGGGTGGGCAGGTGGGCAAAAAGATCAGCAGACATAGAACCAGTTCTATGTCTGCTGCTCTTCAGAGCTACCGGTTCTACAGAGGTGGACAGAAGCAGTAGAAACCCACCCCTGGGTAAAAGAGGTAGAAATTAGGAGATAAAGGACTATTGATGTGTATAAGTAAATGATGCAAGATTATTATTATATATAAGCAAACATTATTATTATCACTTTTATTCATTAAACATGAAACTCAGTCAACTGGACATTTAAAAATGTATCACAAGTACCAGTGACTGGTGCTAATGGTTGATACGGGTTGCTGCCAGCATCCTAGGTATCAACCAATTATCTTCTTAAAATATATGATGTTCCAAGTAGCGCAGTTTTTTGCAATTGTGCTGGTGTTATTGCAGGAAGCTGCAATTTCTTGATGTGTTTTGTAAAAGCCTTGTAAGTTATTTTATTATTATTATTATTATTATTATTATTATTAGTAGTAGTAGTAGTAGTAGTAGTAGTAGTAGTAGGAGCAGTAGTAGTAGTAGTATTTTGTATAAGCAAATTGACTCAGACAATACATTGTTCATTGAGCACTTATATCAAAGAAAAAAA
Organism: Notechis scutatus; assembly: GCF_049901735.1. Lineage (NCBI taxonomy): Eukaryota > Metazoa > Chordata > Lepidosauria > Squamata > Elapidae > Notechis > Notechis scutatus. The sequence goes on along the minus strand of NC_142022.1, from coordinate 280,881 downwards.
ATGTATACATTTTTTTTTTTAAGTGGTTTGCCGGAACTTCAAGGACCAGCTGTAAATCATGCTTGTTCAGAACTGAGGTAACCTTGAACAGTCGCTGAACACAACTTGTAACTTTGAATGGCCACTAAATGAACTGTTAAGTTGACAACTACCTGTATACGTGTCCCAGGATAATGTTGCAGGGTGCTACCCGTGTTTTCTTGAAAATAAGACTAGGTTCTTATATTAATTTTTGCTCCAAAAGATACATTAGGTCTTATTTTCTGGGAAATATGGTACTCAATGCATCTATCTGGCTGACAATCTTAACTGGGGCTTATTTTAGGGGTAGGGCTTATATTACAAGCATCTTGAAGGGAAAAATCACACTAGGGCTTATTTTCCAGTTGGGTCTTATTTTCTGGGGAAACACGATAGATGCAAGAGAGACGTTCCTGAGAATGGGTCGCTAGCACAAATCTGAAAGCTTGGAAGATGACCCAAAGGGGCGTGGCACAATGGCAACACAGTCAGATAAGCAAGAGGAGTCCCTTTATTATCTCCAACTTTGCTCCCAATGTCCAGGTTACCTTTGGCTGGAGAAAAATTCTCCCAGGAACAGGAGAACTGTTAACTGTAGAAAATCCAGTCCAAAACAAGATACACAGAAACTGGTTACTTAAAATCCAAACAGACCAAACTGAAGTAATTAGTTTGGCAAGGTAGGAGCAGGAATTTCAAACTTGAAAGCACGACAAAACTCACACAGTGGGAAGATGCCAGGAACACAGATAAGCCACAATGATACAAGATAAAGTCACGTTTGCTCCCAACAGCTTGCTGCACGCAGCTTCCCTTTTTAAACACTCTGTTCCCAGCTGCAGCTAATGAAGGGAATCAGGGCCCTTTCCTCCCCTGTAAGCCACCCAACCCACGTTGCTCTCTTCTCCATTCCTCCCTGAGTGCCCTAGGATGAAGAGGGAGTGGACCTGGGTCTTCCTCTGAACTCCCTCTCCCTTGTTCTACCTCTTCCCTGCTCTGCCCAGCCGGACTTTGCCCTTCCCCAGTTTCTTCCACAGCCAACGGAGCCACACTCCCACTCCCTGTTCGTCTTCCTCCTTGGATTCAGACTCCAACCGATCCAGATTGGATCCTGCCATCTGACTTACAGTATATCAGCATTCCTGGGACAACAGAAAACTAGCCCAGCAGGGCATCTCACACACACACACACACACACACACACACTCAACCCTTTGCTGCCTAGGCAAAGCCCTTGCGACCTACCTTTGACTTCCCAGTCATCTTCTTGAAGAAGCTGAGGGTGCGACCCAGAGCATTCTCTTCCTTCTGCCAGTGAACCTGGTCGTGGACCTCCACCGTGCTGGTATCCAGCTGCCCACAGCTCCCACTGCTGAAGCTGAAAGCATGGAAAAAAAGAGCAAAATGAGGAAAGGAGAAGGATAGAAGCAGCCAGCGAACACACACACACACACACACACACACACACACACACACACACACACAGCACTAAACAAAATCTCTTTTTGTTGTTATTGTTCCCCAGGCCAGGAAACAGGGAGAGAACAACTCCACTGGCAGCCCTCAGTGACCTCAGAGGATGGCTGCTCCTATTACCAGCTGGAGAGATGTCACATAGAAGCATCTCTGTTGGCTTCGCTTCTCTGGGAAATTAGCAGAGCCAACGGAGAGATGAAAAGGAGTTTAAGATTCAGCAACATTCACATCCCATTTCTTTCATCCAGCCTCTTTATTTTTAGGAGGAGGAGGAGGAGGAGGAGGAGGAGGAGGAGGAGGAGGAGGAGGAGGAGGAGGAGGAGGAGGAGGAGAAAGAAGACCAGAACAAATAAACACTCCATAAATATACAATTAAAAATCATAAAATAAAATAATAGATAAAATCTATCATAAAATCCAGTCTATCAAGTATACATAGTCTAACTATACTAAAATTTAATATTAACTAATATTTATGTATTACTCCTCGACTTCCAACAGTTTGCTTAGCGACCATTCGAAGTTACAGCAGCTTTGACAATGTGATTTATGATCACCTTTCACATTTATGACTCATATCCCTCTTCACAGTGCTTTCCAGCCCTCTCTAAGGGGCTTACGGAGTCAGCCTCTGGCCCCCAACAATCTGGGTCCTCATTTAACTGACCTCTGGAAGGATGGAAGATTAAGTCAACCTTGAGCTGGTCAGGATCAAACTCCTGACAGTGCGCGGAGTTTAGCATGCAATGCTGAATTCTAACCATTGGGAGGGAGGGAGGGAGGGAGGGAGGGAGGGAAGGAAGGAAGGAAGGAAGGAAGGAGGGAGGGAAAGAAGGAAGGAAGGAGAGAGGGAGGGAGGGAAGGAAGGAGGGAGGGAAGGAAGGAAGGAAGGAAGGAAGGAAGGAAGGAAGGAAGGAAGGAAGGAAGGAAGGAGGGAGGGAAAGAAGGAAGGAAGGAGAGAGGGAAAGAAGGAAGGAGGAGGGAAGGAAGGAAGGAAGGGAAGGAAGGAACAAAGGAAGGAAGGAGGAAAGGAAGGGAAGGAAGGAAGGAGGGAAGGAAGGAAGGAGGGAGGGAAGAAGGGAAGGAAGGAGGGAAGGAAGGAAGGAGGGGGAGGGAAGGAGGGAAGGAAGGAAGGAGGGGGAGGGAAGGAGGAAAGGAAGGGAAAGAAGGAAGGAAGGAGGGAAGGAAGGAAGGAAGGGAAGGAAGGGAAGGAAGGAGGGAAGGAAGGAAGGAGGGAGGGAAGGAGGAAAGGAAGGAAAGAGGAAAGGAAGGATGGGAAGGAAGGGAAAGAAAGAAGGAAGGAGGGAAGGAAGGAAGAAGGGAGGGAAAGAAGGAAGGAAGGAGAGAGGGAGTGAGGGAAGGAAGGAGGGAGGGAAGGAAGGAAGGAAGGAAGGAACGAAGGAAGGAGGAAAGGAAAGGAAGGAAGGAAGGAGGGAAGGAAGGAAGGAGGGAAGGAAGGAGGAAAGGAAGGAGGGAAGGAAGGAAGGAGGGAGGGAGGGAAGGAGGAAAGGAAGGGAAAGAAGGAAGGAAGGAAGGAGGAAAGGAAGGAAGGAAGGAAGGAAGGAAGGAAGGAAGGAAGGAAGGAAGGAAGGAAGGGCTGAGTCAACCTCGAGCCGGTCAGAATTGAACGGCTGGCAGTCGGCAGAGTTAGCCTGTTTGTTTAGTGACCATTCAAAGTTACTTTCAGGATTCCGTCAGTTACCCCAGTTAAATCAAGTTTTCTTAGAGTTGCCAGTTACAGCAGCACTGGGGGGGAAAGGGACTTAGGGCCGCTTTTCCACACTTACAACTGTTGCAGCGTCACATTTGATCCCGTGATCAAAATTCGGATTTTGGCCACTGGTTCATACTTATGACCGTCAAAGTGTCCCTGTGTCATGTGATTCCCTTTTGCAACCTTCTGACAAGCAAAGTCATCAGGGAAGCCAGATTCACTTAACAATCAGGTTACTAACTAATCAAGAAGGGTTGCAGGTGATTCACTTAACAACGGTGGCAAGAAAGATTGTAAAACGGGGGGAAACTCACTTAACAAATGTCTCACTTAACAGAAATGTTGGGCTCAATTGTGGTCATAAATTGAGGAATACCTGCATAGGTATCTGACTTGAAAACAAGGGTACTTGCTGGAATTCTTGCCCAGTAATTTTAACCTTCTTGTAATAAATACTTTAAATTAGATTTCATGGGTTCTTGTGCCCTGAATATACCGTTTCCATACTCAACTTCGAGAAGGTAAATCTGATAAAGTATAAGTTTCATAGGCACTACAATGCCCATAAATACAGGAATTATGGGTGGTTATGATTTTCAAAATATTTGCAGATCACCAAGTAATTGAGGCTGCAGCAGAAATTGTCTCACGTTAACAGCTTAATTACAAATATCGATTTCTCCCAAACAACGATAACCATCACTTACCGACTGGCTAGACTGATGTTATCACCATAAAGAGAAAATTCTGCGAAGGGGAAAAGAAAATCGTAAGTTTTAGTTAAATAACACCAATCTCCAGTGGCTTCAAGACAGCTATAGCACTTTGCAATTTAAAGTAATGACAGGAGTAGAACACTGTTCATCTAATAATAACCTTCAAGTGAAAAGAAATGTTTCAACCTGAAGTTGAGAAATACAGTGGTGCCATCTTGCTGGGGAAGAAAACTCCAGTGATAAGCACCACTTCAAAAAAAAAAAAAAAAAGCTCTTTTCAATCACCTGCCTTTTACATTTTAAACACCTGGATAAGATTTTTTAAGGTTTGCTGGATAATAGGTAGTCCTCCAAAAAGGGCTTTGGTCACCACACTATAAAAAAGGATGTTGAGACTCTGGAAAGAGTACAGAGAAGAGCAACCAGGATGATGAGGGGACTGGAGGCAAAAACATACAATGAACGGTTGCAGGAACCGGGCCTGGCTAGTCTAGGGAAGAGAAGGACCAGGGGAAACAGGAGAGCAGTCTTCCAATATTTGAGGGGCTGCCCCAGAGATGAGGAGGGGGTCAAGTTATTTTCCAAAGCAAAAGAAAGAGAGAGAGAGAGAGAGAGAGAGAGAGAGAGAGAGAGAGAGAGAGAGAGAGAGAGAGAAAGAAAGAAAGAAAGAAAGAAAGAAAGAAAGAAAGAAAGAAAGAAAGAAAGAAAGAAAGAAAGAAAGAAAGAAAGAAAGAAAGAAAGAAAAAAAGAAAGAAAGAAAGATGAGAGAGAAAGAGAGAGAGAAAGGAAAGAAAGACATCTGGGCAAACCATGGATGGACAGAAGACATGCCTAGTTTAAGGAAAAGAAGGATGCAGTGACATGATAGCAGTCTTCCATATCTCAGGGCTTGCCACAAAAAAGAGATGTGAAAAAGACATTGAGACTCTAGAAAAAGTGCAGAGAAGAGCAACCAGGATGATGAGGGGACTGGAGGCTCAAACATACGATGAACGTTGCAGGAACTGGGCCTGGTTAGTCTAGGGAAGAGAAGGACCAGGGGAAACAGGAGAGCAGTCTTCCAATATCTGAGGGGCTGCCCCAGAGAGGAGGAGGGGGTCAAGCTATTCTCCAAAGCACCTGAAAGCCAGACATGAAATAATGGATGGAAACTGAACAAGGAGAGATTCAACCTGGAAATAAGGAGAAATTTTCTGACAGTGAGAACAATCAACCAATGGAACAAAAGTTGCCTTCAGAAGTAGTGGAAGCTGCATCACTTGAGATTTTCAAGAAGAGATTGGACAGTCATTTGTCAGAAATGGTGTACAGTCTCCTGTTTGGGCGGGGGGTTGGACTAGATGACCTACAAGGTCCCTTCCAACTCTGTTAATCTCTTACCTGTTAAATATCCTGTCCTAAGCAGTTTGGGCATTACATAGAACACAGAATCATAGGGCTGGAGAGGACTTAGAGGTCTTCTAATCCAAAGGCTACAGGCTGGTAGTAAGGCACCTACAGGTGCTGGGCCATTTGAAACATCCCCAGGGGGTTACCATGGACTTCCAAAAATAATTTTAAAAATGACCTTAGAAGCCAAGATCTAAAAGTCTGCTGCCCCGTTTAGAACGGCCAGAAATTTTTAAACATTTAAAAGGCAACAAACACCCACCCCCCCCACCCCCTCCCGCAAAGGAACATCCCAAGGGACGGAAGTCTCGACCATCTACAGTTGGGACTCACCATCTGCATCTGGGTAACTGTCGATGACACTCATGGATACAGACTTGGGCAGATGACTGCAGGGAGAACTTGGAGACAAGCCGTAGACCTGCTTCCTCTTGCAACAGTCCTGAAGGGAAGACCAGACGGAGGGATTGAGTCAACATCAAATTCATCAGAAATGTTCTCCACTCAGAATAGAATAGAATAGAATAGAATAGAATAGAATAGAATAGAATAGAATAGAATAGAATAGAATGCAGAATAGAATAGAATGCAAAATAGAACATAATAGAATAAAATGCAAAATAGAATAAGAATAGAATATAGAATAGAATAGAATAGAATAGAATAGAATAGAATAGAATAGAATGCAGAATAGAATAGAATGCAAAATAGAACATAATAAAATGCAGAATAGAATAGAATAGAATAAGAATAGAATATAGAATAGAATTAGAATAAAATAGAATAGAATAGAATGCAGAATAGAATAGAATAGAATAGAATAGAATAGAATAGAATAGAATTCTTTATTGGCCAAGTGTGATTGTACACACAAGGAATTTGTCTTGGTGCAAATGTTCTCAGTGTACATAAAATTCCCTATGCCTCCAGGCTCGAAATGTTGGGCCTTGACAATCTGGAACTGCGCTGCCTGCGGTCCGATCTAAGCATAGTACACAAAATTGTCTGCTATAACGTCTTGCCCATCAACAACTTCTTCAGCCTCAATCATAATAATACACAGGCAAACAACCGATACAAACTCAAGGTAAACCACTTCAAACTTGATGGCAGAAAATACGACTTCAGCAACAGAGTGGTCAAGGCCGGACTCCGTGGTTACAGCCTCAACCCCTCGCAGCTTCATCCTCAAACTGTCTACTGTGGACCTCACCCCATTCCTAAGAGGTCCTTAAAGGGGGTGTGCATAAGCGCACCAGCATGCCTACCATCCCTGTCTTACCGTCCCCATTTATCTGTATTTACTTCCTTTGTTCCTGCTTATGTTCATACTTACACTTGTTATCATGTACAGGTTTCACAAGCAAACAAACAAACAAATAATCTCAGCCACAGGGAAGGTCCGGGGTTTATGTCCCATCACTTCTGCTTCACCCCATGCCCAATCTTAACGACTTTTGATAAGCCATAATGTGATAAGCCTTTTGGCTGTTTCTTTTTTTAAAGTGATGAAGAAACTCACACAGCTGTATGCAATGACATTTCATTTTAAGGCATGCCGATTAGTGTACCTTCAAAGACAATCAAGTCTAATCACAATTCCTAAAGCCAGCTTTGCAGTTTGGCAAAGCTGCTTAGTGCTGTAACCCACCATGTCTTTTGACTGCAGCAGTTAAACTGATGGAATGATTGAGTGAGTGAGTGACTGAATGAATGTTGACTAAATTCTGCTTGCACCAGCCTTATGAATCTAGGTACAGTAGCATTTATGGAAAAGAAGCAGGGGTGGTATTCAGCAGGTTCTGACCAGTTCTGGAGAACCGGTAGCAGAAATTTTGAGTAGTTCAGAAAACCAGCAAAAATCACCTCTGACTGGCCCCGCCCCCATCTAGTCTCCGCCTCCCATTGAGTCCCAACTGATTGGATGGGTCTTCTTTGGTTGCCCTGCACAGGAGAAAGGAGCTGGAAAGCAGGTCAGTGGAGGTGGAGAGGGAATGGGGATTTTGTAGTATATCCTTTCCCCTGCCATGCCCACCAAGCCACACCTGCCAAGCCACACCCACAGAACCAGTAGTAAAAAATTTTTTTTAATCCCATCACTAAAAAGTCATTCCAAAACCATATCTCACTAAGCAAGATCCCGTTATAACATTCAGGAAACACCTAGAAATAGGAGAGGTTCATTTCTCCTCTTCCATGGAAGGTTGCATGGTGGGCTAACTGTGGAACTTACTGGCAGCCCTTCAAGTTAGGCCAGATCAGGAGGCAGAAATCGCAAGAAAGGCAAGATACAACAACAGAATCTTGTAATCCTGCCAGAGCTTCCCTCTAACCTCTCATATATGAAAGAGAATCAAGACCAAGCAATCTTGAGTTTCTTCCTCACTTCCTTCTGCCTTTAAGGGCTAAGCTGGTGTTTATCTAACGACTGTTAAATTCCTTCTTCTAGAACATTACCTTAAGGAGAATGCAGTCAGCGATGTCGGGCATGTGGCTGATGTCACGTATGTGTGATAAGGACTGACTGGGCGGGGAGGGGAGGAGCAGGCGGAGAGGGGCAGGGCCAGCCAGGGGCATGATTTGCCGGTTCTCCAAACTGCGCAGAATCTTAACAACCGGTTCCATAGAACCGGTCTGAACCAGTAGAATCCCACCCCTGATTGAGTTGTACCTTTAACTTTGATTGTCAGACTTCTAAATCAACTTAGCAAGTTTGTTTAGAATTGTCACAGCTCACTCTAAGGCTCTGCTCTTATGGCAACTTAACGAGGTCAGCTGAGCATCTAAGCTAGCAGACAAATTCTACAGCTTGCTAAGTTTGTTTAGAATTAACCCCCAGTCTGCTTTTCCATGGGTTTACTCTGTGTATTCCTATGGAATTTACTCTCTAATTTGTCTGTCTGGGAATCTGGCAAACTTACCTGAGACATCCCCTGGCCATCCTCCTCCTCCTCTTCATCCTGAGAAATCAGGGAGCCCAGTTCATCGTTGCTATGACCAATAGGGGCTCGTCGGGGGTCTCTCCTTCCCAAGGAATGCCCATCCAGTTGCTCTGTGGAGTCAAGTCCATCAGGTGCCAATTCCTTCAAACTTAAGCTGAAACAGATCAACATAGTTCAAACTTCAAGACATTTCCTTTCAATTTACCATCCCGCTGTGATGCTTCCATCCCAATTCTGAGCAATCACGAAAAGCACTTGCCAGGGAGAAATTTGCAAACCATTTCAACAATGACCATCCCAGACCTATTAACCTACCACGTGACTGGCTTGAGTTGACTGTAATGTGTAAACACAACCCCTATGTTTTATGGAACAGGGTTGGCTCAGCACAAAATTTAATCCCAATAGCAGCCCAGTACCTCAAATCTACCTACAACTACTTAGGCAACTCTGCTATTTTTAAGGGGAAAAAAACACCAAATATCATAAATATATTTTATCCATGCCCCTCGTTTATTTTTAAACAAACCTCACAGGGGGTTTGGTGACATCATCAGACATTACTAAAGACTGCTGCATACAACCTGTTTTTCCCTATTTAAAAAAAAAAAAGCTATAGAACAGGTTTTTCCTGCACTTGGAGGGGAGGGTATTAGTGGGCCGCATTTGCATAGAACATCACTGTCTGGCAATCCATCCCTCCTGTTCAAATATTGTATTTGTCTTGGCTGGCTTTTGGAACTCAAGACAATTTCCGCTTTTAATCTGAATAATTTTTGCACCATCATTCTAAAAAAAAAATGTTTACATTCCTATTTCTCCTTGTGAATGAGGGGAGGCAGGCAGAAATGCTTTGCAGAATATATTCCAGTTAACTCAACTGTGTAAGTCATCAAAATGAGCCTTTTTGAGGGTTTGCATGACCCTCTCAATTCAAAGGCTGGGTTCATGTAACATTCCAGGCTCCAATGCGGTGTGAACCAAGGAAAAATGGCATTAAAAATAATCCTCTTTTGGACTTTGGGAAAGGCTCCCAGTCTCTCAGCCCAGCCTACCTCACAGGGTTGCTATTCTCTCTCTCTCTCTCTCTCTCTCTCTCTCTCTCTCTCACACACACACACACACACACACACACACACACACTCTATCGGTATCTATATATCTATCCATCTAACCATCCATCTATGAAAATATTTTACAGACCCCTCACATCCTGGACATAAAGTGTTTCAACTCAACCCTAACCCTACCCTTAACCCTCAAAATGACGCTATAGAGCCCTGCACACCAGAACAACTAGACACAAGGACAGTTTCTCCCTGAACGCCATCACTCTGTTAAACAAATAAGTCTCTCAACTGCCAAACTATTTACAAAGTCTGCACTACTATTACTATTGTGACTGTATGATTGTAACTTTGTCGCTTGTATCCTTACTTTATATTAACTGTTTCCTAGCATGATTTGTTTGCTTATTTGTACCTTATGACTATCATTAAGTGTTGTACTTTATGATTCTTGATGAATGTATCTTTTCTTTTTATGTACACTGAGAGCATATGCACCAAGACAAATTTCTTGTGTGTCTAAGCACACTTGGCCAATAAAGAATTATCTATCTATCTATCTATCTATCTATCTATCTATCTATCTATCTGTCACATGGCTCTAGAAAAGCTAATAAATCAGGGGGAGCTGCTGAAGATAATAAATATCAGGGAGAACTACGATGCATCTTTTGAAAAAGAATCAAACTCAGAAACTGATGGGAATGGGGCCAATCAGAATAATGCCTCTCTCCCAAGGCTGCAGCCTGTCTGGATACTACTAACTGCAAAGGAGGAAAAGGTAGGTATGACCAAAAGCTTTTTTGCTCCTCAAAATATTTCTGCTGTTTGTTTCTCTCTTGAAAAAGACCCCTCCCCAAAAGCAGCTTACCATATATTTCCAAAAGATTGTTAAAAACCACCAGAGTTGCCGCAAAGCACAAGATGGGCAGCATATAAGTTAAATAAATAAATAAACAAACAAACAAATCATACATACATACATACATACATACATACATACATACATACAAAAAAACATTCAAACAAACCCTTCTTTAGCCAACAGCTTAAACTACTGAGTAACTTGCCCGTGTCTACTCTCATCCTACACCTTTCTGAGTCATTGGCACATAGAACTATATACTCAGCTCAGTCATGATGACTAAAACCGCGTTTTAAAAATACAGCCACTGAATGCCTTGTAATGCACCCGAAGTCATGCTATATTGACGAAAGGGGGGGACAGTTTTTTTAAGCACAGTACACTTGCCACTCGAGGCTAAGAGGCAGCACTTGGCCAACCTTAGCTTCTCTGAGTCAGACCTGGTTAGCATCCCAGCAACAGAGGCTAAAACAAAACAGTTTGATCCACAAATAAAGCAAAGGGGAACTTTTTTCCATACTGCAAATATGCCATGGACTATATTATCACATACATATACAGTATACATCATACGCAAACAATTGACGGAACTAATAGCTAGCGTATTGAAGAGAAGGATGAGGGAAGCATGATAGCAGTCTTCCAGTACTTAAGATGCTGCCACAAAGAAGAGACTTAATTTCCACAGTACCAGAAGGCAGGAGAAGAAACAATGAATGGAAACTAATCAAGGAGAGAAGCAGCTTGGAATTATGGAGAAACTTCCTGACAATGAGAACAATTAACCAGTGGAACAGCTTGCCACCAGAAATCGTGAGCGCTCCATCACTGGAGGTTTTTAAGAAGAGTCTAGACAGTTACTTCTGTGAAATATTATAGGTTCTCCTGCTTGAGCAGGAGATGGACTAGAAGATCTCCAAGATCCTTTCCAGCCCTAAGATTCTATAATTCTATATAGCATCCACAAAATTAAGTTCTTTAGAGGGAGATTACCTTTCACTCTCTATGTACCGTAACACTATTCTCTCCAATTTGTTACCTATTTTTTCCTTTTACTTTCCCTAAAACATTCCATCACATAAGCCTTTTTGCTATGATTTAGCTGGAAGCTATTCCAGCTTTCCTCAGACAGAGGAAGGGAATATTTATTTAGTTTAAAATTAAGTTTGTTTAAGTTTGGTTTAAAGCCAGGAACATATTAAATGCCATCTTCAAAGGAGGCCGCCAGCGGTCAAATGTAAATCTGCTTCTAAATTAGCATTTATTGCACATTTTTGAAAATTGGTGTATTTTTTTAAAAAGGAAAAAAAAGAATATAATCGTGAAGTAGGCAATATATTTACTGTCCATTTATTAAAGGTTTAAAATAAGCATCTGAAAATGGGTTAAAGTAGCTTTTGTTTTAAGACAGTACAGCTATTTCTTGACTTACAACAGTTAGTTTAGTGATCGTTCAGTTACAACATTATAATCGTTTTTCACAGTTATGATCTTTGCAGCATCCCCATGATCACAGGATCAAAATCCAGTGGCTTGGCTCATATTTATGATCGTTGCTGTGTCCTGTGATGACCAGGGGCCTGGCACAAAAATAACAAAGTCACCAAAGTAGATAAATTCCCTTTAATGCCTCCAACTTGGGCCCCAATGTCCAGTTATCCTCGGCTGGAGATCAAACTCTTCCACAAATAGTCTACGAAGGGAAGAAATGCAGTCCAAACCCAAAGTAAAGATAATTAGAAATTTTTAAAAAAACCAACACAAACCACATTGAAGTAATTAACATGGCAGGCCAGGATAATAAATTGCAGACTTCCAAAAAATAATGCAGCACCCACAGTTGGGAGGACGCCAAAACCCAGATAAGCCTCGACAAAGATAATGCACGCTTTGCTTCCAGCAACTTTGCCATGCGCAGTTTGCCCTTTTAAACAGTCTTCCCAGCTGCAGCCCATGAAGGGGATCAGGGCCTTCTTCTCTCCTGCAAGCCAGGTTGCTCCCTTCTCCGTTCCTCCTTGCTTGCCCTAGGATAAAGAGGGGGTGGGCCTGGGTCTTCCTCTGAATGCCCAGCTGGACTGTGCCTGTCCCCCGTTTCTTCCACAGCCACCAGAGCCCCACTCCCACTCCCTGTCAGCTGCTCAATCTCCCCCTCAGAATCGGACTCCAACAAGGGCTTGACATGTCCTGTGGTCACGTGATCCCCTTTTGCGACCTTCTGACAAGTCAAATCAATGTGGGAAGCCAGATTGTTTTAATAACCATGTTCCTCACTTAACAACTGCAGTGTTTCACTTAGCAACCGTGGCAAGAAAGGGGGGCAAAACTCACTTAACAAATGTCTCACTTAACAGCAGAAATGTTGGGCTCAATTGTGGTAGTAAGGTGAGGACTGCCTGTAACCTAAAACGAAAAAGGGCCTTAAAGATAGAATAGGCGGGTTTGAGGCAACAGGTTGTGGGGTTTACAGAATCAGTAGCCAACATATAGACTTGAAAATGTTGGATTGGCACTGGCAAGACCTGGGTTCAAATTCTGTCTCGGCCATGGAAGCTCTCTCGGGAATGGGACCAGAGGTGGTATTCAGCCGGTTCTGACTGGTTCTAGAGAACTGGTGGCGGACATTTTGAGTAGTTCGGAGAACCGGCCAATACCACCTCTGACTGGCTTCGCCCCCATCTCTTCTCCACCTCCCATTGAGTCCCAGCTGATTGGCTAAGTCTTCTTTGGTTGCCCTGCACAGGAGAACAGAGCTGGAAAGCAGGTTAGTGGGGTGGGGAGGGAAGGGGGATTTTGCAGTAACCTTTCCCTGCCACACACACCAAGCCACGCACACCAAGCCACGCACACCAAGCCAGGCCACACCCACAGAACCAGTAGTAAACAAATTTGAATCCCACCCCTAAATGGGACAATTCCTCCCTTGTCGCTTGGCTGTTACGATGGGGAAAACAGAAGGAAAGAATGTTGTGTACAATACAATGCTTTGAACTTCTGACTTAAAGACAAAGGAGAATCTAACAAACGGATCCACAAAGAAATGGTAGCTATGCATGCTTTACTTTCACTCCTGGGCATGTTCATCAACATAGGAGATTCTCTGAGCAGCTGAATTTGGATCACGTGACCACGGGGAGGCTGCAAAAAGGGTCATAAGTCCCTTTTTTCAGCACTGCTGTAGCTTCAAACGGTCACTAAACAAATTGTTGTAAGTCGAGGGCTACCTGTAATTCAAAGGAATGAGGGGGAATAATTCTAAGACAAGAAGGACAACTGGTGCACTATATGGAAGGGCAGGGCCCCCCATTTCTATTTGAGCCCAGTAGGTTGTGCAAACCCACCCTCTAATTGGTTTGTTACTGGTATCTCTTGTAAAAACCTGGTTTGAACTGCTGTAGGCATCCATTGAAGGGCAGTGGGGCTGCCCCAGAGAGGAGGGAGGGGGTCAAGCTATTCTTCAAGGCACCTGAAGGCCAGGCAAGGAATAATGAATGGAAACTGAACAAGGAGAGAGTCAACCTGGAAATAAGGAGGAATTTTCTGACAGGGAGAACAATCAACCGATGGAACAGAAGTTGCCTTCGGAAGTTGTGGGAGCTTCATCACTGGACGCTTTCAAGAAGAGGCTGGACTCCCATCTGTCAGAAATGGTGTAAAGTCTCCTGCTTGGGTGGGGGGGTTGGACTAGATGACCTACCAGGTCCCTTCCAACTCTGTTAATATAAATCTATAAATCTAAATCTAAATAAGGGCTAGAAACATGCAAGCTTTTTTTTCTTCTTTAGCTCAAAACTGAGTTTCATCCTCTCTTCACATTCCCATGAACAAACACATAGATACGGAATAATGTATTCAAACTCCTCTCACTCACTTTTTCCTGAGTGAGGTCATCATCCCCTGGCCCGGACTCCCATCTGGCTGGGTTTTCTATCCAGGGTCAGTTCTAGCACCACCCTCTCATAAATTTAGCTTCCCCATCCTCTGCCAATCTAGTCAGATTTTATTTAATATTTGCAAAGGAAGGGCAGCACCAGGAAGCAGGTCCCAGACGGAAACTCAGTCTTTTAATATATCCTAGCAAACAGCCCTCCCAACTGCTGCATATTTGCAAGGGAAAAGACAAAATGGAGTCCAAAACTGCCATAAATCAGGAAGAGGAGCTGTTTTTCCAGGGCCAGGCTGCTGAAACACAGAGATAAAGATGGAACAAAAGCCAGAAAAAGAGGGCACTGGACATTATAATTCTGAATCATCAAGCGAAGCCTTGCTTTCACCTCCAGCAAACAACAGCACCAGTTGCCAGAATTAAAACAGGATACCAGCTTTCCCCAACCTTCCCATCCAAAATGCTCAGTCTTTGGCCATGCTGGCTGGGGAACCTGGGAGCTGTGGTCCCAGCACATTGAAAGGACTGCTGCAGCACATAGGGCAACAACGTGGAGGGGTGGGGGGGAACGTAACCAAACACTAGTATACAGTATTTTGCTCCTAGGGTATTTTTTCCTAGGCAGTGAAATTCAGGACCATTTCCTCTGGAGGAGAAAAGAATGTCCTAAATCAGTTTCTAGAACAGAGGGCTGGGTCTCGACACAATTAAATCAGAAAAGCACATTTTGACTTAAAGTAATTACATGCTAAGACATTTACATATAACAAGAAGCTATATTGTTGTTGAGAGCTTAGCCCATTCACTAAAAGATAGTCCGTTCTGGGATTGGAGTTCAACTTTCTGCAGCAAAGCACATATCCTGCAACAGTAATCTATATATATAAAAGCAAAATGCCACTCACGCATCATTACAAAATCTCCAGAACTGTAAAGCCTACAAACTTGAAATTTGGCACATAGGTTCCTCTTGGCTTCTAGGGGCTCACTAAGAAAGGATTTTTCTAAATGACCACCAGAGCCTTAGTATTTCCTACATTATTATTATTAACACACTCTGATGCTAAGGAGTTCTACTCCCCCTCCCCACCTGAAAAGAAATCTCTTCCAAATGCAAAACACAAGCAGAAGAGAGGAGTTTCAGTTTCAGTTTTAGTTTCACAGCAGCAACCAGCTTTAGTACAGGACAGTTGAGTTAAGCCATGCCCAGGCTCCTTGCTGTCGCCTTGCTCATAGAGCAATACTCTTTCAGTTTCCAAACAGCCTTCAACTCTCTCTCACACTGATTGGACGCTAGTCAGATGACTACCGATGGATACTGGTAGGCAGAGGCAGAATTCCCCCCCCCCCTTATTTTCCTCCCCTAAAACTAAGTCCGACCACATAGTTTCATAGCAAAGCACAAGTATTGAGCTAGTCAGTTAATATTTTTAGCAACTCTTCAAACAAAGGTCTGGGATAAATGAATTGTTTGTGGCACAATACTGAACTCAGCAATGGAAAAAAAATTAGAAGAGGCACCCAAATGCTGACTTACTATAGCAAGAGCAGGAAATCTTTGGGTTTGGAGCGGGGTCACCTTTTAAATATTAAAATGACAGAATGGCTACCATGGTGGATGTTATTTTATATTTTGTTTTTTGTTTTTTGTTTGTTTGTTTATTTATTTATTTATTTTGCTCCACCTTTATTACTTCATAAGTAACTCAAAGCAGCAATCATACGTAACAGCTGCCTCTAGACATGAGGAATGGCACACAAATCTAATGTATTTATTTATAACATTATTAGCAAATAATATTGCTCCGTCGTCCCATTTTCCACATAACCACTACCTTTTGAGATGGGTTGGTCTGAGAGGGAATGGCTGGCCCAAGGTCACCCAGCCAGATTTCATGCATAAAGCAAGACTAGAAGTCACAATCTGGTTATTGGCCCAAAGCCATACAGCTGGCTTTCATGGCTAAGGCAGGACTAGAACTCACAGTCTCCTATTAATTGGCCCAAATTCACCCAGCCGGCTTTCATGCCTGAGAGAGGGCTAAAACAGTGATCCCCAACCTTTTTGATGCCGTGGCCCGGTACCGGCATCAGCTGGGCGCCGCGGCCCGGTACCGGCATCAGCTGGGCGCCGCCATCTTTTTTTGATGAAAAAGTGCTTCCGGTGAGCTTTCTACCCGGAAAAGCTCACCGGAAGCGCTGGCACCGCCATCTTTTTTTGATGAAAACGTGCTTCCGGTGAGCTTTCTACCCGGAAAAGCTCACCGGAAGCGCTGGCGCCGCCATCTTTTTTTGATGAAAACGTGCTTCCGGTGAGCTTTCTACCCGGAAAAGCTCACCGGAAGCGCTGGCGCCGCCATCTTTTTTTGATGAAAACGTGCTTCCGGTGAGCTTTCTACCCGGAAAAGCTCACCGGAAGCACTTTTTCATGAAAAAGATGGCGGCGCCAGCAAGCGCGCCCGGTAGGAGTTGTTCCGCGGACCGGTGGTTGGGGACCCCTGGGCTAAAACATACCATCTCCTGATGATTGGCCAGCCACCCAGCTGGCTTTCATGGCTAAGGCAGAACTAGAACCGTCTCCTGGTTTCTTGGCCAGTACCTTCACCACTAGGCCAAACTGACTTTTTAACCCCAATCCCAAAACTCCTGTCTACCTGAATCCAGTTAACCCCCAACGTTCTCTTAGATCTCAGGAAAACTGATGCTTTGCAGCAGGCTACCTTCCCATTTAATTTTTTTATAAATTCCTTTTTTTTAAGGGTTTATCAAAAGCCCGTTGGGTATTATGAAAGTTTACCTTCGCTGGTCAAAATCTGAGTCTTCTTCCAGCACTTTCCCCGGCTCCCAGCTATGCCTTCGGAAGGAATCATACATGTGACTGGATCCTCTGAGCGTCCCTGACCGGCGCATGTGCACATTCAAATACTGACTGTTCTCTTCCTCCTTCTCCTCTTCCTCTTCGGCGGTTTCCCAGTCTCCTGCCAAAGACGGGCCCGACTCCATGGCTGACAAGCAATGGGTTTTCTGGTTGCATTCATAGGGGTGCATCTCCGAGGCGGAAGGGTTCATGTCTTCCAACATGGAGGGATGCCAAAGACCAGAAGGCTACAGGGAAAAGAAAGAGGGCAGGAGAAAAAGGAGAAAGTCAAATTAAATAAGGCCAGTCCTTCTTCAGGTTTTGGAATTTGCAGTCTTGAGGCTTCAGTGAAATTTAAAATTTCAGCTATTGTGCTGAGCAGAAAGTTAGTCTTTTCACAAGAATTTGCTTCTAAAGTAGGATGACAATCCCTTATCACAAGACATGCTCAGCTATTAATATTTGAGAAAGCTCAGAAAGCTCAAACTGCCCAAGGAGCTGCTGATACAGTTCTACAGAGGAATTATTGAGTCTGTCATCTGCACCTTTATAACTGTCTGGTTTGGCTCTGCAGCCCAACAGGACAGATACAGACTTCAGAGAGTAATTAGGACTGCAGAAAAAATACAATGGCTACCAACCTGCCTTCCATGGAGGACCTGTATACTGCACGAGTCAAAAAGAGGGCTGTGAAATTATCTAGAGACCCCTCACATCCTGGACATAAACTCTTTCAACTCCTACCCTCCAAACGACGCTATAGAGCACTGCACACCAGAACAACTAAACAGAAGGACAGTTTTTTTCCGAATGCCATCACTCTGCTAAACAAATAATTTCCTCAACACTGTCCAACTATTTACAAAGTCTGCACTACTATTACTATTAATCTTCTCATCACTCCTTATCACCCATCCCCTCCCACTTGTGACTGTATGACTGTAACTTTGTCACTTGTATCCTTACGATTTATATTGACTGGTTTCCAGTATGATTTGATTGCTGATTGTACCCTATGACAATCATTAACTGTTGTACCTGATGATTCTTGACGAATGTATCTTTTCTTTTATGCATACTGAGAGTATTTGCATCAAGACAAATTCCTTGTGTGTCCAATCATACTTGGCCAATAAAGAATTCTATTCTATTTGAACCATGGTTTATTCCAAGAACCCTTTTTTTTTTGAATTTGCACAATGTATAGAAAAATAGAATAACAGAGTTGGAAGGGACCTTGGAGGTCTTCTAGTCCAACCCCCTGCTTAGGCAGGAAACCCTACACCACTTCAGACAAATGGTTATCTAATCTCTTCTTTAAAACTTCCAGTGTTGGAGCATTCACAACTTCTGGAGGTAAGTTGTTCCACTGATTAATTGTTCTGTCAGGAAAATTCTCCTTAGAATGGTTACAGGAACTGGGCTTGGCTAGTCTAGTAAAGAGAAGGACCAGGGGAGACATGATAGCAGTCTTCCAATATTTGAGGGGCTGCACAGAGAGGAGAAAGTGGTCAAGCTATTTTCTAAAGCGCCTGTAGGCCAGTCAAGGAATAATGGATGGAAACTGAACAAGGAGAGATTTAACTAGAAATAAGGGGAAACTTTCTGACAGTGAGACCAATCAACCAATGGAACAGCTTGCCCTCGGAAGCTGTGGGAGCGCCATCACTTGAGACTTTCAAGAAGAGATTGGACTGCCTTTTGTCAGAAATGGTGTAGGATCTGCCACTTGGGTGGGGGGTTGGACTAGATGACTTACAAGGTCCCTTCCAACTCTGATTATCTGTTATCTGTTAGTTCTAAGTTGCTTCTCTCTTTAATTACTTTCCACCTTGGTCCCTTCCAACTCTGTTAATGTGTATTGCTTCTTGTCCTGCCTTCAGGTGTTTTGGAGAATAGCTTGACCCCCTCTTCTTTGGGGCAGCCCCTGAGATACACTGCTATCATGTCTCCCTTAGTCCTTCTTTTCATTAAACTAGACATACCCAGTTCCTGTATATAACATAATATAACATAATGCATAATGCTCTGCCTAGTTCACAAAGACACATTAGGTTCCAGTGTGGCTGGTTAGTTTGGGGCTCCAGGGTATGATATTGCCACTGAGTAAAGAATAAAGCAGATTAGTTCTTCCTGGAGTCTTTAAAAGGCAAACTAGGAAGGCTGAGCCCTACCACCTCCTCAAACCCCCACCCCATCTGCCCCTTGGGGAAGAGAAGGGAAAGAAACACACACAATAAGTTTAGGTCCCCAAACTCAAGAGTCCCCTTATCATCACAACATCTCCTCATCTTTTATCTGAGCAAGCAGGCACACCTTCAGTTTTATTTTCTAAGCATGCCTATTTGAGAGCCCAGCATCATAATGGGGGGGGGGGGCTTTAATAAATAAATAACATGCAAGCCCCCCCTTTTAATATGTAGAACTTAAACAGCTATTAAAAAATAAAATAGTAAAAAAGTCTCATAATCATCTCTAAGTTGCTAAAAAGCTTTCTTCTATGTATAGCCATCCAAAAAAAGGAAGAATGAGACTTTGCCCTGCAGAACAAATTCTACAAGCAATACTCCAAAATTTCACCCAATCTTTTGTCTTTTGGACATGTTAGGTGATAGACAACCAGCATCTGATAATTCAGGAAAATGGCACTTCCCACACATTTGAAGAACACCAGAAAGGTAGAACATTTCAGCCCTGTTTCTACGCAAATTTATTTTGTGATCCCAACCTATACCTAACAAGATGGAAACAACAGACTATTACTAACACTGAATGGCTGAACGCTGAATATATGTGGAAGAAGAAGTATTGTGAAGGTTTGTCCCCTTGAATCACTCATAGAGCAATAAAGGCAGGATTAAAAAAGAAATCTATATCTAACAAATTACAGATTAATGGAAGATACCTTATAGGTCATCTAGTCCAACCCCCCCATCTGTCCATTTCTGACAAATGGCAGTCCAATCTCAAAATTTAAAAAAACTTCAGTTAAAGCCCATACTGGATTGGAAAAACTGTCTTCCACCTCTGCAGATGAGATAGGTCTCCGCTCCCATAATTCCCAACCAGCACACCTGTTTGGCAGGTATCCAGGCAGGGAACCATGGGAATTGAGTCATTCGAAGCCACTAAATTAGAAACCGTTTCCTCAAAACCGTTTCCTAGGTTTCCTGCCTAGGCAGAGGGTTGAACTAGAAGACCTCCAAGGTCCCTTCCAACTCTGTTATTCTATTCTAAATCCAACTGAAGCAGCCAGTGGTTGGCTCTTAAAAATATGAGGGGAGAAATGGCAAATTTGAGGAATAATAGTGACAGCATCTAGACTTTAAGCCTCAATTGATATAAATCTGTCTAGAATGAAACTTTCACACATCCTTATTTTTAAAGTGTGTGCGTGTACTTTAAAAATAAGGATGTGTAAGCGCTTTACTCATATATAAATACACACACACAATTACACCCAAAACAGGAACTAGGTTTTTCTTTTAAAATCCCGGTTTCGTAGGCTTGTTGGAAATAATTTGCCTTTCTTGCCAAATCCATCCTCCCTCAGTGACCTGAGGGGGAGTAAGAAAAAGATGCCAGCCAAAATCCACCTCAGCTTTGTGGAAAATGGCCCATGGGTAAAGAATCCAACAGCAAGCTGAGATAAAGAAGGAATTTACACCACCACCCCGCAAACAAAATCACATTTCTAGATTGCTGACGTTTCAGACTTTCACATCAGCCATTATTTCCCAAAAAAGCAAAATGGTTCCTCCCTTGTTCTTGAGGAAACAAAATGGCGTCACTGCAGCCAAGCATTGCCACTGGCCAAGACGGGAAGACAGGAAGGGGCAACACCGGGCCATCTTTGGAAAAATGCACAATTGTATTAGTGACTAGAGCAGCAGAGAGAGGAAGAGACAGAGGAAAGAGACAAAAAAAATCAGTTTGAGGTTGAATTTCTATCAGAACTGAAAGAGATTCCCAGCCCTGAAAACATAAGTGAAGTGGTGTAAATTCCACACCAACAAAGGAAGCAAGTTGAGGGAACTACTATAGTATACGTCCCTCCATGAGTGTGCCTGTGCCTCTCTCTCTCTCTCTCTCTCTCTCTCTCTCTGTGTGTGTGTGTGTGTGTGTGTGTGTATGTATGTATGTATGTATGTATATATATATTTATATATATATATGTTTTCTGAGGTTCTCGCGGGTATTTGTATGTGGATCTTTGGTTATTCGGGTTTTCTCCCGCGTAAGATTCAAAGTATCTAGGCAACGTTTCGGCGAGGTCCCACTCGCCATCTTCAGGCTGGTGCTTATTATACCAACATCAACTCCATCAACCAATCAAGAGGCTGCAGCACAGCCAACCAGCCCAGCACACCATCCCCCACCACTTGTATATAGAGAGAGATGGCAGCTCCGGTCACACACTGCTTGCACTGGCACTAAGCCGAAAGCACCAGCCTGAAGATGGCGAGTGGGACCTCGCCGAAACGTTGCCTAGATACTTTGAATCTTACGCGGGAGAAAACCCGAATAACCAAAGATCCATATATATATATATATATATATATATATATATATATATATATATATATATATATATATATATATATATATATATATATATATGTATATGTATATGTATATGTATATGTATATGTATATGTATATGTATATGTATATGTATATATATATATATATATATATATATATATATATATATATGTAAAAAGTGTGAGAGGGGACTTGTTATATGGTTACTAGGCAACTGCCCGTTTCCAGGATTCTTCTGAGGAATGGGATCTACTTGAATCCCAAAACTGTGTCCACCTGCAAGAAGGTCAACCTTCATCTGTGGCTGGTCCTCAGCTGCACACAGTTCATTTTGCCAAGCTGAGACCTTAATGACAGAACAACAGAGTTGGAAGGGGCCTTGGCGGTCTTTTAGTCCAACCCCCTGCCCTTGCAAGATGTCAGCACAAGATGCAAGATGGGGTGTTCCCCGTGGAAGCGGCTGGCCCAGGATCCTAATTTAAAAGCAATTTAATTTTCACCTCCGGGCAAAAATCATGCCAAACAATTCAGTGCATATAATAGGGCAACCTCCCATGGTTTTATTAAGCTTCCCCTGTAGCCCTAGAGGTGCAACAGTTCATTTAGTGACCGTTCAAAGTTACAACGGCACTGGAAAAAGGGACTTAGGACCATTTTTCACACTTATGGCCATTGCAGCATTACTTACTTTACTTTATTGTCACTGCACCTCGTACAACAAAATCAAACACCATCTTCAATGCACATCATGACCATGAAAACAAACCCAAACACACATCCTTCACATTCTATACATTGAATTGAAAACCCCTGATATTGCATTCATATTGCACTATACAGTATAATTCAGCTGCTGGGATAGCAGCTGTTTTTCAGCCTCCTTGTATTTATTATCCGGTACCGTCTGTCAGATGGTAATAATTCAACTGGGTTCAATTGTGGTCGTAAGTTGAGGACCCCCTGTATTCTCAGTGATACCTTGGTAGCAATTCTTAGGCCTAATAATTTATTTACAGTAGGTATGGCTTGGTGTATTATGTGGACGCAGGTCCACCTTAATCAAGGAGGAAACCTATATTATTTGTTTATTTATATATCATACAAGGTAGTCCTTGACTTATGATCACAAATGAACCCTCTGTTATTAATCAAGACGTTAATTGAGTTTTGCCCCATTTTACAATCTTTCTTGCCACACTTGTTAAGTGATGACCCGGGGCGTGGCACAAAGGCAACACAGTCAAATAAGCAAGAAGAGTCCCTTTATTATCTCCAACTTTGCCCCCAATGTCCAGGTTACCTTCGGCTGGAGAAAAACTCTTCCAGGAACAGCCTTTAAGTGGAGAAAATTCAGTCCGAAAACAAAGTACATACAAACTGTAACTAAAAATCCAAACAAACCAAGCTGCAGTAATTAACTTGACAGGGCAGGGAAAGGAATTGCAGACTTGAAAGCACAGCTAAACACACACAGTTGGGAAGATACCAGGAACACAGATAAGCATCAATGATACCAGATAAATTCACAATTTGCTCCCAACAGCTTGCTGCACGCAGCTTCCCTTTTTAAACACTGTGTTCCCAGCTGCAGCTAATGAAGGGAATCAGGGCCCTTTCCTCCCCTGTAAGCCAACAACTCACGTTGCTCCCTTCTCCGTTCCTCCCTGTGTGCCCTAGGATGAAGAGTGGGTGGGCCTGGAACTTCCTCTGAATTTCCTCTGCCTTGCTCTACCTCTTCCCTGCTCTGCCCAGCCAGACTGTGCCCTTCCCCAGCCAACGGAGCCACACTCCCACTCCCTGTCAGCTGTTCGGCCTCCCCCTCCAAATCATATTCTGACAAGGGCATGACAGAATCCATGCAGTTAAGTTAGCAGTTAAATGAATCTGGCTTTTCCCATTGATTTTGTCAGAAAATCACACACAAAAAAGGATGACATGATCTCAGGACACAGCATTGGTCAAAAAAATTTGAACCAGTTGCCAAGTGTTCAAATTTTGACCACGTGTCCATGGGGATACTGTAAGAGTCACAACTGTTCATTGGAAAGAATCAATATCTGCAGAAATTGTGCTTATCTAGCTGTATTCACACAATAAACACATTCAGGGTTTCCGTGGACCTGGTTTTTCTGAATTGCCAATATCTGCACAACATAAAAAAGCCACACTGGTTAGATTTACACAATGTGCTGCCCAGCAATTTGAGCCACGAATATTTCAGCCTAACAGGTTGGGTGAGTTCATACGATACAATAAGCCATGGCTTGTTTAACCATCATTCACTGAATACTTCCCAACTACCTAAACTGCTGAAATTAAGCCATAAATCTGGGTACACCATCCCTAATTGGTTAGATTTGGACAATACACTAAGCCACAAACAGAATGTATTATGGCTCGCTGCAATATGTGAACGCTGCTCTATGTATTTAATCCAAGGATTTTTCTTTAAAAAATATGAAAGATGCCAAAGAAAACCGATCAAGCAACTTCTCAAGACTGTCTAGTTTTTTATTTTGAAGTCCCACCCTGCAATGAACCACTTCCTCAAAGCCATGTCTTCCAACTCGCTATCGGAACAGAAACAATTCTCTCTCTCTTTTTTCCCCACAACCTTTTCTTTCCCCGTATCAGACCACCAATCTTGATTCCATGGTTCAGCAATCCAGTTAAAAACCAGGCAGCTATGTGCAGGATCAGTTTGAGAAGCCTAGAGAGATCACAAGCCCTCCTCCAGCCACTTTTTCCCCCTGGTTACCTCTGACCACTGGCTCCAATCCCAGCAGTTTTGCAGAAGATGAGGCTCTGCAGTTTCTAAAAAGGTTAAATCTTGGCAACTGGACCAATGTTTATTAAAACGGAGACATTTCGTTACTCATCCAAGTAACTTCATCAGTCAACATGAAAAATTTGGGTAGGCAGAGAATCAGAAAGTCGTTGGAAAGAACCAATATTTGCCATATAGATTGTTTGTCCCAAAATGAAAAGCAACGTGTAAATGAAGATTCAATCATTCAGGCCAGTAGTATCTCCAAAGCTTAAATCATGGCAACTGGACCAAAGTTTTATTAAAACAGAGACATTTTGTTACCCATCCAAGAGCTTCTGCAGTCAAAAACCTGGGTACAACCAGGTATTCCAACGACTTTCTGACTACCGAAATTTTCATTTTGACTGAAGATATTACTCAGATGAGTAACGAAACGTCTCCGTTTTAATAAAACTTCGGTCCAGTTTCCATGACTTAACACAAGGCTCTTCAAACTTGGCAAGTTTAAGACTTGTGGTCTTCAACTCCCAGAATTCCTGAGCTAACATGACTGGAGGAGGAGGAATTCTGGGAGTTGAAGTCCACAAGTCTTAAAGCTGTCAAGTTTGAAGACTCCTGATTTAACCTTTTGAGATAGTTTTGGCTTGAATGATTGAATCTTGATCTACATGGCTCTACAGTTTGCTCAATGCCTGCTTCCCAGGAAGAGAAAATGCCATGGCTTTCTTTCCTGTCTTTTTTTCCTCTCCTCCTCCAGCGCTGTCAGCGTGAAGGGATTTTTCCTCCCTGGAATATCAGAATTAAACCCCCCAGAAGTTAAGAAACAACGTGACAGAAAAGAAATGAGGTTCCCGGAAGATCCTACTTAGAGGTCTTTTTTGGAGGGCAGCCCAAGAATGAGAGAAAGTAGCCCTTCAAATTGGTCCTTGATCACTCCCCGATCTCTTCCTGGCACTTCATAAATTATGACTCAGGTTGCTAGCTTTTTTTCCTGATTCTGTTTCTCCATCACCATCATTCTTAAAGGAAAAGCAAAAAGCTTTTCCCCCGATTTGTAAGATCATCCCATAAGATTTGTTAAATTACATCTTTGTGTAATATTTTGTTCAGCCCCTAAAAAGCATCCAGAATTCAACACAATCCCCTTGCAAACAAAGAATCGTAGAAGTGCAACAGTGCTAGGGCCCTGGGTCAACAATGCCCAAGGTTTCTCTGGGTCTTTTTAATACGGGGGCTGTTTTTCTATGCCCCACATTTCTAGGAAGTGTCAGATTAATGTTTGCGCCCCCTTCAAAAGGGATTGTGACTGTGAGACCCAAGCCATTCTTTTTTTGCTGCAGGTATCCCAGATTGGGCATCCCCACTTGAACATGTACAAAGACACTTATCTTGCCTGTCTTTTACCTCTAGAAATAGATATGTGAACAACCGTTTAAATATGAGCCTGCCATGTGTAGCATCTGCCAAAAAAGCCAACACAGTTCTAGGCTGCATCAACAGAGGGATAGAATCAAGATCATGTGAAGTGTTAATACCACTTTATAAGGCCTTGGTAAGGCCACATTTGGAATACGGCATCCAGTTTTGGTCACCACGATGTAAAAAAGGGGTTGAGACTCTGGAAAGAGTGCAGAGAAGAGCAACAAGGATGATTAGGGGGCTGGAGGCTAAAACATACGAAGAACGATTGCAGAAACTGGGCTTGGCTAGTCTAGTGAAGAGAAGGACCAGGGGAGACATAATAGCAGTCTTCCAATCTCTGAGGGGCTGCCCCAAAGAAGAGGGAGTCAAGCTATTCTCCAAAGCACCTGAAGGCAGGACAAGAAGCAATGGGTAGAAGTTAATCAAGGAGATAAGCAACTTAGAACTAAAGAGAAATTTCCTGACAGAACAATTAATCAGTGGAATGACTTGCCTCTAGAAGTTGTGAATAATCCAACGCTGGAAATTTTTAAGAAGAGATTGGAGAACCACTTGTCTGAAGTGATGTAGGGTTTCCTGCCTAGGCAAGGGTTGGACTAGAAGACCTCCTAGGTCCCTTCCAACTCTGTTATTCTATTCTAAACAGGACACCAAGAAGTGGATTTAAATTCTGGGAAAAGCATTCAAAGAACGTCCTTGGAATCATTGCAACACTAAAACAGCAGGAAAAAAAATCAGAAGGGATGAGACTAACAATAAAGGAGAATCTCTGTAGCACAGGGTTGAACTGTGGGGTTGTTGGTGGTCTCTGAGCTTGGTTGTTTTCTTGCAGACATTTCATTACCCAACTAGGTAACATCATCAGTATTTGTGCATGAGGCTAAATTAAACAGCAATGTGGTCTGGAACTGTGTGGTTAAGCATATTGCATGAATCTAAGCTACTATGATTTGTAAAAGCATAGTTTATGCCAATGCTTCACGACCTCAGTGAATTTTCAACTCCCCCATCCAGCACATGAGTCCACCCATCTCAAATCATTCGGGATGAGAAAACACTGATTTATGCACAATCCCAAACTCATCTCAAGTTTGGCTGCCTCACAAACTTGCTCCTGTTTTTAATGGCTTAGATTAATTTCCATTTAACTGTTTGTGAGGTTTGTGACTGAGAGGAAGACCAAGAAGAGTGTTTTAGACAATCAACTTGCAAACAACCAGTGTCTAAGCCCGGGTTCACACATGGGAACTCAAGACAATCGTGGCAAATTCAGTAAAACACGATTCCTTAGCCCAGCAGGCGGTTGGACTAAACTAAATGGTGTTTAAGCTTTCTTTAAGCTCCAGTAAATAGATCGATCTATTTGGTAACACCCCCCTGTTCAGAACAAAACCCCCTTAAAAGGCTTTGCAATTGTTATGGCACAATGCTCAGTGATCTTTTTTAGATATACAAAATGCTAATGTGCTTTGTGAAAATATAACTGAAAAAAAGTATTTGCAGAGTGCAGGAATTAGCTAATGGTGAAATTTGATAGGCCACATTAAAATCAGCCCAGGAGCATTTCTCAAAACAAAATTTTGATTTTGTCAAGAAAGCAAGGGAAATTTTAAAACATGTGGACTCCCAGAGCTGAAGTCCATGCATCTTAATGTTGCTGGGGTTGAGAAACACTGAACTTACTACCTGTACTATTTGTGAAGGTACCGTTCACAAAAACTGCTAGCCCATAATACCATTTGTTTGATTTTGGCTTGGCATGCACAAAAGCAAGCATTGCAGTTTGCAAACCATGGTTTACAGACTGTTCTGTCATCGCTGCTGGTTGTGGTTTATTTAATAACCTGAGATTTCACCATGGTTTAGCCAATGGGCAAAGCTAGCTAAGCCAGGGTGCTGCATGGTGAGAACTATATCGAAACATGGAGCTAGGAAACAATCTGCAAAGCCCAAGGTAAGCAATTTGTATGGCAGTATCATACTTCTAAATTAGTCAATGCATGATTGGGGTGGGTGACCTGAGGGAGGGGCGGAGAAAAAGGATGTCGTATGAAATCTTTTTCAGAGGAAATGTTTCCATGGGAACTTTGGAAAAGTTTTCACAACATCACTCAGAGGAAAGTAGCCATGCCCAACTGGGCAGATGGAAAAGGAAAAAATGGGCCAAGTAAACACACACACACACACACACCCCTCTCCTCCTACTCCCCCTCCTCCAATAAAATTTGGGCTTGACAAACACACACACAGCAAACCAGGGTCACTCTTCATGGTTGGAGATCCAACCTATTCCAGTATTTGGGGGGCTGCTACAAAGAGGAGGGGGCAACTTATTTTCCAAAACACCTGAAGGCAAGAGAAGAAGCAATGGATGGAAACCAATCAAGGAGAGAAGCAACCTGGAATTAAGGAGAAACTTCTTAACAGTGAGGACAATTAACCAGAGGAACTGCTTGCCTCCAGAAATTGTGGGTGCTCCATCATTGGAGGTTTTTAAAGAAGAGAATGGACAGCCATTTGTCTAGGAAATGGCATAAGTTTTCCTGCCAAAGCAGGAGGTTAGACTGGATGACCTCCAAGGTCCCTTCCAGCTCTATTCTGATTGACCCAATTCTTTTTCAATTTCATTCCTCTAACAGAAATTAAATTGCCTTTAAATTAGAATCCTGGGCCAGCTACTTCAATAGCAATAGCCCTTAGACTTATATACCGCTTTCCAGCCCCCTCTGTTTACATAGTCAACATATTGATCCCAACAATCTGGGTCCTCATTTTACTGACCTTGGATGGACGGAAGGACGAGTCAACCTTGAGCCTGGTGAGATTCGAACTGCCAAATTGCAGGCAGCTGGCAGTCAGCAGAAGGAGCCTGCAGTACTGCACTCTAACCACTGCGCCACTGTGGGTCAAGATGAATACCCAATCCTGTGTTTTGTGCTAAGATCTTGCAAAAGCAGGGGGTTGGACTAGAAGACCTCCAAGGTCCCTCCCAGCTCTATTCCGATTGCTTGAGAAATTTCCTGACAGTGAGAACAATTAATCAGTGGAACGGCTTGCCTCCTGGAGTTGTAGGTGCTCCACCACTGGAGGTTTCCAAAAAATAGACTAGAGAACCCCTTGACTGGGATGATATCCAGATCTTGGACAGGAGGTTGGAGTAGATGACCTCTGAAGTCCCTTCCAGCCCTAGGATTCTACGAGGGGAAGCTTATCATGTCCCTCGATTCACAAAGATTCATAAGTCATGATTCAGAGCACCATGTGGAGGCTCTTTATAGAATAAAAGTCTTGTTGCTGAAGGAGATATTCCCAGGTTTTCTGATTTCCACCAACCAGAGAGGTCTCAGCAACATTTGCAAAACACACTTAGGAAATCACAGAGCAATGCACTTAAATCAGACTTAGTGACTACAAACAGTCCTCAACTTATGACCACAACTGAGGCCAAATTTTTGTTGTTGTTAAGGGAGACATTTCTTCAGTGAGTTTTGCCCCATTTTCTTTGCCCCTCCGTTGATAAGTGAACCACCGCAACTGATAAGTCAGTAACCCAGTCGTTAAGTGAATCCGGCTTCCCCATCGACTTTGCTTGTCCAAAGGTCACAAAAGGGGATCGCATGACCCCAGGATGCTGCAACCGTCATAAATCTAAGTCAGTTGCATCTGAATGTCAATCACGTGACCGCAGGGATGCTGCAACGGTCATAAGCGTGAAAAAGGGTCGTAAGTCCCTTTTTTTCAGGGCCGTTGTAACTTTGAACAGTCATTAAATAAATTGTAAGTCTGTATAGCTGATTTTATATATATATATAAATCTCAAACATTTTAGCAGACTAAGGGAATTTTCCTTACTCAAGAAGCATCTTCTAAGTGAATGTGAACAAACAGCCAAAATAAAGGCTACTAACCTAAAGTGTCAATATTTAACACTATATATTTAACACCAAAGTGTTTTTTATTATTATTATTATTATTATTATTATTATTATTATTATTATTATTATTATTATTAATATTAACTTCCTCCTTCTCCTCCTCCTCTTCTTCTTCTCTCTCTCTTTATATATATATATATAATATATATATGTGTGTGTGTGTATACACACACACACAAAAGACCACTCACGCATCATCACAAAATCTCCAGAACCATAAAGCCTACAAACTTAGGCTCCTCTTGGTTTCTATGTGCTCACTAAGAAAGGATTTTTTCCAAATGACCATCAGAGTATTTAGAGCAGGCTTGTCCAACCCGCGGCCCACGGGCCGCATGCGGCCCAGGTCGCCTTGTAATGCGGCCCAACACCCACCCCAACCTTCATGAAAGATCCAGCGAGGAGGAGAGGCAGGCGCGAGGCGGGGCGAGGCGAGCAACAGAAAAGGCGGGCAGCCGCAGCCCAAAAGTCCCGCCCCGCCACCTCCTGCTGTTGCCGCCGCCACCGCCACCGCTGCTGCTTCTGCCCCCCCTGCCGCCGCCGGTGCTGCTTCTGCCCCCGCCGCCGCCGCTGCTGCTTCTGCCCCCGCCGCCGCCGCTGCTGCTTCTGCCACCACCACTGCTGCCACCGCTTCTGCATTTGCAGGAGGAGAGGTAGGCGCGAGGCGGGCGAGCTTTCTTCCCCCGCAAAATTTGGCTGGAAAATTATAAAATAAAAAATAAATAATTTTTAATAAATAATAAATAATAATTTTATTTTATTTTATTATTTTATTAATTTAATTTAATTTAATTTAATTTAATTTAATTTAATTTAATTTAATTTAATTTAATTTAATTTAATAATTTAATTTAATTTAATTTAATTTAATTTAATTTAATTTAATTATTTAATTTAATTATGTGCGGCCCAAACCAAATTTTCATCTTCTAATGTGGCCCAGGGAAGGTGAAAGGTTGGACACCCCTGATTTAGAGTATTTCCTATATTATTATTAACACACTCTGATGCTAAGGAGTTCTACTCCCCCTCCCCACCTGAAAAGAAATCTCTCCCAAATGCAAAACACAAGCAGAGGAGAGGAGTTTTAGTTTCAGTGTTAGTTTCACAGCAGCAACCAGCTTTAGTACAGAACAGTTGAGCTAAGCCATGCCGAGGCTCCTTGCTGTCTCCTTCTTGCTCACACAGCAAATACTCTTTCAGTTTCCAAACAGCCCTCAACTCTCTCCTACACTGACAGGACACTAGCCAGATGAATACCGATGGATGCTGGTAGGCAGAGGCAGAATGTCCCCCCACCCTTATTTTCCTCCCCAAAAACTAAGCCCGACCACATAGTTTTGTAGCGAAGCACGGGTATCAAGCTAGTATACTAATAAAGATTTTCCTGAACACCGTACAGAATGTGGGTAGCATTCCCAGGAAGCCCTGCTTTCTCCCATTTGTTTAGAATTTTAATTGGGGGCATTATGGGGTTAAGTCATGCATTTGCTCTTATTTATTCAAAAGAAACTTTTTCCACCCACCATCAATCTCCGAATTTCTAGCCAGCATGGACTGTGGGAGTTGCATACTTCCTGGGAAGAGGAAATCTATTTAAAAGCATTTTTATTCTGGTCTTCCACCAAACAGGTGCCCATTGCAGTCTGCATGTAATAGCAGAAGCACTTAAGACTTACATACCGTTTCACGGACCACTCCTCTTACCACAGGGTAACTCCTTTTTTTAATGTTATTTTTTATTTTTTTTCTTGCTTTTTACAACCATATCATTGTGTGAACAGTGTGGGACCAAAGTGTCTTATATTTTAAAACAAATATGACAATATTCTTCATATTTAATACAGTGGACAATCTTAATATTAATACACATATTTTGTTAAATTGTAAAATCTTTCATTTTTTGATTATTACAAATTATTACAAATAATTCCCTCAACACTATCCAACTATTTAAAAAGTCTGCACTATTATTACTATTAATCACTCCTTATCACCCATCCCCTCACACTTGTGACTATATGACTGTAACTTTGTCGCATGTATCTTTATGATTTATATTGACTGTTTCCTAGTATATTTGATTGCTGATTGTACTCTGTGACTATCATTAAGTGTTGTACCTGATTATTCTTGACTCTTGATGAATGTATCTTTTCTTTTATGTATACTGAGAGTATTTACACCAAGACAAATTCCTCATGTGTCCAATCACACTTGGCCAATAAAGAACTCCTATTCTATTCTATTCTATTCTATTCTATTCTATTCTATTCTATTCTATTCTATTCTATTCTATTCTATTCCATTCCATTCCATTCCTTCATTCCAATATCTATTCTATTCTATTCTATTCTATTCTATTCTATTCTATTCTATTCTATTCTATTCTATTCCTATTCACCATTTCAATATCTTATTTTTGTGTCAATCACCATATTCTGAATATCCCTCTTTTAAATGCAAATAAAATACTATTCATCATATTTGTGGTGTTTAACAGACTTACATAATTCTAATAATAATTCACCCATTTTTATTGGGTTATTATCTTCCATTATTTATCCCCCTTTCTGATTTTTAACCATATGCCGCTATTATATTTTAAAAAAATATCCCCTATCACTTTGGGTGGCTTACAATACAGGTAGTTCTCAACTTACAACAGTCTACTTAGTGACTGTTTGAAGTTACAAAGGCACTGAAAAAAAGTGACTTATGACCATTTTGACACTTTGACACTGTTGCAACATCCCGAAAGTCACGTGATTTACATTTGGCCGCTTGACAACTGACTCACACTTATGATGGTGGCCTTGTCCCCCTGGAGTCACGGGATCCCCTTTTGCAACCTTTGGACGAGCAAAGTCAATGGGTGTTCTGACCCAATCTGGTTCCAAGAGAGCCAGATTGGTACAAAGGTAGCAGCCCCCACCTTTTAAGGTTTCATCTACAAATTCTGTTTCTTCACAGATAAAAGGTTGCTTCCAACTAATTAACTCTGACAAAAAAGAGCCTTGCCAAGTTGTTGTTCAAGGCTGCCAAAAACCCACAGATAAGAAAATAGTTACAAGAAATTTCAAATACTAACTATAATGTCCACGAGGCTGAGTTTCAGAACGTCTTTGCCTTCTGCAAAGAACGCTTCTTCACAGTAGGCTTTTATCTTCTTGAAGGAGGCGCCATTACCTTGCAGCCTTACTCTCGAGTCGCCTGTGCTACTGTAGCTGATCTTTCCTACAAGCAGCTCTGCACGCACACGCACTTGACACAGGCTCCTCAGGAACCTCCTCATTGCTGCTGCTAGCCCCCATAATCTCGGAAGGCATCAGTCCACTACCTAATGGTCCTGGCCCTTCATCTGAGTCCTCGCTCTCCTCCACCATCCGCACCTGCTGCCGGCTAACCACAACAACGGGGAAGCCAGATTCACTTAACAACCATGTCACTCATTTAAGAGCGGCCGTGATTCACTTAACAAACGTGGCGAGAAAAAATGGGGCAAAACTGGCTTCCCAAATTTCTCCCTTAACAACATAAATGTGTGGCTCAATTGCAGTTGTATGCTATAAAAGAAACCAACCACCTTGGAACTAAACAGTGGCCTGAAAGAAAGACCAGGCTTTTTTGCAAGCAGAAAACAGCTTGGCCTCTCGTATTGTGTGGTATGTGGCCTCTCTCAGCCTTTCCCTGCACAACCCAGGCAGCCTCTCCCTTACACTAAAAGGGTTGTGAGGAGCCTTTGCAACTCCACCCAGAAAGTTTTGAACAAACAAAATAAAGACTATGGCAAGCAGTTGAAATAAAAGCAAGGCTGCAAAAGATGAGCTGGCAGCCAGGGAAAGTTAATTCTGTATATGCTCAAAGGTCAAACAATCCTTTCTTGGCCTTTTGGATCCCACATGGCATTTGCTACTCTGGCAAAATCTCCTTTACTCTCAGTCCAGCTCAGGGTTGGAATTATAACAACCACCTAGAATTCAGGTTCACATTAACAGAGTTGGAAGGGACCTTGGAGGTCATCTAGTCCAACCCCCACCCAAGCCAGAGACCCTACACCATTTCTGACAGAGGACAGTCTCTTCTTGAAAGCTTCCAGGGATGAAGCTCCCACAACTTCTGAAGGCAACGTCAATCATGGGTTGATTGTTCTCACTGTCAGAAAAGTTTCTCCTTATTTCTAAGTTATACAGAAACAGATTAACAGAGTTGAAAGGGACCTTATAGGTCATCTAGTCCAACCCCCCATCCAAGCAGGAGACCCTGCACCATTTCTGACAGATGGCAGTCCAATCTTTTCTTGAAAGCTTCCAGGGATGAAGCTCCCACAACTTCTGAAGGCAACTTCTCTTCCATCAGTTGATTGTTCAGAAAATTCCTCCTTATTTCCAGGTTGAATCTCTCTTTGTTCAGTTTCCATCCATTATTCCTTCTCTGGCCTTCAGGGCCTTTGGAAAATAAGAAGAAACTTCCTACCAGTGAGGACAATTAACCAATGGAATGGCTTGCCTGCCCCCCCCCCTGAAGTTGTGGGTGCTCCATCACTAGAGGCTTTTATGAAGAGACTGGACAATCATTTATCTGAAATGGTCTACAGTCTTCTGCTCAAGCAGAGGGTTGGACTAGACGACCTCTGAGGTGCCTTCCAACCCTGTTGTTCTATGTTTAGAATAACCCTGTTATTCTACGGTTGCAGGAACTGGGTATGGACAGTCTAGAGAAAAGAAGGACCAGGGGTGACATGATAGCAGTAGTCCAGTATCTCAGGGGTTGCCAACAAAGGGTCAAATTATTTTCCAAAGCACCCGAAGTCAAGACAAGTAACAATGGATGGAAACTCACCAAGGAGAGAAGCAACCTGGAGCTAAAGATAAACTTCCCAGCAGTGAGGACAATTAACCAGTGGAACTGCTTGCCACCAGAAATTGTGGGAGCTTCATCACTGGAGGTTTTAAAGAAAACACTGGACAGCCACCTGTCTGAAATGGTCTAGAGCAGGGGTGTCAAACTCAAGGCCCAGGGGCCAGATCTGGCCCACTGGATGCTTAGATTTGGCCCATGGAGCCACCTTGGAAACAGTGAAGGACTGACCTGTGGTGCATCTGCCAGCGAAAATGGAGCTTCGCTTTCGCTGGCAGAGGTTTGCAGGAGGCTGTCACAGCCAGAAATGGAGTTCAGGAACCCATTTTCGGAGGCAGAGTGCTTTGGGCCACCACAGGCAGAGGGTTGCAGGTGGCCGTCACAGCCAAAAATGGAGCTTGGGACGCCACAGGTGCCCCCAACATGAATGACGTTGAGCTGGCCACAGCCCCCCAGCCCCCCAAAGTCAAACACCACCCTGATGCAGCCCTCAGTGAAATTGTGTTTGACACCCCTGGTCTAGTCTCCTTCTTGAGCATGGGGTTGGACTAGAAGACCTCCAAGGTCCCTTCCAGCTCTATTCTGATTGATTGATGGTTGTCCCAAGGGTGCTTTTCAAAAGGCAACTGGACTTCCTTGGTTTTTGGTTCCCCTTAGAAAAAGTTTCGCTTCTCGCCCAAGGAGCTTCTTCAGGTCACTGAAATGAAGAAGCTTCTCAGAGAAGAAGCAAAAATGTTTTCAAGGGGGAAAAAAAACGAAACCAAACAAAGTCCAGTTCTCTTTGAAAAAGCATCTTTGGGACAGTCTGGGGGAATTGCAGATGGCCAGCTGTTGACGAAGGGGGAACATCTGAATATCCTGGGTGTCTGTAATCTGGGTGCGAGTGAACTGATTCTCCGGCCAGGAATCCTTCGGCTTAAGCAATCCCGGAGCCTTTCTCCTGACAAGTCCATAAACAGATTTTAGAGTTTAAGCACAAAGCAGCCAAAAAGGGTGTGGAGAGAGCAGCAGCAAAACACGAGTCAAGCATCCAAATTACCCCAAGGCAAACTCATGATTTGGGAGGAAAGACGTTTTATACCCAAATGTGGCTGCCGGCTTTTGTGGTGAGAGCCACACTGGTTTCTAAATCGTGGTTTATCGCGAAAGGTTGCAGGAACCAGGCCTGGCTAGTCTAGTGAAGAGAAGGACCAGAGAAGACTTCCAATATTTGAGGGGCTGCCCCAGAGAGGAGGAAGGGGGTCAAACTATTTTCCAAGGCACCCAAAGGCCAGACAAGGAATAATAATGGATGGAAACTGAACAAGGAGAGATTCAACCTGGAAATAAGGAAGAATTTCCTGACAGTGAGAACATCAACCCATGGAACAGAAGTTGCCCTCAGAAGTTGTGGGAGCTTCATTCCTGGAGGCTTTCAGAAAGAAACTGGGCCACCATCTGTCAGAAATGGTGTAGGGTCTCCTGCTTGTGTGTGTGTGTGTGTGTATGGGGGGGTTGGACTAGATGACCTCCAAGGTACCTTCCAGTTCTGTTATTCTGTTATTATTCTGTTATTCAGAAGTTGTGGGAGCTTCATCCCTGGAGGCTTTCAGGAAGAAACTGGGCCACCATCTGTCAGAAATGGTGTAGGGTCTCCTGCTTGGGTGGGGGGTTTCAGTGGCCCCCAACCTTTTTTGTGCCGCGGCCCGGTACCGGCATCACAAAATCATCCCGGCCTGGTACCGGCATCACAAAATCATCCGCGGCCTGGTACCGGCATCACAAAATCATCCGCGGCCTGGTACCGGCATCATAAAATCATCCGCGCCTGGTACCGCATCACAAAATCATCGCGCCTGGTACCGGCATCACAAAATCATCCGCGGCCTGGTACCGGCATCACAAAATCGTCCGCGGCCCGGTACCGGCATCAGCATGCATGGCAAGGCGAGCCGAGCGACCGGCCAGCCAGCCGTCCCCCGCTTCTCCCCGCCACCTTCAACTCCTCCTTTGTACCTGTGTCGATGGGCTTCGGGACGGCTTCGGGACGGTCGCTCGGCTCGCCTTGCCATGCGTGCTGAAAGAATCCTCACGCCTTAGGATTGAAACTAAGGCGCGAGGATGAAACTAAGGCGCGAGGATTCCTTCAGGACCCAAATGCCGCTTTCTACCCGGAAAAGCTCACCGGAAGCACTTTCTCATCAAAACAAGATGGCCGCGCCCAGCAAACCGGCGGCCCGGTAGAAATTGTTCCACGGACCGGTACCGGTCCGGGGACCGGTGGTTGGGGACCCCTGGACTAGATGACCTACAAAGCCCCTTCCAACTCTGTTAATCTGTATCTGTATCTAAATGTTGTGAAACCGAGGCACTGTAAACCATTGCTCATGTTTAGTCTGATGCATGGATCACATCACCCAAATACAAACATTTAGACCCTGAAACAGAACTAATGAAACCATACAAGGGTATTTCAGTGGATGTACTTTGGGGGAGGATTCCTTTAAGAGAGAATGGTCATGGGCGGAAAATTTGATTCAATATATGATTTTGAGAACCACTCCGACCTTCTCCCTTCCCCCCAGTTAGGCTCCGAATTATTAAGATTTCAGCTCCAGGAAAGGTGCAAGCCTTCCTTCCTGACCATCATGCTCTATCTATCAGGAGCAAGTGTGCACCCATTCACACCAACCTCACACCAAAGAGGTTGCATTAGGTGACATGATAGCAGTGTTCCAGCACTTGAGGGGCTGCCACAAAGAAGAGGGGAGGGTCAACTTATTTTCCAAAGCACTTTGAAAGCAGGGCGAGAAATAAACAAACCAAGGAGAGAAGCAACCTGGAACTAAAGATAAACTTCCCAGCAGTGAGGACAATTAACCAGTGGAACTGCTTGCCACCAGAAGTTGTGGGTGCTTCATCACTGGAGGTTTTTAAGAAGACAGCCATTGGTCTGGAATGGTATATAGGTTCTCCTGTTTGAGCAGGGGGCTGGACTAGAAGACCTCCAAGGTCCCTTCCAGCTCTATTCTATTCTAAATCTAAATTCTAGAACTAAGCCAGGTTGTGCCAAAAATCCCCCCCAAAGCATCTTTGCCAACTTAATTGAAGTCTGAATGTGGGACTCTGGCTGGCAGAACAAGCATCTTGCCACGTCTTCATAAGAATTGACCATGCAGGAATCATAGCATCCCCAGGCCCATTAATCTCATGCCCTCTTCAACTTTTAATTTTTTATTTATATGCAGGCAGTCCTCGATTTACAACAGCTTATTTAGTGACCGTTCAAAGTTACCACCACGGCACAGAAAAAAAAAGGGACTTAGAACCATTTTTCAGAGTTATGACCTTTGCAGCATCCCCATATGGTCGCGTGATTAAAATCCAGGCGCTTGGCGACCGGCTCCTATTTATGACGGTTGCAGTGTCCCAAGGTGATATGATCCCCTCTTTTTTTGGAGGTGGGGGGACACTCTCTAAATCTGGTACCCCTCCAACTGCACCCAGCGCCCAATCCATCCTCCCCCCTCCCCGCAAAGCGAGGGTTTCGATTACACTTTGCTGTTGCAACCAAACCAGTTCACTCCTTCCCGGGAGCCTTACATAGCCAAGCTATGTTGCAACGCATTTAATACAAAAAAAAAAAAGTGAAAATTAAAAAAAAATAATCACACGTAGATGTCAGAAAAGAAGAATGCAGCAAAAGTCTTACTTCAGCAAGAATGGAAATTTCTCGACTTCCAAGTGGGAGGGAGGGAAGGCAAAGTGGAATTGGGGAGGACAGAGCCAAGAGATAAGTGGGAACAGCTTCCTGGGTGATTCAACTTCGCCCTTGGTTATTTGGGGTGCCTCGGCTGCTTCCCTTGAACCTTTTAAGCCTATGCAAGGCTGAAGCCCCCCAGTTTTCTACAGAGGAATGATTGACTCTCTCATTTGCTCCTCTGTAACCTTCTGGTTTGGCACAGCAACCAAACAGGGAGAGGGACAGACTTTGACGGATAGTCAGGACTGCAGAAAGAAGCAATTGCACCCAGCCTGCCTTCCATGGAGGACCTGAATACTGCACTAGCCAGAAAGGGGGCTGAGAAAATATCTACAGACCCCTCTCATCCTGGGTGTAAACTGTTTCAACTCCTCCCCTCAAGATAATGCTATAGGGCATTGCATGCCAAAATAACCAGATACCTAGTTTTTCCCCTGTGCTATCATTCTGTTGAAGAACTAATTCCCATCGGACTGTCTCAATTCTCATCTTCTCATTTTTCCCTACGATCTTCTCCTATCAGTTTCTTATGATTGTTGTTTGTAACTTATAATTAATGATTGTGACTATGAATATGACCTATTACTTGCTGTTTGTATGTACATTGTGAGCGTCTGCACCAGAGACAAATTCCTGGTGTGTCTGATCACTCTTGG
This sequence comes from Notechis scutatus, assembly GCF_049901735.1. Lineage (NCBI taxonomy): Eukaryota > Metazoa > Chordata > Lepidosauria > Squamata > Elapidae > Notechis > Notechis scutatus. The sequence goes on along the minus strand of NC_142022.1, from coordinate 242,021 downwards.
CCAATAAAGAATATTTTCTTCTGTCTATGGAGATTCTTGAAGAGACAACTGGACTTTCATGTTTCTCTTTGAAGACGTTTCGCTCCTCATCCAAGAAGCTTCTTCAGCTCGGACTGGATGGTGGGGTATGGAAGGATTTATATTCCTTGCAGACAGCTGGTCATTTGCATCCTTTTTAGAGAGACATTGAGGCCACTTGGAGGTTTGTCTGTGTCCTCAGATAAATCTATATCCTCGGATAAATGGGTCCTTCCACGCCCATTTGCACTCACCTGACCTTGAGGACAAAGATAAACCTCCAATTGACCTCTATGGCTTTCAAAATAAAAAAAATAAAATTCAAATCAAAGCCTATAAATAAAATTTATAGAAAATTCACATCAAAACAATTAACAATTAAAATTTACAAAAGCCTGAAAAAGAATGAAGATCAGGAGAGAGGGAGGAGGAGAGGGAGAGAGAGAGAAAGCAGGAGAGGAGGGAAAGAGGGAGAAAGGGAGAAAGGGAGGAGACCGTGAGAGAGAGAAGGGACAAGGAGAGAAAGAGAGGAGAGAGAGAGGAAGCAGGAGTGGAGGGAAAGAGAGAGGGGGAATAGGGAGAGGAGAGAGAGAGAGAGAGAAACAAGGAGAGAAAGAGAGGAGGAGAGAGGGAGACAGAGAAAGGGGGAGAGAGATAGGAAGAGGAGAGAGAAAGGGGGGAGAGAGAGAACGGGAGAGAGAGAAAGAGGGAGAGAGGGAGAGGAGGGAGAGGGAGAGAGAGAGAGAAAGAGAAAGTGCACGTACGAGAGAGAGATGGAGGTTTGGGGGCCATCCTGGAGTAGACTCTGATCTGCACGGCTGAGAGCTTAACTTCTGACTGACGTGGGCACTTCCAAAAGGCCAAGGGACGGGCAGATCCCATAGTGGGCCAGGTGAAACCGCAGGATCCAAGCCTATAAAAGTCAGCACCATCGCAACCTGTTCACCCAACACCCTTGGCTTGCTTGCTTTTTTAACCGATGGTTGGAATTTGTGCAATTCATTGAACTCTGTGAGTACCGGTAGTCCTCCACTTGCTACAGTTCATTTAGTGACCAACAGCACTGAAAAAAAGGGGCGTATGACCAATTTCACACTTGCAGCCTCGCCAGGGTCACCTGATCAAAATCCAGACCCTTGCCAACTGACTCCTATTTATGACGGTCGCAGAGTCCCGGGGCTCAGCGATTCCCCTTTTGTGACCTCCTGACCAGCCAAGTCAATGGGGAAGCCAGATTCACTTAACGACCATGTGACTCATTTAACAACTGCAGGGATTCCCTTAACAACCGGGGAAAGAAAGGTAATAAAACGGGCCATCTCATTTAGCAACAGAAGTTTGAAGTCCAATCGTGGTCGTAGGTCAAACAAGACCCGTATTAAATCCCAACACTGATACTTTCTCTCGGCTTAAGTCTGTAAAACCCGTGCAGCCCCTTGCTCTTGACCCAACCTGATTAACTGGATTGTGTGAATCCAGCCTTTCACAGGTTCACGCTTCCAGCGCTGCCTCTCCCAGCTCCTTCTCCAACCTTCACCCTCAGTGCCAGTAAACCCAGACAACCTGTATGCTGCACGAGTCAAAAAGAGGGCTGTGAAAATATCTCCAGACCCCTCACATCCTGGACAGAAACTGTTTCAACTCCTTCCCTCAAAACGACGCTGTAGAGCCCTGCACACCACAACAACTAGACACAAGGGCAGTTTTCCCCCGAACACCATCACTCTGCGAAACAAATAATTCCCTCAGCACTGCTCAAATATTTACTAAGTCTGCATTACTATTCTTCTTCTCATCCTTCCTATTACCTAGCTCTTTTTCTATTTATGACTATAATCTTGTTGCTTGTATCTTTATGATTTATATTATTTTATTTAGTTTCCTAGTATGGTTTGATTGCTTATTTAGTAACCTATGACTATCATTAAGTGTTGTACCTTATGACTCTTGATGAATCTATTTCTTTTTTCTTTTTTACTGCAAGAGTCAAAAAGAGGGCTGTGAAAATATCTACAGACCCCCTCACAACGCCACAACGTTCCCCCCGAACGCCATCCCTCTGCTAAACAAATAATTCCCTCAACACTGTTCAACTATTTACAAAGTGTACACTACTATTACTATTAATCTTCTCATCACTCCTTATCACCCATCCCCTCCCACTTGTGACTGTATGACTGTAACTTTGTTGCTTGTATCCTTATGATTTTTACTGTTTCCTAGTATGATTTGATTGCTTATCGTACCCTTTGACTTTATGAAGTGTTGCACTTTATGATTCTTTATTCTTGACGAATGGATCTTTTCTTTTTATGTACACTGAGAGCATTTGCACCAAGACAGATTCTCGTACAGAGAAGAGCTACAAAGATGATTAAGGGACTGGAAACTAAAATATATGATGAACTCGCAGGAACTGGCCATGGCTAGTCTAGGGAAGAGAAGGACCAGGGGAGACAGGAGAGCAGTCTTCCAATATTTGAGGGGCTGCCACAGAGAGGAGGAGGGGATTAAGCTATTCTCCAAGGCACCCAAAGGCCAGAGAAGGAATAATGGATGGAAACTGAACAAGGAGAGATTCAACCTGGAAATAAGTAGAAATTTTCTGACAGTGAGAATAATCAACCCATGGAACAGAAGTTGCCTTTGGGAGTTGTGGGAGCTTCATCACTGGGAGCTTTCAAGAAGAGTCTGACTGCTCTCTGTCAGAAATGGTGTAGGGTCTCCTGCTTCAGCCGGGGGTTGGACTAGATGACCTACAAGGTCCCTTCCAACTATGATTATCTTTTATCTGTTGTGTGTCCAAACACACTTGGCTAATAAAGAATTCTATTCTATTCTTACATCGGCTGTGCACAATGGGCCCTGTGGTTTAACTCTCTAAATTTCCCCCGTAACACAAACCTGACCCCATAAAATTCAACCATAATGTGGTTGAATTTCTGCCGAAGAAACCAACTGTTTGCAAACTCGTTTCCATTCTCAAACCTCCACGGGCTTCCTATAATCTCAAATTTGGGATAAAACGTTACCAGGAAAAGAAAAACCAACAAATTACAGAAAAAAAATACAAACACTGGAACAATGTCAGATCCAGGAAGTTCTCACCGAAAAAAACCCCCACACACCCCATCTTTGGTCTAATCCTCCAATGCCACTTTCTCCTCCACAACGACAGGTGGTCCTTGACTTACAACCACAACTGAGCCCAAATTTGTCTGTCGTTAAGCGAGACCTTTGCTAAGGGAGTATTATCCCCATTTTACTGCGTTTCCACGGTTGTTCAGTGAATCACTGCAGTCGATAAGTTAGTCACCCCGTTGTTAAGTAAATCAGGCTTTGCTTGTCTGAAGGTTGCAAAAGGGGATCAGGTGACCCCGGGACACAGCAACCATCATAAGTATGAGTCAGCTGCCAAGCATCTGTATTTTGATCCACGCAATCGTGGGATGCTGAAATAGTTGTAAGTTAACTCTGAAAAACTGTCCTAAATCCCCTTTTTCACGGCCCTTGTAACGGTCGCTAAATGAGCTGTTGTAAGTCAAGGACTACCTGTACTTTAGTCTCCAGGATCAGGAGATATAGTACTAGTCACTACTTCCAAAGGCCCCGATAGGAAAGTTGTACTAAAATGTGTCCTAAGCCACATTTTTTCAGCGTCCTTTGGAACTTCGAACAGCCACTAAATGAACCGTTATAAGTCGAGGATTGCCTGCACTCAAAGTCAGGGGGGAAAGCACTCTGTGCATGCTCGAGGGGGAAGGGGGACCTGCACTAAAGCTATCAAGGAAAGATAAGAGAATTAGATGTAAAAAAAAATGGGCTCAGGACCGGGTCGGGCTAGACGACCTCCCAAGGTCCCTTTACAACTCGGTTATTCTGTTTAATCCGGAAACTCTGTCAATGCTAAGAGACGCGACAAAACGCCTTGCCTGCAACTCTCTCCGGAGCGGCCGGGGGCTTCCAGCTTCCGAGCCTCTCCGGCTGCAAAGCCGCCCAGCCCACCGGCGGCTTCCCCTCCGCGTTGCGGGCAGCGAAGGGCTCCAACGGCGGGAGAAGCCGTCGAGGGGAGCCCAGCCCAGCCCGCCTTACCTTGGCCCGCCTGGCTTGCGGTTCCTCCGGCTGCCCCGAGCGCTTTTCTTCCCCAAGCGGGCACTTTTCTTCCAAGCACGGCGGAGCGCCGGGAGCCTTCCCGCCTGCCCGAGGCTGCCTCGTCCTTCTTCCTCCTCCTCCCGCCTCCGCTTCCTTCCTCTCCGCCGCCGCCGCCGCCGCCGCCGCCTCCCATGCAGGGTGGACGCTCAGCTCGCTCCATCCACCGCGCGGCTTTAACCCTTCGGGCTGGGCTGGCTCAGCTGCGCGCTGGGAAAGTTTTGCGCGAAGGGAAGGAAGTAAGGAAGGCGCGCAACTTTCACACCCAAAGCGCACAAGCCCTGGTTTGGTTGCGGCGTCGTGGTTTGCTAAGACAGGTTTATTGGCCGGTTTCACATCTCATACACAGACAGACACAGAGGCACAGAGAGAGAGAGAGAGAGAGAGAGATGAAGACACACACAGAGAAACACAGGCAGACAGACTCACACACGCAGAGACACACTGACACACACACAGACACACAGACACATGCAGAGACACACAGACACACACAGACAGACACACACACGCAGAGACATGCAGACAGACACGCATGCAGAGATACAGAGACACAGATACACACACGCAGAGACACACACACACAGACACATGAAGACAGAGACACACAGACAGACACACACATGCTGAGACACAGAGACACACACACTCACACCTTGGTTTACAAAGGCAGCACTGGAGGTTCATCATACAACACGTTGTTTAGTCACTGTGGAAAAGTCACCAGGGCCCTGGAAAGAGGAACTTGGGACCGTTCTTCACACTTACGACCGTTTGTAGCCTCTCCCTGGGTCATATGATCAAAATTTGGCTCCTGGACAACTGACTTGTATTTCTGATGGCTGCAGTGCCCTCCGGGTCCCATCATCCCCTTTCGCAACCTTCTGACCAGCAAAACCAATGTGGAATTCGCCCGATTCACTTAACGACCGTGTGACTAACTGATCAGCTGCAGCAATTCATTTAACAGCGGTGGCCAGAAAGGTCGTAAAACGGGGCAAACCCCACTTCACAAATGGCTCACTTAGCAACCTCAATTTGGGTCTCAGTTGTGGTCATAAGTCGAGGACTACCTGTAGACTCCTTTCTGATTCAATCTTACTTTATTGCGTGGGAATGAGATCATCCTAAGAAGCTTTCACAGAATTTGGGCATCCTGTAATGTGTGGTGTAGCAGAGCATAACAGAATAACTGAGTTGGAAGGGACCTAGTAGGTCATCTAGTCCAACCCCCCCGTTTAAAACGTGTGGACTTTTCAACTCCCAGAATTCCTGAACTAACATGACTGGAGGAGGAATTCTGGGAGTTGAAGTCTTAAAGTTGTCAAGGTTGAAGACCCCTGATCTATCACCTATCTATCATCTCTCTCTCTCTTCCTGTACCTACCTACTATTTACCAATCTATCTATCATCTATCGCCTATCATTTCTCTCTCTTTCTGTACCTACCTACCTATTTACCTATCTATCATCTATCATCTATCCATCATCTATAACAAAGGTCTTCAAACTTGACAGCTTTAAGACTTGTGGACTTCAACTCCCAGAATTCCTCCTCCTCCAGTCATATTAACTCAGGAATTCTGGGAGTTGAAGTCCACAAGTCTTAAACTTGCCAAGTTTGAAGACCCATAACAATATACAGAAAACAAGCCTCTTCAAGGGTCTTCAAACTTGGCAAGTTTAAGACTTGTGGACTTCAATTCCCAGAATTCCTGAGCTCACATGACTGGAGGAGGAGGAATTCTGGGAGTTGAAGTCCACAAGTCTTAAAGCTGTCAAGTTTGAAGATCCCTGATTGTTAGCAGATCTTCTGAACTCAGGACTCAGAGCCATATTTTTGGGCCAGCTGCTGGACTTCCATTCCCAGAATCCTTCAGTCACATTGAGGAATGTTAGAATTCCACCTCCACAGCTTAGCTAGCTGGGGAAGTCTGGGAGTTGAAGTTCACCCCATGAAGTCTGCTCAGGTAAACACTGGCTTTAAGAGTTGCGCAAAACACACACAAACACACCCAACCATTCCCAGGTACTTGAAGGTTTCTCAATCCACACTTTCCCCTCAAGATTGGATGAGGACATTTTTTTTCTAGCTCGAAAGGAATCAACAGCCCTGCTCAGCTGTGGAAGGAGTCCCCAAACTTGGCAACTTTAAGACTTGTGGATTTCAACTCCCAGAATTCCTCAGACAGCTATGGTCTAGGGTTTCCAGCTTGAGCAGGGGGTCAGACTAGAAGACCTCCAAGGTCCCTTCCATTTCCTTTTCTTTTTTTTATAAAAAAGTTTTATTTTTATTTTTAACAACAAACATAGACATATACAAACATAAAACAATATAAAACCATCTTTCAATTGTACAGTGTGTAGGTTGATACATAATTCTTGTGCACAATATGTATAGTTTTTTCCTCGAATTTAAATTTACATTCATATTACATTCATCAACTTTCCATGTCATATTATATTATTATTACACCATCATTTGATCCTAGTTTCGAATCCATATTATCCTTTAGAAGCAAATCTCAGTTCTTACCAATTTCAATTCATATTAGAAGTCATTCTACAGTATAATAATTATAACATATCATGACTGTTAAATTATACTTCACTTTTCTACTTTTCTATCTAACCATTGGTAAAATAAATCCCATATCTTAAAATATTCTTTTTCTTCTTGCTCTCTAATTGCTAATGTTAATCTACTCATTTCTGCACATTCCATTATTTTCTTAATCACCTCTTCCTCAATCAGAATTTTCTCATTTTTCCAATTTTGAGCAAATACAATTCAAGATCCCTTCCATTTCTGTTCTGATTGAAATGGTCTAGGGCAGAGGTCTCCAAACTTGGCAACTTTAAGATTCGTGGACTTCAGCATAGCTGGCTGGGCAATTCTGGGAGTTGAAGTCCACAAGTCTTAAAAGTTGCCAAGTTTGCAGACTCCTGTCCTTGAGTGAGGTTTGCCTGCAAGAGGTTAAACCAGAGCATAGGCCTGGGAGTGATAAGACAGGTGAGGCCAGGGACACGCCCAGGTAAAGGCTATAAGCACCATCCTGTGCACACAGACGCACGCCAGATTTCGTGCCAACTCACACACAGGTGTAGGGTGGACATGGGCTCAGGAGCTACATGCAAACAATTTCCTTCTGCCATTTCCCAAATGCAAAGATCCTGGGTTTGTCTTCTCAAAACAGATGAGTAAGCCACTGTTAGCTGAAGCCAGATTTATTTAATCATGGGTGCCCGTTATATTTTTCTTAACGTTTTTATTTTCGTTGTTACAGATACTCCCTAATGTACAACCGTATGTTAATGCCTAAAGTTATAATGGCACTGAAAAGAAGGACCGGGGAGACATGATAGCAGTCTTCCAATATCTCAGGGTTTGCCACAAAGAAGAGGGAGTCAAGCTATTCTCCAAAGCCCCTGAGGGCAGGACAAGAAGCAACAAATGGAAGGAGAGAAGCAACTCCAGGAGAGAAGCAACTGAGAACTAAGAAGAAATTTCCTGACATTGGGACAATTCATCAGTGGAACAACTTGCCACCAGAAGTTTGTGAGTATCCAATGCTGGAAGTTTTTAAGAAGAGATTGGACAGCCATTTGCCTGAGATGGTATAGGGGCTTCCTCCTGTTTGAGCAGGGGGTTGGACTAGAAAACCTTCAAGGTCCCTTCCAATTCTGCTATTCTACTCTATTCCTATTCCTATTATATTCTATATTCATTCTATTATCCTATCCTATCCTATTCTGAATCATATTCTATTCAGATTTCTCTTCTGTTCTTCTATTAGTATTTCTTTTTTCTATTCTATTCTATTCTATTCTATTCTATTCTATTCTATTCTATATATTTGTCTTTCTTTATTCTATTCTATTCTATTCTATTCTATTCTATATATTTGTCTTTCTTCTATTCTATTCTATTCTATTCTATTCTATTCTTCTATTCTATTCTATACTATACTATACTATACTATACTATACTATACTATACTATACTATACTATACTATACTATACTATACTATATATTCTATTCTACTCCTTCATTCCAATATTTATTCTATTCTGTTCTACTTTGTTCTATTCTGTTCTATTCTATTCTATTTCTTCCAATATTTCTTCTATTGTATTCTATTCTATATATTCTATTCTATTCTGTTCTATTCCTATTCTGAATCCTATTTTATTCTATTCAGAATCCTATCCTATCCTATTCTATTCCCATCCTTGCATTTAAGATCATTGTAGCATCTCTGTGGTCACGTGATCAAAATTTGTGTGAGCGGCAACTGGTGTGTATCAACGATGCAGGTAGTCCTCGACTTACGACTGAGATTTCTGTTGTTAAGCGAGATCTTTGTTAAGTCAGTCTTGCCCCTTTTGATGACCTTTCGTGGCTCAGTTGTTAAGTGAATCCCTGCAGTTGATAAGTGAGTAACCTGGTCGTTAAGTGAATCTGGCATCCCCCCCATTGAGTTTGCTTGTCAGAAGGTCACAAAAGGGGATCACGGGACCCCTGGGATGCTGCGACCGTCATAAATATGAGTCAGTTGCCAAGCGTCTGAATTTTGATCCCATGGCCTTGGGAGATGCTGCAACGGTCGTAAGTGTGAACAACGGTCCTTTTTTCAGTGCCATCGTAACTTTGAGAGGTCACTAAACCAACTGTTGTAAGCTGAGACTGCCTGTACATTAGTCTCCAGGATCAGGAGGCGTAGTAGTCAAGAGCTTCTGAGCAAGTACAAAATACCCTGTAGGAACAAGAAAACTCGCGATATGGCAAAAAAATAAAAAAATTAATAAAATGCCCCAGACAGACAATATCCCCTTTGGGGAAAAACAAAACAAAACCCACAGACAGGCGTTCTCACCCCAAATTCAGAACAGAAACCAGTTGTGTTTACAAGAACTCTTCCAATTTCACACTTCCCTCCTTCTTCTTAAGGCCTGGAGCTGCTGACCATAGGATACTAATTTAAGGTGGGGGGGAGGTGGGGGAGGAAGTTGGTGGGGGCAGCCAGGGAGAGGCCTTTCTGACCACAGAAACATTGAGAACACATGGCTAGCAATATGGGTTGCCAAGCATCTGAGTTTTCATCACGTGGACCAGTGATGGGATTCAAATTTTTTACTACTGGTTCAGTGGGTGGGGCTTGGTGGGCGTGGCTTGGTGGGCATGGCAGGGGAAGGATACTGCAAAATCCCTGTTCCCTCCCCACACCCACCAACCTGCTTTCCAGCTCTGTTCTCCCTTCCCCTGCCACACCCAGCAAGCCACACCCACCGAGCTATGCCCACAGAACCAGTAGTAAAAATTTTTTTTGAATCCCACCACTGATCCTCAGTCACTTTTTTCCAGTGCCGTTGTAACTTTGAACAGTCACTAAATGAACTGTTGTAAGTCAAGGACTACCTGTGATTTCCCCCTTTTGCGATCTTCCCACATGCAACTTCAACAGGGAAACAGATTCACTTAACAACTGGGCTACTCATTTAACAATTGCAGGGATTCATTTAAACCAGGAGTCGGCAACCCACAGCTCCGGAGCCGCATGTGGTTCTTTCATCCCGCTGCTGCAGTTCCCTGTCTGTCATTGGTCGGAACCTCAATTTTGAGAGGAGCTTCTGGTTTTGGGGGGAGGCAGGGGAAGCACAGCGTGCCAAAAGGAGACTTTATGGCAAGGGGTGGGTTTCCCGGTCGGCTCCACAATTGATAGGGTTTTCGGTTAGGACAGGTAGAGGAAAAAGGATGCCATGCTAGGAGGAGACTCTATGGTGGGGGAACTGGATTTCCGGTCGGCTTCAAAACTGAACGGCGGGAGGCTTCCGGTTAGGACTTTTGTGGCTATTTAAGTGTTTAAGGTTGCCAACCCCTGACTTAAACAGACGTGGCCAGAAAAGTCCTAAGCCTAACAGAGACTCCATTTCCTCAGGGTCTTGCAAAAGAACAAAATGGAACAATGACTGATGACCTCCTTTTACTGGTCCACAATAGAAAAGTGTCCTCTCATATTGCATGAGGGTGTGGTATGCTGGCTCGACAGCCGCGGATAGAAAGACACTACAGAGGGTGGTGAGCACAGCACAAAACATTGTGGGCTGTTCCCTGACACCACTAGATGACCTCACTAGGGCTCACTGCCTTAGAAGAGCGAGGAAAATCCTCAGGGACGACTCACACCCCGATCAGCACTTCTTCACTCTCCTACCATCGGGCAGGAGATATAGAAGCAGAGCCAGCAGCACCAACAGGGTGAAGAACAGTTTCTACCTGTGGGCAGTCAGACTCCTGAACGGAAAATAACTTCATGTCAACATAGTACGATAGACTTGGTGGTAGAAATGGTGGTAGACTTTAGAAGAAACCCTCCCATACTACCACTTCTTACAATACTAGACAACACAGTATCAACAGTAGAGACCTTCAAATTCCTAGGTTCTATCATATCACAAGACCTAAAATGGACACCTAACATCAAAAAGGTCATCACAAATGCACAACAAAGAATGTTCCTTCTGCGCCAACTCAGAAAGCTCAAACTGCCCAAGGAGCTGCTGATACAGTTCTATAGAGGAATTATTGAGTCTGTCATCTGCACCTCTATAACTGTCTGGTTTGGCTCTGCAGCCCAACAGGACAGATACAGACTCCAGAGAGTAATTAGGACTGCAGAAAAAACAATTACTACCAACCTGCCTTCCATGGAGGACCTATATCCTGCACGAGCCAAAAAGAGGGCTGTGAAAATATCTACAGACCTCTCATATCATGGACATAAACTGTTTCAACTCCTTCCCTCAAAACGATACTATAGAGCCCTGCACACCAGAACAACTAGACACAAGGACAGTTTTTCCCCAGACGTCATCACTCTTCTAAACAACTAATTCCCCCACACTGTCCAACTATTTACAAAGTCTGCATTGCTATTACTATTAACCTTCTCATCGCCCATCACCTCCCACTTGTGACAGTATGACTATAACTTTGTTGCTTGTATCCTTACGATTTATATTGACTGTTTCCTAGTATGATTGGATTGCTTATTGTCCCCTATGACTATCATTCATTGTTGTACCTTATGATTCTTGACTCTTGACAAATGTATCTTTTCTTTTATGTATACTGAGAGTATTTGCATCAAGACAAATTCCTTGTGTGTCCAATCACACTTGGCCAATAAAGAATTCTATTCTATTCTATTCTATTCTATTCTATTCTATTCTATTCTATTCTGTTCTGTTCTGTTCTGTTCTGTTCTGTTCTGTTCTGTTCTATTCTATTCTATTCTATTCTATTCTATTCTATTCTACTCTTCTCTACTCTACTCCACTCTACTCCACTCCACTCCACTCCACTCCACTCCACTCCACTCCACTCCATTCCATTCCATTGCATATATTCTATTCTATTCTATTCTATTCTATTCTATTCTATTCTATTCTATTCTATTCTATTCTATTCTATTCTATTCTATTCTATTCTATTCCTTCTAATATCTATTCTATTCTATTCTTATTCTATTCTATTCCTTCTAATATCTATTCTATTCTATTCTATTCTATTCTATTCTATTCTATTCTATTCTATTCTATTCTATTCTATTCTATTCTAGACTTGCGGGGCCAGTGCATTTTGTGCAACAAGATCACATAGTGCAATAAGTTTGGGACTTCTGTCCTCACTGTGAGTTGTGTTGGGTGTGTGTGTGTGCACAAAGGGAGGCTCAGCTAATCTCATTGTACACATGTTGTACTCTGACAATAAAAGGTAATAATAATCAAATAAAAAAAATGGGGCAAAACTCACATTCCACAAATTTCACACCCAGCAACATCAATTTTGGGGCTCAGTGGTGCTTGCCAGCCGAGGACTGCCTGTAGGGTGGTGGTGGTGCTGGGGAGAACTTATCCCATTGTTCTAATTTCTTCCCCCCTGAACCTCCAGATTCCTCCCGGTGGGTCTCCTCTCCTTACCTTTCTGGTAGGAAGCCAGCCTTCTCCCGGGAGATCCCACCAAGGTGCCGGCAGGCTGGCCACATCGTCCTGGAAGACAGGATTCCTCATTTCGAAGACTGAGAACATCAGAGGGGGAATTGGATGGGATGGGACACCCCTCAAAAGAGCGCAGGGATCCTTCCCCGAAGCCGGCCTGGGTCCTTGGGGCAGCTTCGGGCACGGTGTGGGATAAACAGCTGCCCGGGTATGGAAAAACTGGCCAGGCTGTGGGGGTGAGGAATCCTGGAAAAAATGTGCAGAGGGAACAAAAGCCGTTGTGTTTATCCATTCGACATCCTACGGGTCTTTTTTTTCTCTCTTTCACTTGACACCTGCCTCATTTAGAAAGCAGCACAACTGGCTGGGGAACTTTTTATTTTTCTTACATGTATCTATGTATTCATAACTATGTTTTTACTTATACCTATTATCTTGTAAGCAATTGAAAAACCAAATAAAATAAAATAAAAATAAATAAATAAGAGAGGCCTGCAAAAAATGGGCAGAAAATGCAGGGCCCTTTTAGAATAGAATAACAGAGTTGGAAGGTAACAGATAACAGATAATCAGAGTTGGAAGGGACCTTGTAGGTCATCTAGTCCAAGCCCCCCATCCAAGCAGGAGACCCTACAGCATTTCTGATAGATGGCAGCACAGTCTCTCTTCTTGAAAGCCTCCAGGGATGAAGCTCCCACAACTTCCAAAGGCAAATTCTGTTCCATCGGTAGATTGTTCTTCAAAAAGCTTCTCTTTATTTCCAGGTTAAAGGGACCTTGGAGGTCTTCTAGTCCAACCCCCTGCCTAGGTAGGAAACCCTACACACTTCAGACAAGTGATTCTCCAATCTCTTCTTAAAACCTTCCAGTGTTGTAGCATTCAAAATTTCTGAAGGCAAGTTGTTCCACTGATTAATTGTTCTCACTATTAGGAAATTTCTCCTTAGTTCTAAGTTGCTTCTCTCCTTGATTAATTTCCACCCATTGCTTCTTGTTCTACTCTCAGGTGCTTTGGAGAATAGATTGACCCCCTCTTCTTCTTGGAGGCAGCTCCTGAGATATTGGAACACTGCTAATTTTCTTCCTAGGGTGGTTGCTTTTTTCTTTAATAGAGAACGAGCAAGTTTCTAGTCTTTGGGAATGACAGAACTTGGGCTTGCAAGTACAGGAAGTCCTCCAGTTATGACCACAACGGAGCTCCACATTTATGATGCGGGGTGGGGGGGGGGGAGGGGAGACAGCTGTTAAATGAATGTTGTCCCATTTCGTTTCCTTAGGCAGGAGTTCCCTCTGCTGTCTGTCTGGAGATGGTCCTGTCAATCTCAAATTTAAAAAAAAATCTCAAAAGAAAAACAAAGGGAAAAAGAAAAAGAAAAAAACCCAGAGAAAGTCCAGTTGCCTCTTGAAAAAACCTCTTTGGAACAATCTCCGGTGATGCGGCTGAGCTCTCGTGCAAATTGAGTTGTGACACTTAGGGAAACAAGCCAGGATGTGCGTGCATAGCAATAGCACTCGACAGATGACAGATAATAAGAGTTGAAAGGGACCTTATAGGTCATCTAGTCCAACCCCCTGCCCAAGCGGGAGACCCTACACGATTTCTGACAGAGGGCAGTCCAATCTCTTCTTGAAGGTCTCTTAGACTTATATAGGTAGTCCTCGACTTACAACAGTTTGTTTAGTGACCATTCAGCTGTGCAAAAAAGCGACGGAGGACTGTTTTTCGCACTTATTCGGCTGCTTGGCAATGGACTCATCTTTACGCAGTGTCCCGGGGGTCATGTGATCTCCATTTTGAGATCTTCTGACCGGCAAAGTCAAATGGAGAGAAGCCAGGTTCCCTCAACAACCAGGTTACTAACTTAATAACTACAGCGATTCACTTAACAACTTTGGCAAGAAAGGTTGTAACACGGGGCAACAAACATTCACTTAACGAATGTTTCACTTAGCAACAGCAATATTGTGGTAGTAAGTCATTGTTGTCGTAGGTTGCTTCACAGTGCTTTCCAGCCCTCTTTAAGCGGTTTACAGAGTCAGCCTCTCCCACCAACAATCTGGCTCCTCCTTTTACCCACCTAGGAAGGACAGAAGGCTGAGTCAACCTTGAGCCAGTCAGGACTGAAGTGCTGGTAATGGACAATCCTGCATTCTAACCATTGCGCCACCACAGAAAAAAGGAAGGAAGGAAGGAAGGAAGGAAGGAAGGAAGGAAGGAAGGAAGGAAGGAAGGAAGGAAGGAAGGAAGGAAGGAAGGAAGGAAGGAAGGAAGGAAGGAAGGAAGGAAGGGCAATAGCACTTAGATTTATATACCGCTTCGCAGTGCTTTCCAGCCCTGTCAAAGCAGTTTATAGCATCAGCTTCTTGCCCCCGACAATCCGGGTCCTTGTTTTATTGCTCTTGGAAGGATGGAAGGCTGAGTCAACCTTGGGCTGGTTAGAATCAAACTCCTGACTGTGGGCAGAGTTTGCTTGCAATTCTGGGTTCCGAGTGGAAGGAAGGGAGGGAGGGAGGGAGGGAGGAAGGAAGAGTAGTAGCAGTAGCAGTAGCACTTAGACAGAAGTGAGATTTCTGAGTCTCTCTCACTCCCTGCAGACTGCTTCTCGTGGCCGGAAGGAACAAAAAAGAATACCGTATTTATCGGCGTATAACACGCACAGGCGTATAACACGCATCTTCATTTTAAGGGGAAATTTCAGGAAAAAATTTTTAAAAAATTCTGCCTGCCTGCCTTAGTTTCTGGTTGTTTGGGAGCAGCTTCGGCTGAGAATAATAACTATTCGCCTCTTTTACTCAGCCGAAGCTGTTCCGATTCAACCATTAACGAGGCGGCAGGCGGCAGCGAGCACTGCGGGCGGGCGGGCGGGCGGACGGGGTGGGGGTGGGGAGAGGCGACAGGAAAAGCCCCCGCTTCTTTGAAGCAGTTTCTTCCTGTGCTGGTGGAGGAGCGAGAGAGCAACTGAGAGAGCTGACCCAGAGAGAAGGACAGGCTTCGGTTGCTTCCTCCCTCCCTTCTTTCATTTGTGTCCTTGATCCCCGATCCCAGCAGCATTCACCGAAGGCTTCTTAACATTATATCGGCGTATAACACGCATACATCATTTGCCCCTATTTTCAGAGGGAAAAAAGTGCGTGTTATACGCCGATAAATACGGTAAATAAATAAAACCAAGAGAACTATCGTATATTTTAAACTAGTAACTTGATTTAAGATCTGCTTCAAACCCTGGCTGATGTGGCGATCAAACTGCAGGGGGCAGAACCAGTGAATAAAACAGTTTTTCCGGTGTTTTTATCTCTCTCTCTCTCTCTCTCTCTCTCTCTCTCTCTCTCTGTGTGTGTGTGTGGTGTGTGTGTGTGTGGTGTGTGTGTAAGTGTAAGTTTCTTTACTGCCTGGATCTGCAACTTCCTGCTTCTAGCTAACCCAGGAACCAGCTGGAGGAGTGGTTTTTAAAAAGTCTTTCTGGCTTGGGAGCAGAAGATGGGTTCTTTCGTGCAAGCGAAGGGGACAAAAGAGGGGTGGACCTAACAATTGGGGAGCAAAAAAGCCTTAAAAACCAGCGCTGCCTGGGTCTCCCATAGGCTTATTGGCAGAGGCCGGTTGCAGCCAAGAGGAAAAAGGACTTTAAAGAGAACAGGGTAAGTGAAAATAGCCCAGGACAATCCCCCCAAAATATTGTTTTTGTGTAAGGAAGCGGTTCAAAGCCACAAATCCTGCAGAAATGGCTTAGTATCTCAGGAACAGTGACCAAATGTCTTCCCAGCTTTGCGGGACTTTTTGGGGATGGGTTTTTTGCCTGAAGGAGTGGGGGGGTGTCTGCTCGCCTTTGAGGTTTCCCATAATGCAAATTGGGGGTTTTGAGGGTGGGTAGGTGGGTGGGCTTCAAATTAATCCCAATTTCCTGCATGAATCCAAGCGCTTTTCAGAAGGGTCAGCTTGGCCTCTCTCCCATTGTTTATTTTATTCATTTGTTTGATTTGTCAATCGCTTACAAGATAATAGCTATAAGTATAAACATGAGTAAGAATGCAGGAAATAGGTACGAATAAATGGGGACAATAGGACAGGGATGGTAGATGGTGCCTTTTTTTGTGCCTAAAGTGGAGCTAAAAAAAATGTAGCATTTTAGAATTCTTTCTGGGCCCAATGTGATTGGACACACAGGGAATTTGTCTTCGGTGTACCTACAACGATAGCAAAAGAGGTAATTCAAAGGTAGCCTGGTGAGTTTAACCTGGGTAAACCGAATTGGGTGAATGTGTGTGTGTGTGTGTGTGTGTGTGTTTTAAGGTAGCAACACAAACCCATTAGCTATCTCAAAAGAGTAATCACAAAGAATGGGGTTAATTTAATTAATTAATTAATTAAAAGAATGGGCACCCGAAGGGAAGACAAGAAGCAATGGATGGAAGCTCATCAACCTGGAATTAAGGAGGAATTTCTTGAGATTTCTGACAATGAATCAATGGCAAGCTTGCCTCCAGAAGCTGTGGCTGCTCCATCACTGGAGGTTTTTAAAAAAGAGAATGGGCAGCCATTTGTCCCGAATGGTATGGGGTCCCCTGCTTGGCCAGGGGGTTGGACTAGAAGACCTCCAAGGTCCCTCCCAACTCTTGTTCACCTGTTATTTAAAGAAGGACTTTCTTATAAGCCATTTGGCGTATAGAAGGCAAACCGTTTGAGAAGCACCACTTTAAATGCTGCACAGGTGGGTTTTTTGAACCTTAGTGACTTGAAGCCATGTTGGATTTCAATTCCCAGAATTCCCCAGCAAGCATGTTGACTAGAGAATTCTGGGAGTTTGAAATCCACACATTTTAGAGCTTCTGAGGTTGAGAAAGCAGTAAGCATTCAAATGGCTTTTAGCCAGGTTGTGGCACAATTAATTTTTTTTTAATTTAAATTTTTTAAATGTAATTTTTTAAAAAAAATTAAATGTACATTTAAAAAAAAATTTAAATGTAAAATTTTTAAATTTTTTAAATGTAAAATTCTTAAATTTTTTAAATGTAATTTTTTAAAAAAAAATTAAATGTAATTTTTTAAAAAAATGTAAATGTAATTTAAAAAAAATAAATTTAAAATTTTTAAATTTTTTAAATGTAATTTTTTAATTTTTTTTAAATGTACATTTTTTAATTTTTTTAAATGTAAATTTTTAAAAATTTTTAAATGTAACATTTTTAAAATTTTTAAATGTAAATTTAAAAAATAAATAAATGTAATTTAAAAAAAAATTAAATGTAATTTTAAAAAAAATTACATTTTTTAAATTTTTTAAATTTAAATTTTTTAATTCTAAGCCCAAAATGACAATGGTGAAACATCCCTTTTTTATTTCTGGAGTTGGAGACTTATTTAAGGCTATATTTTTATTTTGCCATCTATTTCAGTCCTAAGAATTTGGTTGCGGCAAGGCAGGAGAAATCTAATTTGTTGGCTGCCATTTCAACAAGCCCTTTGGCTGTCTAGGTTCAGTCAGATCTGCAGCATTTCCTGCCTTACTTCAAAAACAGGTGCAGGGGATAGGAAGTCCTCAACTTATAAAAGTTCACTTAGAGACGGTTCAAACTTACAGTGGGCACTGAAAAATGTGACTTAAAGACCGTTTTTCACAATTATGACCATTGCAGCATCCCCCATAGTCATATATGATCAAAATTCAGATACTTGGCAACCGTTTCACATTTATGACGGTCACTGTGATCACGTGACCCCAGGACGTTGCAACCGTCATAAATACGAGTCCGTTGCCATGCATCTGAATCTTGATCACGTGACCACGTGGGGATGCTGCAAAGGTCGTTAAGTGGGGAAAATGTTTGTAAGTCACTTTTTTAACTTCGGTGACTAAATGAATTGTTGTAAGTTGAGGACTACCTGTAATTCAAAGGAATGGCGGGGGGCGGGGGGAATAATTCTAAGCCAAGAAGGACAACTGGTGCACTATATGGAACTGCAGCCCCCCCCGCCATTTCTATTTTGAGCCTGGTGGGTTGTACAAACACACCCTCCAAGTGGTTTGTTACTGGTATCTCTTATAAAAACCTGGTTTGTAGGCATCCATTGAAGGGCAATGGGGCTGCCTGAGAGAGGAGGGGGTCAAACTATTCTCCAAGGCACCATTGAAGGCCAGACAAGGAATAATGGATGGAAACTGATCAAGGAGAGATTCAACCCGGAAATAAGGAGGAGTTTTCTGACTGTAAGAGCAATCAACCCATGCAACAGAAGATGCCTTTGGAGGTTGTGGGAGCTTCATCCCTGGAGGCTTTCAAGAAGAGACTGGACTGCCATCTGTCAGAAACGGTGTAGGGTCCCCTGCTTGGGCAGGAGGTTGGACTAGATGACCTACAAGGTCCCTTCCAACTCTGTACACCTAATCTAATCTGAAATAAACAGTACCCCAATCAAGGAACTGCCAACTCAGATGAACAAGCTAATAGCCTAATCAAGGAAATCAACATAGACAAGCCACAAGTATACAAAAAGAGAGCAAACCCCACTCCCCTTCGAGCACTGATGATGTTACCTAGTTGGGTAATTCTGAAACATCTGCAAGTTCAGGGAGCACCAATGACCCCACAGAACATTTAACATAATTATATGACAAGAAGAGACTGGACTGCCATCTGTCAGAAATGGTGTAGGGTCTCCCGCTTGGGCAGGGGGTTGGACTAGATGACCTACCAGGTCCCTTCCAATTCTGTTAATATAAATCTAAAAAAAATCTAAAAATGCCTTTGGGTCAAGTTTGAACAACGGGGCGGGTTTGCAGAGATGGCATTGGCATCGACACCAGGGCCAAATCCTCCACTTGACCACCGAGGCATTGGCTGGATGAAACCAGGGTTGGCGAGAATTCCAGCCATTGCAAGGAGTTCTTCTTGTTTATCTTCTGAATTCCTGGGCTGACCAAGGAATTTGCTGCACAGGAAGTCCTAACTGTGGTTTTGAATATGTTAATCTACTGTCTCTGCCTGCTGGAATGAGATCACGAGCATTTTTCAGGCTCAGCGAAAAGCCATTGTCATTTTATGTTTATTTTTATACAGTAACACAAGGATCTTCAAACTTGGCAAGTTTAAGATTTGTGGACTTCAACTCCCAGAATTCCTGAGCTAAGGTGACTGGAGGAGGAATTCTGGGAGTTGAAGTCCACAAGTCTTAAAGCTGTCGAGTTTTGAAGTCCCCTGCTGTAACAGGTAGTCCTCGACTTACAACAGTTTGTTTAGTGACTGTTCAAAGTCACAACGGCATCGAAAAATGTGACTTAAGGCCGTTCGTCACACTTGCAAATCTTTGTAGCAATGTAGCATTCCTGTGATGTTTTTCTCACTTACTGACCGTTGAGGCATCCTTAAGGACACGTGATAAAAAAATTCAGACTCTTGGCGCCTGCCTTGTATTTATGAGCGTCGTAGTGTCCTGGGGTCGTGTGTGATCCCCTTTTGCGACCTTCTGACAAACGAAGTCCATGGGAGAAGCCAGATTCACTTAACAAGTGTGTTGCTAATGTAACAACTGCAGTGATTCACTTAAGGAATGTGGCAGGAAAGCTTGTAAAAAGGGGCAAATTTTACTTAACAGATGTGCTACAACATGCTTACCTCTAAATTGCATCAACAGAGGGATACAATCAAGGGATACCACTTTATAAAGCCTTGTAAGGCCACACCTAGAATCCTGCATCCAGTTTTGGTCACCACACTATGAAAAAAGATGTTGAGACTCTAGAAAAAGTGCAGAGAAGAGCAACCAGGATGATGAGGGGACTGGAGGCTCAAACATAAGATGAACGGTTGCAGGAACTGGGCCTGGCTAGTCTAGGGAAGAGAAGGACCAGGGGAAACAGGAGAGCAGTCTTCCAATATCTGAGGGGCTGCCCCAGAGAGGAGGAAGGGGTCAAGCTACTTTCCAAGGCACCTGAAGGCCAAGAAGGAAGAACAGATGGGAGCTGATCAAGGAGAGATTCAACCTGGTAATAAGGTGAGAACAACCAACTGATGGAACAGAAGTGTCCCTGGAAGTTGTGGGAGCTTTGTCACTGGAGGCTTTCAAGAAGAGACTGGACTGCCTTCTGTCAGAAATGGTGTGGGGTCTCCTGCTTGGGTGGGTGGGGTGGACTAGATGATCTATGAGGTCCCTTCCAACTTTTATTCTGTTATTATTCTGTTATTCAGAAATTGTGGGAGCTTCATTACTGGAAGCTTTCAAGAAGAGACTGGACTGCCATCAGTCAGAAATGGTGTAGGGGCTCCTGTTTGGGCGGGGGGTTGGACAAGATGACCTACAAGCTCCCTTCCAGTTTTGTTAATCTGTTATCTGTCAGAAATGGTGTAGGATCTCTTGCTTGAGCAGGGGGCTGGACTAGATGACCTCCGAGGTCCCTTCCAACTCGGTTAACGTGTATCTGTATCTCTCTGTATCTTTCCCTCCGCCTGGGCGCGCGGTTGGCACTTTGGCGACGCTCCCTTAAGCCGCCGGCCTTGCGCTTCCCTACGGCGCTTCACAAGCCCCGCCCCTCTCCTCTTCTTCTCCCCCCACCGCTCTTCGGGGGGAACGAGGGGGCGTGGCCAGGCCGGCGCCGCTGCTATTGTCTGTCGCGCGCTTCGTCCTTGGCGAAGAAATTTCTCCCCGCTCCCTGGCGAGGGGCGACGATGCCTCAAGATGGCGGAGGCGGCTGAGCTGAAGGTAGGCGGGCGGGAGTTTGGGGTGGGGAGGAGGAAACTGATGGGGCGGGACTACAAAGTCCATCATCCTCGGGGAGCAGGGGCTCGGGAGGGGAAATGAGTCCGGGAGGGGAAATGAGAGGGGAAAAACGGGGGAACCTGGGTTGGGTCGACGTGGGGTGGGGTAGGGACTCTCGCCCGTCTTTGGGGAGGGGGCTGCAAAGGTCCCGGGGGCAGGATTGCGGGGTGGGGGGTGGACGATATCCCCCTCCCCCAGGGAGGGAATCCAGGGAAGTTAGGGTGGTTGGGGACGGGGATGGGGATGCGAATGAGGCGGTGGGGAGGGGGCGTCTCTGACTTCTGGGGCGCGGGGGGGGGGGGAGAAAAGGGTGAAGAAAAGGGGGGCTATGGACAGGGGTGGATTTGGGCGGGGAGGGGGCAGACGGGGAGGGGTGAGTTGTTGGGGGGAGAAATAGGGGGCAGAGCTGGGGGTGTAAGGGGCCGAGGGAGACCCCCCCACCCTTAAGAATCCGACCCCAGGAGTTCAGGGGATGAAAGGGGTCCGGGATGCAGGGCGAGCCTTGGTGGGATGACAGGAGAACAAGAGTCGGAAGGGGCCTTGGAGGACATCTAGTCCAACCCGCTGCTCGAGCAGGAGACCCTACCAAGGGTTTTCAAACTTGGCAAGTTTAAGACTTGTGGACTTCAACTCCCAGAATTCCTCCTCCAGTCATGTTAGCTCAGGAATTCTGGGAGTTGAAGTCCACAAGTCTTAAAGCGGTCAAAGTTGAAGACCCCTGAACTATTATCTATCACCTATCCATTTACCATCCCCCCCTCTCTCTCCATACCTACCTACCTACCTACCTACCTACCTATCTATATCTATCATCTATCACAACTGTCTTTAAACTTGGCAAGTTTAAGACTTGTGAACTTCAACTCCCAGAATTCCTGAGCTAACATGATTGGAGGAAGAATTCTGGGAGTTGAAGTCCACAAGTCTTAAAGCTGTCAAGGTTGAAGACCCCTGAATTCTATCACCTATCTATCATCTCTCTCTCTCTCTCTCCCTCCCTACCTCTAGTAGTACCTATCTCTATCATCTATCACAATGGTCTTTAAACTTGGCAAATTTAAGACTTGTGGACTTCCACTCCCAGAATTTCCAAGCTCACATGACTGAAGGAGGAATTCTGGGAGTGGAAGTTCACAAGTCTTAAACATGCCAAGTTTAAAGACAGTTGTGATAGATGATAGAGATAGATAGATAGATGATAGATAGATAGATAGATAGATAGATAGATAGATAGATAGATAGATAGACAGACAGACAGACAGACAGACAGACAGACAGACAGACAGACAGACAGACAGACAGACAGATAGATAGATAGATAGATAGATAGATAGTGGTAGGTAGGTAGGTAGGTAGCTACGGAGAGAGAGAGGGATAATAAATTGATAGGTGATAGATCAGGGGTCTTCAACCTTGACAGCTTTAAGACTTGTGGACTTCAACTCCCAGAATTCCTCCTCCTCCAGTCATGTGAGCTCAGGAATTCTGGAAGTTGAAGTTCACAAGTCTTAAAGCTGTCAAGTTTGAAGACCCCTGCCCTACACCAGTCTAGACCAATGGATGTCCAGTCTCTTCTTGAAAGCCTCCAGGGATGGAGCCCCTACAATTTCGGGGGGGAAGCTGTTCCACCAAATAAAAATATAGCAGAATTGGAAGGTGCTTTGGAGGTCTTCTGGACCGACCCCTTGCCCAAGCATATATACATCTCAGACAAGTGACTGCCCTAGTCTCTTCTTGAAAACCTCCAGTGATGGAGCACCCGCAACTCCTGGTGGCAAGCTGTTCCACTGGTTAATTGTCCTCACTTGTCAGGAAATTTCTCCTTAGTTCCAGGTTGTTTCTCTCCTTGATAAGTTTCAATCAGAACAGAGTTGGAAGGGACCTTGGAGGTCTTCTAGTCCAACCCTCTGCTCAAGCAGGAAGTCCTATACCGTTTCAGATAAGTGGCCCCCCAGTTTCTCCAGACCTCCAGTGATGGAGCACCCACAGCTCCTGGTGGCAAGCTATTCCACTGGTTAATTGTTCTCACTGGGATCAAGAAAGGATTGGACAACCATTTGTTCCAGATGCAGTAAAGGACTCCTGACTTTGGCAAGGGTTGGACTGGAAGACCTCCAAGGTCCCTTCCAGCCATTTGATTCTATGAAACATATCTGTGATTTTGGTGATCTAGCTGCCAAAGTTTGGACCATTTTTAATTTTCTCAAAGTACGTTACTCTTCCCATTTTTTAATTTTGGACTTGAGTGAGCATCATTTCCAAGATGGTGTGTATACACACACACACACACACACGGCACTGCGGTTAATCCCTTCTCTAAACATAAGTCCATGCATTGGGTGTTTCAGTGATTTTGCTTTGATTTTGGCACAAGATACGAATGGCTCTTGCACAACATTATCTCTGAATTGCCTTTGAGTACAGGTAGTCCTTGGGTTACGACCACAATTGAGGCCAATGTTTATGTTGCTAAGTGAAACAGTGAGTTTGCCCCATTCAACTTTACTTGCCACCATTAAGTGAATGATTACATTTGTTAAATTAGTGACACGGCTTTCCCATTGACTTTGCTTGTCAGAAGGTCACAAAAGTGGATCATGTGACCCCTGGGACACTGCGACCATCATAAATATGAATCAGTTGCCAAGCACTTGAATTTTGATCACGTGATCATAGGGATGTTACAAAGGTCGTAAGTGTGAAAAACGGTCGTAAGTCTCTTTTTTCAGTGCCATTGAAACTTTGATTACTAAATGAACTGTTGTAAGTCGAGGATTACCTGTAATGACAGAATTAGTTAGAGCATTAAGTCAGAATGCAGTATCTTTATTTGTGGCTGAAATTGTTGACTGGACCCAGCAGCTCTGTTTGGAAAACTACAGTTTGTTGTGACTTGGGTCAGGCAACTGCGGTTTAAGGAGGTTGATGAACCAGACCAATACAGGTAGTCCTCGACTTAACGACCACAGTTGAGCCCAACATTTATGTTGCTAAGGGAGACAGATGGTGAGTTTTTGCCCCATTTTTACGACCTTTCTTGCCACCTTTGTTAAGGTGAATCATTGCAGTTGTTAAATTAGTAACACGATTGTTTAAGTGAATCTGGCTTCCCCATGGATTTTGCTTGTCACAAAAGGTGATCACATGACTCTGGGACCCTGCAACCGTCATAAATATGAACCACTTGTGAAGCATCCAAGTATAAATAACATAACGATAAGTTAACCCCTTAATAAATGTCTCGCTTATCAATAGATATTTTGGTTGTAAGTCAAGGACTACCTGTATATAAGTATGTGTGTGTATATAAAGCATATGTTTTTGTATGGAGGTAGGTTAGTTGGTAGATAGATAGGAAGGTAGGGGGAGAGAGAGAAAATGATACAGAGAGAATGATAAGACAAAGTAGATGAAAGAGATAGGCAGACACAGACAGATAGATAGGAAGGTAAGGGGAGAAAGAGAAAATGATAGAGACAGAGAGAATATAGCCAAAGTAGATGAAAGATAGACAGAGAGAGAGAGAGAGAGAGAGACAGATAGGAAGGTAAGGGGAGAAAGAATGATAGACAGTAGATGAAACAGACAGACAGATAGGAAGGTGGGAGAGAGAGAAAATGATAGAGACAGAGAATGATAGACAGTAGATGAAAGAGAGAGAGAGCAGACAGGCAGTATGATGGAAGATAGGTAGATCCCCATTGCATAACTCTGGGGATGTTGCAACAGTCATCAGTGTGAAAAATGAGCATAGGTCCCCTTTTTCAGCGCCATTGCAACTTTGAACGGTCACTAAACCAACTGTTGTAAGTCGAGGACTGCCTGTACTTTAGTCTCAAGGATCAAGGGACCGTAGTAGTAGTAGTTGTTTGCTCCCCATGTTACAGTGGGAGTAAATTCAACTCGGCGGGGGACTTAACCTGTTGGTGCACCAATGCGTCTGAGCAGCCTTTTAAGGCTGGGAAAACGGAAAAAGAATCCAGCTTTTGACAAGCTAGGAGGATGTCGGCTGCACGCAGGGTTCTGTACGTGGCTCTTGGTTACCCCCCCCCCCCCTTAAAGGGATGGAATTTTACAGGCTGGGTTCCCTGCCAGCCCCTCTCCCCCTCCCCCTTTTCTGCAAATAAGCCCTGGATGAAGAAATCCTGGCCCGGAGGAGGGTCCTTTTGGAGCACATGGAGGGGCTGGCGGGAATCCTGTTTTTCCAAAGATTTGAGTGGGGCCACCCATAAACCATAAGTTGGGCTGCCTTCTCAATTTCCTTCTCTTTTCTCTCGCTCTTTGGAATTGGAAGGCTTCTTCACAGCAGGCAGGATTCATCCCTGCTGGCCCCTTCTCTCTCTCTCTCTCTCTCTCTCTCTCTGTGTGTGTGTGTGTATGTATGTATGTATGTATGTATGTATGTATGTTTCTTGTTTGTCCTCTATTTCATTAGCCAGGGGAAGGTTTGCTCTAGCTGCCTGTTGGGAGGACCATGATGTGTTTTGTGTGCAGGAGATTGGGCTTTAGAAACAAATAGAGAAAATTATGTTAAAGTTGTGTGTGACAACTGTCAATCTCTATATATAAGAAAGCAAAATACCACTCAGGCATCATCACTAAATCTCCAGAACCGTAAAGCCCACAAACTTGACATTTGACACATAGGTTCCTCTTGGCTTCCAGGAACTCACTAAGAAAGGATTCTTCGAAATGACCATCAGAGCATTAGAATTTCCATTATTATTATTATTATTATTATTATTATTATTATTATTATTATTATTATTATTATTATTATTATTATATCTGGTTATCTGAGGAAACATCTCTTGCCAGTGACATCTACCCAACCCATTAGAGCGAGGAGGCAGGGAATGCTGGGGGTCCCACCCCTGAGGGAGATACATCTGGTGGGACCCAGAAGAAGGGCCTTCTCCGTGGTGGCTCCGTCTCTCTGGAACATCGTCCCCCCAGATCTGGCTTGGCCAGTGGGCCTGGGGAACCCAGAGAGGGATGGAGCCCATCAAATGGCTAGTGTGACCCTCTGTCCTCGAGGTGGGGGGGGGGGTGAGAGGTTTTTGTTTGTTTGTTTTTTTCCAAAATTTTGTTCCATGGTACTTTACTAATTTATTTGATTCTCTTTGTTAGTTTTTATTTTTTATTTTTGTTTTAAATATGATTTTACATTGTGTAAGTCGCCTTGAGTCGCCATGGGCGAATAGGCGGCAATATAAATCAAATAAATAAATAAATACATTATTAACATGCTCTGATGCTGAGGAGTTCTATTCCCTCTCCCTACCTGAAAAAAAATCTCTTTCAAATGCAAAACACAAGCAGAGGAGAGGAGTTTCAGTTTCAGTTTCACAGCAACAACCAGCTTTAATACAGGACAGTTGAGCTAAGCCACGCCCAGGCTCCTTGCTGTCACCTTCTTGCTCACACTGCTTCAGATTGCTCTCAGATTTGAGTTTTCCCAGATGTGCCAATATGACAACAATGTTTAATGAGCCCTAAAGTCCTTGAACAAGCTATGTGTCAGCATTCCAACTAACCAACTCCAAACCAAGAAACAATCAATTCCTCAAAGTTCCATTTTATTAGAGTTTTCATATTGGCACATCTGGGAAAACCCGAATCTGAGAGTTCCAGGTTTTCCCTTCCCAAAAGAGAAATCGAAGATCTAACCCCCTGCATCCATCAGCCCATCGCATGGCCCAATCAAATCTTCGCCCCAACTGGAGACATTCCTCCAGTCACTCCCTTCCAGGTGCAGGGAAACTTGTCCTTGACTCTCTGAGAAAGGAATGGTGTTGTGTCTAATCTTCTGCCTCTCCATGAAATCCCCCGCCCCAAATTCCCAGGCACTGAATGTGGCAGCTTTGAAGCTTCCAAGTAAAATATAGCTTCCAAGGCTGATACTATGATTCTTAGATTGGAACCATGCAACTTTGCTCTCCCCCCCAGGTCCGGGCTTACAACTACCTTTTTTCCCCCTTTTTTAAACCATAATGTTATTATTTTACTAGCTTGATACCCATGTGGTAGCTACAAAACTATGTGGTCGGGCTTAGTTTTTGGGGAGGAAAATAAGTGTGTGTGTGGGGCAACATTCTGCCTCTGCCTACCATATCCATTGGTATTCATCTGGCTAGTGTCTTGTCAGTGTGTGAGAGAGTTGAGGGCTGTTTGGAAACTGCAATAGTATTTGCTGTGTGAGTAAGAAGGAGACGAGTCTGGGCTCAACTGTTCTGTACTAAAGCTGCTTGGTGCTCTGAAACTGAAACTCCTCTTACGTTTTGCATTTGGAAGAGATTTCTTTTCAGGTGGGGAGGGGGAGTAGAGCTCCTTAGCATCAGAGCGTGTTAATAATAATAATATAGGAAATAATAAGGCTCTGATGGTCATTTGGAAAAATCTTTTCTTAGTGAGCACCTAGAAGCCAAGAGGAACGTATGTGTTGTGGTTAGCTGGCAGCAGGTGCGGATGGCTGAGGAGAGCGAGGATTCAGATGAGGGGCCAGGACCATTAGGGAGTGGACTGCTGCCTTCAGAGATTGTGGGGGCTGGCAGCAGCGATGAGGAGGTTCCCGAGGAGCCTGTGCTACGTGCATGTGAGCGCAGGATTGCTCAGAGAAAAGCAGTTACAAAAGCACGGGCGACTCGGGAGTAAGGCTGCCCCTCCTTCAAGAAGATAAAAGCCTGCTGTGAAACTAACCTTCTTTGCAGAAGGCAAAGACATTTTGAAACTCCAGCTTCATGGATATTCCAGTATCCTGAGTTTGTATTTGAAGATTCTTGTATTGTAAATTATTTCTTGTCTGTTATCTTTTGGCAAGTCTTGCACAGTTTGGCAAGACTTGTGCTTATCACAGCTAATTATTTTGTAAAAGCATTACAAGGTTTCTGTTCCTTTTGGATTGTGTTTGATTTGTTGGAAAAGGGCGTGGGTCAGAACAATATGTGTCAAATTTCAAGTTTGTAGGCTTTACGGTTATGGAGATTTTGTGATGATGCATGAGTGGCCTTTCACTTTTAGATAGATAGATCAGCACTTTAATGTTCATTTTAATCTACATTTGTCCTCCAGCACATGGTTATGAGCTTCCGCGTCTCGGAGCTGCAGGTGCTTCTGGGCTTTGCCGGGCGGAACAAGAGCGGGCGGAAACACGAGCTGCTCACCAAGGCGCTGCAGTTGCTGAAGTCGGGCTGCAGCTCCGCCGTTCAGATGAAAATCAAGGAGTTGTACCGGAGGCGTTTCCCCCGCAAGATCCTCACCCCTACGGACTTGTCCATGCTCCACCTCCCAGCTGGGCAGCTGCCCTCGGCCACAGCGTTGACTCAAGGCGCCATGTGCCACCTGCCTTACGACAACGGAGGGGTGGCCTCCGGAGTGCCGGCTGGCATGCTGCCTCCCGTGCCGATGCTGGGGTCCAAACACGAGGCCGACGTGCCTCACCTGTCGCCCCCCATCCACCCTGTCCATCCGGATGTGAAGATGCGTCGACTGCCCTTCTACGACGTTTACGACGAACTCATCAAACCCACCACTTTGGGTGAGTCCTCTGCCAGGGACGGGTTGGGCTGTGCTTAACATTTCCGGGTAGGAATGTCTATGGAGATTCTCGGTCATCCAGGTTGTCCCAAAGGTGCTTTTTCAGGAGGCAAATGGAATTCCTGGTTTTTCTTTTGAAGACGTTTTGCTTCTCATCCAAGAAGCTTCTTCAGCTGGGACTGGATGGTGGGGAACGGAAGGATATATACTCCTTGCAGACAGCTGGTCATTTGTATCCTTTTAGAGGGTCGTTGAGGCCACTTGGAGGTTTATCTGTGTCCTCACATAAATCTGTGTCCTCACATAAATGGGTCCTTTCACACCCATTTGCACTACTCAGGTGACCCTGAGGACACAGACAAACCTCAAAGTGGCCTCAAGGACCCTCTAAAAAGAATGCAAATGACCAGTTGTCTGCAAGGAGTATAAACCCATCTTTCAACCTCCAATCTTTCCATCTAACTATTGCTTCATGTTCTTATTTCTACCTCTAGTCAAATTTCTAATCAGGCCATCATTATATTAGAAAAAAAAAAAAAAAAGGAAATATATATATATATATAATTCCTTTCTATCCATTATCTCTCGTCTGTGTTAATACTTAAATACTCTTATTTACTTTTTTGCTTGCCTCCCATACTTTTTTCTTGGATCTTTGTCTCTGTCAACATCTGTATCTTCACCATTCAGACTGAATATTTCTCCCATCTTTATCCTCCTAAGCTGCCAGATCTCCAGAGTATCCACCCAAACTCCTACCCTATCTCCCTTTCGAAGATATCTTCCAAGTTATCCGATTCCATTTTTAAATCTCTTAAAAGTACTTTTCCCTTGGTTTAATTCATCAGTCATTATTGTCTTTATCATCTTCTCCTCATCTTCTTGTTCTGTTTGCTGGTTTGTTTGTTTTCTTCCATTCTTTCTGCAATCTCCTCTCTTTCCTGGCCTCTTTGATCATCACCGTTTTCTTCCGAGCAGCAAAAAGAATGCTGCAGAAGGCCGGCTTGGCATAACTCCGGCCATCCTTAAAATCCAGAGGGTGGGCAGGAAGTCACCTGTGCTTCTCTCCTTGCAGCTTCTGTGAACAGCCAGAGATTCGAGGAAGCCCATTTCACCTTCGCTCTCACTCCTCAGCAGGTGCAACAGATTCTTACTTCCAGGTAAGGAGTTTTTTTTTCTTCCCTCTGTTGAAATATGTCTCTCTCTCTCATTATTTGTTATGGAAATTCTCCATCCCCCAGATCGTGGTTGTCCCAAAGGTGCTTTTTTCAAGAGACAACTGAACTTTCTGGTTTTTCTTTGAAGAGGTTTCGCTTCTCAACCCAGAAGCTTCTTCAGCTCTTGCCACTGATTAGTTGTTGTTCAGTCAGAGCTGAAGAAGCTTCTGGACTGAGAAGTGAAACCTCTTCAAAGATAAATCAGAATATATGTATATATATGCGTGTGTGTGTTTGTGTATAGCATGTGTATGGTATGTGGAGGGAGGGACAGAGAGACAGGCAGACAGAGCAGACAGAGAGAGGAGAGAGGGAGGGAGGGAGAGAGATCATCCAGTGGGACTAAAAATCTAATTTTTATGTATACATCAGATTCCAACATTTGCTTTGTTATTTTCCAGACAAATTTAAGCTTCTTCTCTTTTTTCCCCCTCCAGAGATATCTTACCTGGTGCCAAATGTGATTATACTGTACAGGTGCAATTGAGGTAAGAAAAGGTTCTTTTAAGAATGTTTGAAAAGCAGGAAATTATTTGCTGCATCTATAGTGGCAGGAGAGATCCTGATTCATCAGTCACCAAGGGACTTTGGAGGTCTTCTAGCCCAACCCCCTGCCCAAGGCAGGATACTATCTCTGACAAATGGCTGTCTTAAAAGCCTCCAGTGAGGGAGCACCCACAACTTCTGGTGGCAAGCAGTTCCACTGGTTAGTTGTTCTCACTGTCAGGAAATTCCTCTTTATTTCCAGGTTGTTTCTCTCCTTGATGAGTTTCCATCTGTTGCTTCTTCTACAGCCACATAATGCAGAGCGACAGCCATATTTCAAATCTTCCTTGCTCTGTGACATATGCAAGGGAGCCATTCTTGCTTAAACTTAAGTTGGATTTCTACTGTTGCCACATATTGTCAATTTCCACATTTGTCTGATTTTAGTCTCCCAGTCTGATAATTGTTCGCCAAGCGTATGTTTTCGCATGTTGTGCTTAGGTTTACTGTGCTGTTCACGGATCGATGCCTCCTTCATGGCTTTCGGCTGTAGCAGCTGGGATTGTTCTGGCATTTTCTTTCCCTTAACCCAGGGGTCTTCAAGCTGGACAGCTTTAAGACTTGTGGACTTCAACCCCCAGAATTCCTCCACCTCCAGTCATGTTAGCTCAGGAATTCTGGGAGTTAAAGACCATAAGCCTTAAACTTGCCGAGTTTGAAGATCCTTGTGATAGACAGACAGACAGACAAATAGGTAGGTACAGAGAGAGAGAGAGATGATAAATAGGTGATAGGTGATAGATCAGGGGTCTTCAAATTTGACAGTTTTAAGACTTGTGGACTTCAACTCCCAGAATTCCTCCTCCTCCAGTCATGTGAGCTCAGGAATTCTGGGAGTTGAAGTCCACAAGCCTTAAAGTTGCCAAGTTTGAAGACCCTTGCCTTAACCCTTCTGGTGTTGTCTTTATATTTTTTATACAGGTTTTGTTTATGTGAAACCAGCTGCCCGCAGGAAGATTACTTCCCTCCCAATTTGTTTGTTAAAATCAACGGGAAGCTTTGCCCTCTGCCCGTGAGTAGACCTCTCCTCTGCAGTGGTGGGATTCAAAAATTGTTACAACTGGTTCTGTGGGCATGGCTTGGTGGGCGTGGCTTGGTGGGCGTGGCAGGGGAAGCATATACTGCCAAATCCCCCTTCCCTCCCCACCCCACTAAGCTGCTTTCCAGCTCCATTCTCCTGTGCAGGGCAACCAAAGGAGATCCTGACGATCAGCTGGGACTCATTGGGAGGAGGCGAATTGATGGGGGCGGGGCCAGTCAGAGGTGGGATTGGCTGGTTCTCCCAGCTACTCAAAATTTCTGCTGCCGGTTCTCCAGAACTGCTCAGAACCGGCTGAATATCATCTCTGCTCCTCTCCCCTCTCCGTTTCCCACACTTGAAAGTAAATAGTTCCAACTGGATGATTGAGGTAGCCCCCACTCAGTGGCTCCCTGTTTGGATTCCACCTGCCCCAAGACAGCTGGGAATAGGCAGCCTTCCTCGGTTCTGCTCTCTCTGTTGTGCTGGGTGAAGAAAGATTGTCCAGGTCGCCCCTTTGTAAGGGGATTCCATGGGGTTGGATCCCCCCTCACCTCTGGTGCTCTCTGAGCTTCCTTGTTTTCTGGCAGACGTTTCATGACCTAACTAGGTAACATCATCAGTACTAGTAAGGAGTCCTGTTTGCCGTCAGTTTATATTCGCTCTGTGTGGGTGGGGTGGTGGTCTTGGAGATTCTTTGGGTGGGCCATTTACTGATGGCTCTTTTGTTGCAGGAAATTACGAGACTCAGACCTTGGAATCCAAAAATAAGTTGGTTTTATTTGTGCAAACAGGTTAGAATATTTTAGCCAGAGCTACTTCTGAACAAATTTCTTATAGAACAGCACATGCCTATCTATATACTTCTTCAGAAGGGGCAAAACACAGAAATATAACTTGTCAGTCATTCATTGGTTACTTGAAACACAGCTTTCCCCCCTCCCCTGTTGCTAGGCTAAGATGGCTGGATGTCACAAACCCACCTTACTAAACTCCCTAGCTTGTGGTTTTGTTACAAGCGAGACAAAGTTTCTTGGCAAATATGACGTTGTGACCGATAGATGATCCTTGTGGTTTGGCTTTTCACACTTCCTTATTCTTTCTCTTGCTAATACTTCACTATAAAACTATAAAACTTGTATCATTATTTCTCTAAAATTAATATATTTTTATGTCCTGCCTTACTTTGGTAGTTTTTTTTAAATATTGATTTTCTATTAAATACATTTCTTAGTGCTGAATAAACATCGTGTTGTCTGGGTATTTAATTTGCTTTAACAATACAAATTACATACTTAATCTTCACCCCTTTTTTCCAGCCATTGGTAAAATAAATTCCATGTTTGATATTATTCTATATCCTCTTTCTCGTTAGTTTATTTTACTTTACTTTATTGTCATTGCACCTCATACAACGAAATCAGACACCATCTTCAGTGCACATCATGACCATGAAAAAACAAATGCACATCCTTCACATTCCACACATTGAATTGAAACCCCCCAACACTGCATCAACACTGCACTATACAGCAGAATTCAACAGAGCTCCTGCCCTGGGATAGAAGCTGTTTTCCAGCCTATTTGTCCTTGTTTTTATTATCCTCTCCTGTCTGCCAGATGGTAATAGTTTCTTCTCCCCCAAAAAAAAAAAAAAAAAGGGTGCCCAGGATGAGATGGATCTTTGAGGATGTTTTGAACTTTCTTAAGGCAGCGGGAGCTATAAAGCTCTTCCAAAGAGGGGAGAGGGCAACCCATGATCCTCTGGGCAATGACGTTAACCCTCTGGAGTGCTGTTCTATCTGCCACTGTGCAATTGGCAAACCATACAGAGGTGCAGAAAGTTAAGATACTCTCTATGGTGCAGCGGTAATTTTCAATGTCAGTCGATCCATTTCTGCACAGTCTATAGTATCTTCTTAATTATTTTTTCATCTCACGGTAAATCTTCATTTTACCAATATTGTGTGAACATAATCCTTGCTGCTGTTAAGACATGTTCTTTTGGGCAGTTTCTGGATTGGGTTGTTGTTGACTTGATTGTTGGTCTGATGTTAACCTTGGAATTAACCTATGCTGTTCTGGGTGTTGAGTGGTGGTAGAGAAGAGCTGAAATCTTTTTGTTCTTTTTTTCGGCTGGATGAAAGAAATTCAACTAGTTTCTCGAGCAAACCTAAATACAAGCCCCATTGGGTTTGACCCAGGGGTGGGATTCAAAAATCCCAGCAACCGGTTCACTGCCCTGTTGCTGGGTGGGCACGGCCACGGTGGCTGTGGCCGACCAGAACTTCCAGGAGAGCCGTTTTTCACCTTCCCCAGAGTCCGGAGGCTTCCCTCAAGCGAAAATGGCCTCCCCAAGCTCCAGAGGCCCTCTGGAAGCTGGAAACAGGCCCATTCTTGGACTTCTAGAACTTCTGGTTCGGCCCATTTTTCACTGTCCCCAAGTCTCTGCACTAATCTGCATCCAAAATGGGCCACATGGAGACTCCTGGGAGGGGCGGGGTGGGGTGGGCGGAGCCAGCCATCGGTTCCACTACCGCTTTGGCGATGTTAAATTTAACATCTGGTTTGCCCAACCCAGCCCGAACGGGTCGAATCCCACCCCTGGTTTTACCACAGCATGCTTTTAGGCAAGTTATCCAAAATTTCCGTCAATATCGCTATGCACCCATCTCATTTTTACATAATTCAACATTAATTGCTTGCCTTCCTTCAAGCCCGTCGGTCTCTTTCAAAACTCTGCTTCTGTCTCTTGGAATATGTGACCCTGGCGATAACATCACTCCCAGCCAAGGGGTGCCGTCTCTGTTTATGGCAGGGTGGAGTTGATTTCAATCAAGTCAACTTAAATAATCACGATTTAAATCACGATTTAAATCGCGAGTAAAAAGACTTGATTTAAATCAATATGATTTTTGAAGATCCACTGTCATCTCTGCCGCAACGGCTTCTCCTCTGACCTGCTGTTGACTCACCGACAGTCCCATTCAATTTTAATTTTGCAGGGACACAACCAGGTGAGGGACATGACTGGATCTGAAATGACAGATGCTCTTTAATATTATATTTATAAGCTACTTAGACGGTTTCACTTCTGTTTTTACTGCTTGCCCTTCCTTCTCCCCCTTAGAGCCTGATGGCACAGATTCATTTCTCTCCAAACAATCATACAATTGGCAGCACACATAGATTTGCAAAACAATGGGATAAAAGGAATATCCCTGAACTTCGTTTTATGATTTATCTCATGGTTAGTGTGAAATTGTGTGACTGCATCAATACAGGGCATATTATCTCAGCGTTGCAGAGCTTGGATTTGTTGAATGAGTTTACCAAAAAATATAAATATTGCAGACTATACAGCCTCATGCTACATAATGAAGCTTCATTTCAGGCTGAATAAACTAAATTAATCTTTTAATTTTTTTTATAGTTTTATTCATAAACATTTTTGAATACAGCATATTGTCAGGGTATACAATTTACAAGGATCCAAAAACCATAGCTAATACTACAATAAATATTTACCCTTTAACTGATAAAAATACTAATAATATAAGAACACATAAATTAATAGCAGTGATAATACTATGATAGCTCCCATACTAGTGATAATATCACCAAATTAATGTATTTTAAATAGAAAACTATCTTTAGATAGATTTTTACTCCAAAAGCATTTTATGAAATTGGATATGATAAAAATGAATAAAAATCCGATTTAAATATACCTGATTTTTTAGATTAAAAAAAATATCAATATTTATCCACCCTGGTTTATGGCTTAACTTGGCTTGAGCCCAACCCATTTTGGTTTATCAAACAAACCACAGTGAAGCAAACCATATCCCGCCTGCCTGTAGAATTGTATGCTGATATAGTTTTACAGAGGAATTATTGAGTCTGTCATCTGCACCTCTATAACTGTCTGGTTTGGTTCTGCAACCCAACAGGACATACACAGATTTTGGAGAGTAATTGGGACTGCAGAAAAAACAATTACTACCAAGCTACCTTCCATCGAGGACCTGTATACTGCACGAGTCAAAAAGGGGGCTGGGAAAATATCTACAGACCCCTCACATCCCGGACATAAACTGTTTCAACTCCTTCCCTCAAAACGACGCTATAGGGCACTGCACACCAGAACAACTAGACACAAGGACAGTTTTTTTCCGAATGCCATCACTCTGCTAAACAAATAATTTCCTCAACACTGTCCAACTATTTACAAAGTTTGCACTACTATTACTATTAATCTTCTCATCACCCCTTATCACCCCTCCCCTCCCACTTGTGACTATATGACTGTAACCTTATTGCTTGTATCCTAACAATTTTTATTGACTGTTTCCTAGTATGATTTGATTGCTTATTGTACCCTATGACTATCATTGGATGATTCTTGACTCATGTATATTTCTTTTATATATACTGAGAGTATTTGCACCAAGACAAATTCCTTGTGTGTCCAATCACACTTGGCCAATAAAGAATTCTATTCTATTCCTATTCTATTCTATTCTATTCTATTCTATTCTATTCTATTCTATTCTATTCTATTCTATTCTATTCTATTCTATTCTACTCTACTCTACTCTACTCTACTCTACTCTACTCTACTCTACTCTATATTCTATTCTGCATTCTATTCTGCATTCTATTCTATTCTATTTTACATTCTATTCTATTCTGTATTCTATTCCTATCCTATTCCTACTCTATTCTATTCTGTATTATATTCTCTATTCCGTTCTGTTCCCTTCCATTCCATTTGCATCCTATTCTTTATTCTATTCCATTCCATTCTATTCCATTCTATTCTGCATTCCATTCCATTCCATTCTATTCTGCATTCTATTCAATTCAATTCTATTCTATTCTATTCTATTCTATTCTATTCTATTCTATTCTATTCTATTCTATTCTATTCTATTCTATTCTATTCTGTATTATATTCTCCTGTTCTATTCTATCCTGTCCTGTCCTGACCTGACCTGTCCTGTCCTGTCCTATCCTATCCTATTCCATCCAACATCTATTCTATTCTATACCTTCCAATATCCCATCCTATCCTATTCTATTGCGATGATGGTCAGTGTGCCAATAGGCTTGAATGCAGCTGTTCTCTTCTGCCAATGCAGGGTTACCTCCCTCCCACCAAAAATGGCGCAGAACCCAAGCGACCGAGTCGACCAATCAACATCACGCCTTTGGTGCGCCTTTCGGCCACAGTCCCCAACACCATTGTGGTCAACTGGTCATCTGAGTTTGGCAGGGTAAGAGGGGCTTCTGAAACAGTATTGCCGATTGGGGCAGTGACCTAGCCAGCCTGGCAGTGGGGAGTAGGGGGACGCTCACAAAATGCCCTGATGGGAGTCCATGTAGTCCTCGACTTAACAACAGTTTGTTTAGTGACTGTTCAAAGTTACAACAGCACCCAAAAAAAGGGGACTGAGGGACGGTTTTTACATCGGCAACCGTTGCAACAACTCCACGGTGACATGATCAAAATTCAGACCCTTGGCAACTGGGTTCATATTTATGATGGTCGCAAGGTCCTGGGGGGTCACGTTTTGTGACTTTCAGACAAGCAAAGTCAAGGAGGAAGCCAGATTCACTTAACGACCGGGTGACTAACTTAACAGCTGCAGTGATTCATTTGGCAACTGTGGCAAGAAAAGTCATAAAACTCATTCAACAAATGTCTCAGGAAAAGAAATGTTGGGCTCAGTTGTGGTCATAGGTTGAGGACTAGTTGTACACAAAATGAGTGGAGTTAGGTCATTCGGTCCAGTTTATTGTGAGAAACCAGCATTTGTCTTCATAGAATTCACAACATTCCTTGTATGAATGTTGTGCAGCCAGGATCTGGGGGTTTGCAATATGAATTTGAATCCTCTCCATGTCAGGATTCCAGCAGTTACCCCCATTTAAATCCTGAATCTCGAGCCAAACTTCCAAAACTTCAAAAGGATTTATTGGGAGTTAACATGTCCGGCACTGAGACACATCATTCATTGTCACCCTTGACCCTGGTTTTCCCTCCCTGCATCGTAGTTCATAATCTCCAATGGGACACATCCATAGCCCAGAATCATCAATCATGCTCTCCAGTTAGAATTTTGCCTGGCAGAAACTTCAGTCACCTAGTTACTATCTTTGAAAACATTTATGGAATGCAGTTTCGGTTTTGCAAGCTGCCGCACTGCTCTTTCAAACCCCTTCCCCCTCCCTTTCTGTTGGCAGCTCTAAAAAGACCATAGAAATATCTTTTGAGTTGACACTCAAAATATTTTGTGGAGCTTGAAATAATTATTTGGAGCAAGAAGAGTTTTCCAACATTTGAAAAAGATATTTTAATTTCATAAAAGGGGCTTCTGATTTCAAAATCTGCCACAGATTGCCTCTGGTTTCATTAGATATTAGATATTACACATTGTGTAAATGTGACAACGAAGCTTTGTTAAGCTGGGTTTAAAGGTAATCTAAATTGGATGGCCCCATTGAGTGCACACCCAGCAAATTGTGGACATGGATGGGAATGGAGGCTGGACTCTTGAAGCAAAACTTTCTCTAGGACGAAGAGGGGCATGAGCGGGGCATGAGAGTGGTAGTCTTCACAATATTGAAAACTACATACTTGAGGTTTAACACATTGGGTGAATACAGAACTGAGATTTACTGGGTTATGTGAATCCAACCACATCCAAAAGGGAGTTTCTCTGAAAGCAGAGCCTTGGCTGAACATCTTAGTGGCTTTATATGACAAAAAGGCCCCATTTCAAATTCCTTGCGTTGAATTTCTTTGGAAGATTAAATCCAACCCTTTCAACGGAGTCTAAGAAAGAAATGGAAATTGCCAATTATTTTCATTATATTTTGCTCTCAACCATCTAACCATTTAACAGCAAATTCTTTTGTTTGTGGAACAGCCAATTTTGTGTGGCCTGTGTTTGGACCGAGACAATTACAACGGGCAGGGGCCTTAAGGGAGGGTTAGTATCCCTTGTTATTGTGAGTTACCCCCAGTTGCTTAAGATAAGCAGCCATAGAAATCCTTTTAAATCAGGGGTTCCAAATCCCTAGGCCACAGCCCACTGCCCAGCCAGGCTACAAAGCCAGAAAGGTTTGGGAACTCTTGGAGTCCTAGTGGACAACCATTTAAATATGAGCCAGCTGTGTGCAGCGGCTGCCAAAAAAGCCAACACAGTCCTAGGCTGCATAAATAGAGGGATAGAATCAAGATCACGTGAAGTGTTAATACCACTTTATAAGGCCCTGGTAAGGCCACACTTGGAATACTGCATTCAATTTTGGTCACCACGATGTAAAAAAGAGGTTGAGACTCTAGAAAGAGTGCAGAGAAGAGCAACAAAGAAGATTAGGGGACTGGAGGCTAAAACATATAAAGAACGGTTGCTGGAATTGGGTATGTCTAGTTTAATGAAAAGAAGGACTAGGGGAGACATGATAGCAGTGTTCCAATATCTCAGGGGCTGCCCCAAAGAAGAGGGAGTCAAGCTATTCTCCAAAAAACAGAAGGCAGGACAAGAAGCCATGGGTGGAGACTAATCAAGGAGAGAAGCAACTTAGAACTAAGGAATAATTTCCTGACAATTAGAACAATTAATCAGTGGAACAACTTGCCTCCAGAATAATAGCAGTAGCACTTAGACTTATATACCGCTTTATAGTGCTTTACAGCGTTCTCTAAGTGGTTTACAGAGTCAGCATATTGCCCCCAACACTGCTCCAAGAAGAGATTGGAGAGCCATTTGTCTGAAATGGTATAGGGTTTCCTACTTAAGCGGGTGTGTGTGTGTGTGTGTGTTGGACTAGAAGACCTCCAAGACTCCTTCCAGCGCTGTTATTCTATTCTGCTAAAGAAACTAGCCAACACATGAGAATCAGAATGAAGCCTCTTGCTTAAGCAAATAAATGTATTTATCAAGTTAAGTCAGAGCCCGGCTTCTTCAATATACCTCTCTCTCTGTCTCTCTCCATGACCTAATCCTGCTTTTGCTCTCTCCAGAATTACTCCCTCTCCGTTTACCTGGTGAAGCAGCTGACCTCGGTAACGTTGCTGCAGAAGTTGAGGGCCAAGGGCATCCGGAACCCTGATCACTCCCGAGCACTGAGTGAGTCCCCGGTTCTTTTGATGGCTATCCCAGCAGCCCCGAGGGTCTGGCAGCAGCTGCCTTTCACTTGCCCGGGGGTCTTAAAAATGACAGGCTTGAACCCAGAGCACCATCTAACAAAATGAAACTCAGTGGCGGAAAAAGTAAGGTTCTACATTGAGGCAAGGAAAACCAAACGCACAGCTGTAGCAGCATAGGTGGTATCCTCCATATTTGGAGTTTTTGCAGCGTTAATTCAGTGCCAGAAAAATAAACATAGACGGCTGAGGCTTCATTTAACTTCTTCATGAACACAAAGTAAATTTTACAATACCAGTTGTAGATTTCTCCAGCATGGAGCAAACTCAAACAGAAGCAGACATGTTACAGGTTCAGAGCAGAACAGCAACTCAGGAGCTCAGAAACAGACATCAGTTTCACTTTAGTTCAGCAGGCAAGCAAGACACACAGCAGAGGAGAGAAGCAGTTTCATTTTCAATAGACAGACTCAGAGCTCAACATAGCTTCAGAGCTGCAGAGCTTAATACAGAGCCACACCTAGGCTACTTCTAGTTTCAGTTTCCAAAGCAGTCCTCATTGGCTGACTTAGTTGCTATGCCTGTTCATTGGCTGACCTTGATTCCAGTTCATGAAAATACTCTGATACTCTCGTAGTAACTGGTGAGAGGGATCTTGGAGTCCTAGTGGACGGTCACTTAAATATGAGCCAGCCATGTGCTGCAGCGGCCAAAAAAGCCGACATAATCCTAGGCTGCATCAACAGAGGGATAGAATCAAGTGTCAGCGTTCCAGAAAACCTCCACTCCAGCAGATAAAACTCCGAGACAGACATCTTCTCAAAAGTTCTTTTTTTTATTGGATAGTAAACTGGCACAACTGGGGAATCCCAAATCTGAAATCTGAAACAACTGCAATGATTCACTTAACAACTGTGGCTAGAAAGGTAAAAGGGTGCAAAACTCCCTTAACCAATGTCTCGCTTAGCAACAGAAATTTGGGGCTCAATTGTTGTAAGTCAATACATATACATATATTTATATCTCTATCTCTTATCTACCTGTCTCATCTATCTAATCTATCTATCTTATTTATCCCTATCTATCTTATCTCTTATCTATCTATCTCTGTCTCTATTTTATCTACCTACCTACCTATCCCTTTTTTATCTTATCTCCTATCTATCTATCTCTATCTCTTATCTATCTTATCTATCTCTATCTCTTACCTCTTATCTATCCATCTGTCTCATCTAATCTATTCATTTTATCTTATTTATCTTATCTATCTCTATATCTCTATCTTATCTATCTTATCTATGGATCTGTCTTTTCTATCTTATCTTATTTATCTTAACTCTTATATCTTA
The DNA here is from genome assembly GCF_049901735.1 of Notechis scutatus. NCBI lineage: Eukaryota > Metazoa > Chordata > Lepidosauria > Squamata > Elapidae > Notechis > Notechis scutatus. The sequence goes on along the minus strand of NC_142022.1, from coordinate 201,276 downwards.
TCTATCTTTATCTCTTATCTATCTTATCTATCTATCTTATCTATCTATCTTATCTATCTCTTATCTATCTCTATCTTATCTCTCTTATATATATGTCTTTATATGTATGTATCTGTCTCCTTTTAACATTCCTATTTTATTGTGTTTTTTAAATCTACCTGAAAAGTTAATACATGTCGTAAGTCCGTATATGTTATGCCATACGATAAATAACTCTCTTCTGTGTATTATTTGTGCTTAGGATTCTAAACTCCCCCCCCCCTCTCTTGCAGTCAAAGAAAAACTGACAGCTGATCCTGACAGTGAAATCGCCACCACAAGTTTGCGAGTGTCCCTCATGTGTCCGGTAAATGTCTGCTAACAAGGTTTACTGTTAGTCTTTTTTAATATTTGGAAAAAAAATCTCTGCTTAATACCAAGAAGAAACCCCATAAAATGTATTTACAGTTGGATAGTTTCCGCCCCAGAAACCTTCTTTTACTGACACATTGGATTTTAATATTAGATTTTATCTGTTGTCTATGGAGATTCTCAGCCATCCAGGTCCTCGTTGTCCCAAAGGTGCTTTTTTCAGGAGGCCACTGGATTTTTTGTTTTTTTTCTTTTGAAAACGCTTCACTTCTCATCCCAGAAGCTTCTTCAGCTCTGACTGGATGGAGGGGAAGGGAAGGATTTACACTCCTTGCAGACTGCTGGTCATTTGCATTCTTTTAGATCAGGGGTGGGCAAACTTTTTGGCTCGGGGGCCTCATTGACTTTTAAAATTTGACAGACGGGCCGGGTCAGCACAAGATACGATACATATAAAAAACTGCAAAATCTCCACAAAATCAAGTCACTGCGCCTAATGCGTCACCTGGTGTCGAAATGCCTGTCATTACAAGTCAAAATCAAATGAATGCAATCATTCAATCATTCACATCAAACCTTAATTCTGTACCAACCTTCGGCGGGCCGGATTAAAAAGACCAACGGGCCGGATGTGGCCCGCGGGCCGTAGTTTGCCCACCCCTGTTTTAGATGGTCATTGAGGCCACTTGGGGGTTTTATCTGTGTCCTCAGGGTCACCTGAGTGGTGCAAATGGATGTGGAGCCTTCTTGGAACTGTTGAAAGGATTTTATCTGTTATTTATTATTTTATTCTAGGACAGGGGTGTCAAACTCGTGTCGTCATGTCGTCATCACGTGACATCTCAAGACTTTCCCCCCCTTTGCTAAACCAGGGGGTAGGCCTGGCCAGCGTATGATGCATCCGGCCCGCGGCCCACAAGTTTGACACCCCTGGTTGAGAATTTTTAACTGGATATTCACTGAGTGTTTTTATTTCCTCTGGTCTCTGACTGTAATAAACCTGATTGAATTTTGACCTGGAATGTCTTGGGTTAGGGTTAGGGTTAGGATGCAGAACATTGAACTCGGCGGTGGGCGAGGATGCCATGTTGGGAGGGGCACGCCGGGGGTCTCGGTCCTTCCCAAGCTACTCACCCTTGCCGCCCCTTTCTCCCTCCCCCCTTCCAGCTGGGCAAAATGCGGCTGATCGTTCCCTGTCGTGCCTTCACCTGCACCCACCTGCAGTGCTTCGACGCCGCCCTGTACCTTCAGATGAACGAGAAGAAGCCAACCTGGACGTGCCCCGTCTGTGATAAGAAGGCTCCCTATGAGGGCTTGATCATTGATGGGTAATGCTGGGGAGGCCCTGGGCTCCCTCTCCTCATTGCTGCCTTTCAGGAGACCCTACATGTTAAATCTTAAATGTAATTGATCACTTTTCCTCTTTTTCTTTTTTTGAACGTCTGTGGGAAGTTCCTACCAGCTGTCCATCAACTGTAATTTAGAATAACAGAGTTGGAAGGGACCTTGGAGGTCTTGTAGTCCAACCCCCTGCTCAAGCAGGATACCCTACACCAGTGGTGGCCAACTGGTGGGCTGGGGACCACTGGTGTCCGTGATACAATTTTGGTGGTCCACAGAGAAATGTCACCCCCAAAGAAATTAATCCAGGTTATGTGGGAACACAAGGCTTGCGTCGTTTGCATTGCAAACAATAGAGGGTAGTGCGGGGAGGGGGAAAAAGGTGGAGGGGGGAACTTGCCCCACACGCCTGGCCTGGCCACTGGGCTGCTTCTTTCCGCTTCTTTCTCCTTCTGCTTTTGGCTGCAGGCAAGGAAAGCAGCCAAAGTCTTTCTTTCTCTCCCCCAAACTCCGCCAGAAATGAGTCTTTGGGGCTTTGCAAGGCATTCTGCTTCAAGAGGCTGCATTGGCAAAGACTCATTTCTGGCAGAGTTTGGGGGAGAGAAAGAAAGATTTCTGATGCTTTCCTTACATGAAGCCAAAAGTCTCTCTCTCTCTCCCCCTGAGAACGGAGCTGGAGACGGTATCCTGTGATCCCAAATAAAGAACGATCGATCGGTAGGAAAATGGGGTGGGGAATTTTCCTGTAGACTTTTTTGGGGATTTTCCCAGGGTCTCTGGTCCATGGGATTTAAAATTATGAGTTTGGTGGTCCCTGAGGTCCAAAAGGTTGGCGACCCCTGCCCTACACCACTTCAGATATAATTTCCAGAGATAACTGGAAATAGTAGATAATTTATAAATGCCTTCGTTCTGATTCTCATCTGTTGGCTAGTTTCTTATTTAAAGCAGAGTTTTAGAATAGAATAACAGAGTTGGAAGGGACCTTGAAGGTCTTCTCGTCCAACCCCCTGCTTAGGCAGGAAATCCTATACCATTTCAGACATGTGGTTATCCAATCTCTTCTTAAAAACTTCCAGTGTTGGAACATTCATGTCAGAGTGTTTGCAGCCTGACTACTATTATGAGACAACCCAGGAGCAAAACACAGCCCACAGAGACTTAGACATTCAACCGTGGTTTATATACGAGACATATACAGAAATATACGTGGTAGCAAATACCTGACAAGCAATCAATCTTCTTAACTCTGCATGGAGAACTCTGCAATGGATACAGAACACAAGGAGAGAAAATATGCCCTCTAATGTCTGCCTTATATAAACACCTTTTAAAGGGGTAAAACTTCTGTAGACTCACTTAGTCTTAAAGAGGCAATACCAATGCTGATTCATCTTCATTGCATCAGCCTTACATTGCATCAGCTTCACATCTGGTCAGCTCTTAAATCCCAATACCTTAACAATTCATAACTTCTGGGGGCAAGCTGTTCCACTGATTAATTGTTCTAACTGTCAGGGAATTCCTCCTTCGTTCCAAGTTGCTTCTCTCCTTGGTTAGTTTCCACCCATGGCTTCTTGTCCTGCCCTCTGGTGCTTTGGAGAATAGTTTGACTCCCTCTTCTTTGTGGCAGCCCCATCGATATTGGAAGACTGCTATCATGTCACCCCTGGTCCTTCTTTTCATCAGACTAGCACAAAACTTTTCATCAGACTGTCCCTGCTTCTGAATTGCTCTCCCTCCCTCCCCAGGCTGTTCATGGAGATCCTGAACTCTGTTACGGACTGCGATGAGATCCAGTTCATGGAAGACGGGTCCTGGTGCCCCATGAAGCCCAAGAAAGAGAACCAGGAGGTTTGCCAGCCGTCTGCTTACAATGGACTGGAAGGTAGGTAAAAAGGCTTGGCTTTGGAGCACTGGCCGTGGGGGCTTGGGCATGAAAGGAGGGCCCTGGCTTTGGGTTGGGGTGGGGGCTGTGGTGCCAGGAGCAGAGAGGGGTCTTTGGCACAAGAAGTCTCAAATCTGGGGGCTTGCATGTAGCAGCTTGCTCCCGTTGTGTGGCACGGAGGTTCCTCTGCACAATTGCAGTGTTAATTATTGGAGGCACCTCCTCCTTTTGTGGTAGTTGCTCTCTTGGGGACAGCCAGTTTGGTGCCTGGATTCAGCCAGTTTCCGGAATTCTAGCTCTGGCAAATGGAAGAGAATCCTAGGGCTGAAAGGGAACCTGGAGATCTTCTACTCCAGTGGTCGCCAACCAGTGGGCTGGGGACCATCTCTGCATCGGACGCAGGACCCTCGTACAGGTCCTCTCCAGACTACTGGACTGGTCCCCTTTCTTCCCCACTGTCTGAAAGCACGTAAAAAAAATGCAAGTAGAAAAATAGGGCCCCTTTTGGTGGGAAGGTCACAGTGTTCCGTGCGCCTTCCGTGTTTAGTCCTGATGGCCACATGACCACGGAGACGTCTTTGGACAGCACTGACTCTTCGGCTTTGTCATGGTGATGAGCAGCGCCCCCTAGAGCTGGAAACAACTAGCATGGATGTGCGAGGGGAACCTTTACCTATTAATCTAAGTTTCAGCGTGGGCTGATTGATTTCAGGTTTGCATGCTGTGCCTTTGTGGTTTCTAAATGGCCAATGACTTAGCATTATGGGGTCCCAGGGTTTGTGCCCTGTACAAGGCCAGCCATCAGAAGTCTCATGCCCCCCATCGAAGCTTGAGTCTGTGGAGGAAGACGAGCTGGAACTGGAGCCAATGGAGATAAAGGAGGCGGTGTGACGACCCAGGGTGTGGCACAAAGGCAACACAGTCAGATAATCACTAGGAGTCCCTTTATTAGCTCCAACTTTGCTCCCAGTGTCCTGGTTACCTTCTGGGCTGGAGAAAAACTCTCCCAGGAACAGCCTTTGACTGCAGAGAATCAAGTCCAAAACGTGGTCAACAAAAACTGGAACTATAAGTCCAATCAAGGCAAAATGAAGTAATTAGTCTGGCAGGGCAGGAGCAGGAATTCCAGATGTGAAGGCACAGCAACACGGTTGGGAAGACACCAGGAACACAGATAAGCAAAGTCAATACAAGATAAACTCACGTTTGCTCCCAGCAGCTGCTGCACTCAGCATGCATCTCTTTTAAACTCTCTTCCCAGCTGTGGCTAATGAAGGGAATCAGGGCCTTTTCCTTCCCCGTAAGCCATGCAACCCACGTTGCTCTCTTCTCCGTTCCTCCGTGCGTGCCCTAAGATGAAGAGTGGGTGGGCCTGGGTCTTCATTTGAACTCCCTCTCCCTTGTTCTACCTCTTCCCTGCTCTGCCCAGCCAGACTTTGCCCTTCCTCAGTTTTCTCCACAGCCAACGGAGCCACACTCCCACTCCATGTCAGCTGTTCATCTTCCGCCTCGGATTCAGACTCTGACAGGGGCATAACAGGCAGCTTCGTTGACTTGGGAGGAAAATGGGGAGGAGCAGGCCCAGTCAGGCCAGGGCCTTTCAGGATTGGGACAGCTTGTAGGCAGGGAGGAAGGGGGGCAGGATGAGTAGGAGATGCTAAGCAGTGAACATGAGAGACAGGAGCTCAGGCGATGAACAGAGAGCACCCCCTCCTGATCCAAGAGCATGGAGAGTGGAGAGAAGGTGAGAACAGTGCTGACTGACCTGGCTACTCGGGAGGAGAGCGCCCCGCCCCTCTCCACAAAGCACACCTGGGGACTGAGACTTAAAGAGACACTGTGTGGGAGAGGCATTTATCGGGAACAAACACTGAATTCCTGGATTGTGGAGTGCTGGTGTTTGAACTTTTCTGGATTCCTTGAATTCTTTCTGGATTTCTTGCTTTGCAGCTGTGGTGCTCACAGTGCTGGTGTGTGGGGGTGTCTGTGTGTGTATGGGTCATCAATTTGCTCTGGGACTTGCCAGAAACATGGGAGCGTTTGGGGAAATTTGTAGCCATAAAGGGGCAAACTGCCAGCTGCCTGTATTACCTCTGTGCCATGCCCCGGGTCCTTGTTGTGGTTCGCCAGCAGCCTGTGGAGACAGCAGTGGAGTCGGACAATGGGAAAGAACGGGGACTAGTCTGGGAGTCTGGAGAGGATTCAGATGAGGGTTCTGCGTCCAATGCAGAGATGGGGCCAGGACCATCTGGGAGTGGGGTGCTGCCTCCAGAGTCTGGCAGCAACAAGGCAGAGGAGCAAGGGGAGCCTGTGCTCAATGTGCATATGTGCAGAGCTGCTAGAAGGTAAGAGCAGCTGAGACAAAAGGGGCGATTTGGGAGTAAGGCTGGGAGGTGATTGCCCCTCACATACGGTATAAAGCAGGGGTCCCCAACCACCGGGCCGCGGACCGGTCCCGGTCCGTGGAGCACTCTGTACCGGGCCGCAAATAAAATAAAATAAAATAAAAATGGCGGCTTTCTTCGCCTTCAGTGAATGCTGCTGGGATCAGGGATCAAGGACACAAATGAAAGAAGGGGAGGGAGGAAGCAACCAAAGCCTGTCCTGCTCTCCGGCTCAGCGGCTTCGGTTTCCTCCTGCCTCGTTCCTCTCTCAGTCGCTCTCTCGCTCCCCCACCAGCCCAGGAAGAAACTGCTTCAAAGAAGCCGGGGGGGTGTGGCTTTTCCTGTCGCCGCAGCTCCTCCGAAGTGCCCGTTCACCCCCACCCCACCCGCCCGCGCGCGCTTCAATCCAGTGCTCCGTTCTGCCTGCCTGCCTGCCTTGGTTTCTGGTTGTTTGGGAGCAGCTTCGGCTGAGAATAATAACTATTCGCCTCTTTTTATCAGCCGAAGCTTCTCCGAAACAACCAGAAACAAAGGCAGGCAGGCAGGCAGGCAGAACGGAGCACTGGATTGAACCGCGGGCGGGCGGGCGGGGGGGGTGAACGGGCGCTTCGGAGGAGCTGCGGCGACAGGAAAAGCCACCCCCCACCCCACCCCCCGGCTTCTTTGAAGCAGTTTCTTCCTGGGCTGGATGTTAGAGGTCCATCGTAGCTCTGAATGATCCCTAAACAAGGACTACAGGAGCTTCCTAGGGAAAACACACTGACTAAATGCTCCTCATTCAATTCCTGTTTTCACCAAACAGAGATAAGAGAAACATCTGCATGAAATTTTGTAGCTACACAGCTGGGCAAGACCTAGAACTAGAGAGACTGCAGTCAGGTGTCTTTAATGCTAGTTGTAGGGTAAACATAAAGTTTTGGGAATAGAAAATAGAATCCCCCCCACCCCCGGTCCTTGAAAAAGTGTTTCTGCTTGAAACTGGTCCCTGGTACAAAAAAGGTTGGGGACCACTGGTATAAAGGACAGGCAAAGGTAGAGAAACCTTTGCAGGAAGCAAAGTCGTTCGCTCTGTTCGGATTCATCCTTGAAGCTCTGTGTGGACTTTGTACTTTGGTTGGTTTTTTATAATTCATTTGGCACTTTTGTTGTTGGCAGCCATTCAAAGGAGAGAAAGGTGGGTGCTTATCTCGAGGGACTGTTTAGGACTCATTACGGGCTGGGAATGAACATAATTCCCAGTGTTGAAATAAAACAAGAGTTGTTTTACCTAAGCATGTGCTTAATTATGGTCTCGGGAAGCCTTGGTCAGAACAGTCATCACACAAAATGCGTTTCTGAGCATTGTCGTCGTTGTGTTCCAGCCTCCCTGTACACAGTAAGCTCGGATGGAAAGCAGCTGCCCGACAACAAGAAGAAGGTGGAGGTGATTGACCTGACCTTGGACAGCTCTTCAGATGAGGAGGAACCCCCTGCCAAGAAAGTGTGTCCTGTCGCCATAGCAGCCATCCCGCCGGCACCCGGACCAAAAGGGTAGGGGGCTGTGGGCACGAGGGGAGGAAACTTTTCCTCCTCTGGCTTGTCTGATTTCTTTTAGCCAGATTCCGTGATGGAAAAGCTCTTAGCACCGTGATGGCGAACCTATGGGTCTTTGCCACACATGCGGGGAGTGGGTGGGGTGGAGTGGCGTGCATCCATGGGGGGATTTCAAATTCCAAAATTCAATAAAAACAATGAAAGAAAAAAGTGGAAACTCCCCAGCTCCCCACAGGTTTGTGACCCTCCATCTGTCAGGCTACAGAACTTTTCCCATTCAATCAACTAGAATGAACTTCTGAAAACATATCAAAACGTATCAAAAAGTGAGACAATTCATGTAGGGGTTAAAAGCAGTGTCTAAGGTCTCTCAGGCATGCAGAGATAGATAAGGGAGTTTAAAACCCCTCCCCTTATCTTGATGTGTATTTAGTAAAACAAAGAGCCAACATATTAATTCCCCCCACCCCCTTTTTAGAACGATCTTTTTCAGAGTTTCCCAGGACACATCTCACTACGGTCTCTTCATCCCCTGGCTGTCTCTTCCAGAAGTGATAGATTTCCGGGCATCTGGGTTTCATCCCTCCATTGTATCATGTGTATGTTATACAAATTCGATATAAGATTAAATATATTCAGGTTACATCAAGAAAGGATTTCTTTATCAGTCTCCCCCCTCCTTTTCTTCTTTCATTGAAGAAATGAGAGATACACGGATCTGACACCATCATAATCTCTTTTAAAAAAAACTTTATTAATCTTTTATATATTTTAAAAATAAAACAAAACATAAATATCATGACGTTAACAGTTTTGTGGCATCCATCTCATCCATTTCTATATTTTGTGCATATTTACAAATATATACAATTTTGTACAAATATATACATTTAATCTATAAGTTGCTTATCTTTAATTCCTTCATTTACTGTTTTAATTCGATCCAATTATACCATTTTCCCCAAATTCTATAGTATTCAGACTCCTCTTTCTCTTGTACCATTAAAGTCAATTGTCCAGTTCAGCACATGCCATTATTTTTTGAATAATCAGTTCATCCGATGGTATGCAGTTGTGCTTTCAGCATTGAGCATAAGCTCTAGCAGACGTAAAGATATGTAATACAAATACCTTCTTCCATACTTGATGCCTTTGCCCCAAAAGTAAAAAATACTGGAAAAAAATAGAATTTGGATAAAAGAAATTACAAATATTCAACTAGAATTCAAGGCCGAAATATTTTTATTGGGAATGATAAAAGATGACTACGCAAAAGAAATGAAATATTTAATTCTCCATATAATTACGGCAGCAAGAAATGCATTGGCACAATGCTGGAAGGGTGACCAAATGCCAACAAACAATTTGATAATCCAGAAGGTTCTTGATTGCACTGAAATGGACATACTTACCCAAAAACTAAGGGATGAGGTAGACTCAAAAGATAGTACAATTTGGGAAAAATGGTACAATTGGATTAAGGATAAAAACCAGGGAATAAAAAGATAAGGAATTGAAAAATAAAGGGGTTAGATTAAGAGTATTTACCAGAAATAGGAAATGAATATTAGTAAAAAAAAATTGAGAAAACAAAACACCGTCTAAGTTGATTAGAAATATATATGTTTTATGTTTATTTGTTATGTTTTTCATATTGATTTTTTTTAAATAAATTTTATTGGTTTTTAAAAACAAACATATAAACAAAACATAAAACATCTTTTTTGAAAGCAGCATAATCCCAGGTTACATCTCTTGGTACAGACACAAATTCAAGTTCATGCTCATTTTTATATTCCATTCCATATCTTATTACTATTCTACATTTTCTACATAGCTTCTCCCCTCTTTTAACTTTCTTAATTTTATTTTATTTATTTCATCTCAATTCAAATCATTGTGCTTATATTCTTTGTCTGTCCTGTTTCAACTGTCTGTCTTTTCTCATTAAACAAAATTTCTCCTGTAATCACTGATTATGACGCCTTTATATCTTTCCCCTAAAATTATAACACTTAATATAATACATAACTTCCATTCGGATTCTGCTTGGTACATTCTAAAACTACACACTGTATTCTTAAAAAAAGAAAAAAATATAAATGTATAATATAATTAAAACAACAATCCATTCCAATTCAATTCTATCATTAATATTAATATTCATTTAAATCTTAACATTTTGCACATTACTTTTCAAATAAATATCATACTTTTGTGGGAACCATTATAAACTTTCCATAATTAATTCCCCCCCCCACTTCACTTATATTTTATAAAACATTGACTAATTAAAATGTTCCTGTTCCTTCCTAATTCAATTTTCTCATTTATTTTATTTCATTTATTTTATTCACAAACATTTCACCAAACCACACCAACTACTTTATCCCTCTTTTTAATCATGTTATTTCCAATTTTCTAAAATTATTTCTATTACAAATATAACAATACAATCTTATGTCCCTTCACAGAATCCCTTTTTCAGTTAGATTTTCACCCATTATCTCTAAATAGGTCCTGTTTCTTTACATCTTGCTCTAAACCTTTGTAACTTCTCTTCCTTTCCTTCTTCCCTCTCTTCTTCTCTCTCCCCTTTTTACCCCCCTGTCTCTCCACCTCCATTTCCCTCTTCTGTATTCCCCTTTTCTGTTGCTTTCCAACATTATATCCACTTTTCAAGTTATTTTTTCCTTCTTTGGTTGTTTTTTTAAGTCTTAAATTCTCCGTTCTCTTCCCCCCCCCTTTCCCCTTTCTTCCCCACATAGAGTTACTTGTTCATTAAAGATGGCTTCTTCTTTGTCCCAGTCTTCTTGTTTTGCAGTATTTTCTTGTTGTTTCTCGTAGTTGCAAATCTCCATTTCTAAGAATTGAAAAATGAAGTCAAAAAAGCCCTTCCCTTCTTGTGCATCTTCTTTGTAATTTTTAAGTTCCATTTTCAATTCATCCAGAAGTGATGCCATTGTAAAAAATTTTAAACAACCACCCAATTGGTTTTAGTCATTCAAATATAATAACCAAAAATCCAAAAGTCACCAAGCAATCCAAATACACACAGCCTGTTTCTTTTTACACTTTCACTTTCTCTTCCTGGGGTTACTATTTAGTTGCAAAATTTCAGTTAAAATGTATCTTTTAGAACAGGGGTCCCCAACCACCGGGCCGCGGACTGGTACCGGTCTGTGGATCACTTTGTACCGGGCCGCAAAGAAAAAATAAATAAATGGCGGCTTTCTTCGCCTTTGGTGAATGCTGCTGGGATCAGGGGTCAAGGACACAAATGAAAGAAGGGGAGGGAGGAAGCAACCAAAGCCTGTCCTACTCTCCGGCTCAGTGGCTTCAGTTTCCTCCCACCTCGTTCCTCTCTCAGTCGCTCTCTCGCTCCTCCACCGGCCCAGGAAGAAACTGCTTCAAAGAAGCCGGCAGGGTGGCTTTTCCTGTCGGCGCAGCTCCTCCGAAGCGCCCGTTCACCCCCACCCCGCCGCCCTCGGTTCAATCCAGTGCTCCGTTCTGCCTGCCTGCCTGCCTTCGTTTCTGGTAGTTTCAGAGCAGCTTCGGCTGAGAATAATAACTATTCGCCTCTTTTACTCAGCCGAAGCTGCTATGAAACAACCAGAAACCAAGGCAGGCAGGCAGGCAGGCAGGCAGAACGGAGCACTGGATTGAACCGAGGGCGGCGGGGTGGGGGTGAACGGGAGCTTCGGAAGAGCTGCGCCGACAGGAAAAGCCACACACCCCCGGCTTCTTTGAAGCAGTTTCTTCCTGGGCTGGTGGAGGAGCGAGAGAGCGACTGAGAGAGGAACGAGGCAGACACCTGAGGGATGAGGCTGAGGGAGGGAGGGAGACACCTGAGGGATGGGGCTGAGGGAGGCAGGGCCAAGAGGCGGGGCTTCTCAGCCGTCCTGCAGGGACTTGTCCTGAGCCGCGGAGACAGCCGTGGGCCGCCGCCGCCCAGCGCTCAGTTTTGAAGGCGCTCCTCAGCCCGGCGCAGTTCCTGAATCTGCAGCTGAAACCCTCCGTTTTAAATGTCCCAATAGAAGAGAATATCTGTCGCTCAGGGTTGCAATGAAGGAGGCATTGGCGCTCCCTGAACTTGGTGGTTTGCTGGCAGACGTTTTATTACCCAACTAGGTAACAACATGAGATGTTACTAGTCAGGTAATGAAACGTCTGCAAGCAAACCACCAAACTCGGACTCATTCCTCCCCCGGTCCTTGAAAAAGTGTTTCTGCGTGAAACTGGTCCCTGGTACAAAAAGGTTGGGGACCACTGTTTTAGAAGTCTTGTTGAAATTTTACTTTAGATTCTTTTGAAGTCCAGGCAGTCTCCTCCTTCCAGATCCTGCCCTTATTCTTTTCCTCCCCCTTCCTGCTTATAGAAAAAAAGGATTTTTTAATGTCCAGAAATCTTTATTGTCCCTTTGGTATTTAGTTATATTTTCAGCTTAATTGCCTATTAATGCCAAAGCGGATTTTTCCGATTTCTTATTCAGATCTCGTAGTTGTCAATGTAAGGAAGGAGAGAGAAGAAAAAAAAACCTTTCCCTTTTCACTTTCTTTTGCTGCTTCCGACTCTTCTTTGGGAGCAATGTTATCTTTTATAAAATTTAAATTCCAGGGTACCTTAGTTGTTGCTTTTTAACCCGGTCAGCCAAAACTTTCACTTCTTATCTTCCTCCTGCACTTTCTTTTCCGGTTGAGCTCTTCTTTGAGGTGGCCATTTCTGACCACCGCTCCTACCGCCTTCGGGAAAGGGAGTTTGGCCAACTGAGGAGGAGAGATGCGGCTCTCCTCAACCCTGCTGGCGATCTCCTCCCTCTTCACCACCTCTACGGGGTGGCTTAGCCCCGAAACCAGCCGGCTCGGGGCGCTCCAGCGGCGAGCCCAGGCAGAAACCGCGCACGATCGCGGATTCCTGCCTGTCGCCAAAGCCCTTCAAACCGGAAGTCCGTTTTTCATATTGATTTTGTTTGCAATGAAATGTTGTATATTACGTATTGTATATACTTTTTTTAACCTTTAATAAAGTGTTTTTTTTTAAAGATATGTAATACAATATATTTTATATTCTTTCCACATTTCTTTTTTGAATATCATCATCATCTTTTAATGAGCCCATAATCCTTTGCGGAGTGGAGTCTGGGCAACTAAATGGAGCTGAGGGTTTACTGGCCGAATGCCCTTCCTGTCACCAGTGCAGAGTTCCCCCCCTCCCCCAGCAGATATATTCTCATTGTGCCCAGAGAGAGAGAAATACCTACCTCTACCTAGGATCGAACTCACAGCCACCTGATGGTGAGGCCAGAGCTCCACCTCTAGGTCACCGCACCACTCATTTGTGACCCACAATCCCCCCGAAGAAAAAGAATCGGCCCCCAAAGGCTGCTGCAAACGTTCCCTTTCTCCCCCAGAACCCAAACGCCCTTCCGGCTCAGCTAACCTTTCCTTTCCTTTTAGGATTTTAAATACAGACCACCAGCCTTCCTCGGTGCTGCGGAGTCCTCCGATGTCCGGAGTGGGCAGCGATTACCTCTCCAGCCTCCCGCTGTCCGACTACCACCCTTCTTATTCGGTCCCTTCAGACATCCAAGGTAAGTGGTACCGGAAGGGGGCGAGTTTGGGCTCTCTCTCCCCTAACAGGGGAGAACCCAAGATGAAAAGCAATCGAGGTTAAAGCTCATTTATCTTAGCAGAATTGTGGTTTCTCAGTCTTGGATGGGTTTCAGCTTCTGGTGTGGACTCGGCCCTCAAAGGGGCCAAAGCAAGCCCAGATACCACACCTCTGTCCAGCGGATATATACCGTGTTTCTTATATAATAAGGCCGGGTCTTATTTTTTTGGGAGGCCCGAAAAAATGGATAGGACGTCTTTTCGGGGGTGAATTAATTTCTTTCCCTCCCCCACGCACCCTTGCCTAGGGCACCCCGCAGGCAGTCACGCCTCGCCACCAGCCACTCCTAATGGCTGATCATGGCGGAGCGCGGAGGGCTCCCTACCCCCACCAAGCGCCTTTGCTGCAGACCCAGGTGAATGGGCGGGCGACGGAGGCGGCGTGGATGTCCGCCGGCAGTGGGACTTCAGCCGCTTCTCGGGCCTCCGTAGCTTCCACGGTGCCCGCCGGTGCTGGCCCCCCCTCGCCAGCGCCATCCCCAACAACAGCATCTGAGTCACTCCCACTTTTTCCCCGTCCACGTCCCCGCAACAACAGGAGAGAAAAAAACATTTTGAGGTATCTGGGAGCACTGCGCGCTGCGTTTTGGTTTAATCCCGAGCGGATGGGTGGGTGTGAGAAGAGCCAAGTGAGCATCTCTGCTGCTGCTACCCTTGATGCTCCAGCCTTGGGCTCTGCAAGTTTCCAAAAGTCCCAGTGAGCAGCCCATTCCTGCATTCCAAGCGCGCCCAGGCCGAGCTGCAGCTGTCCCTCTCTCGCCAGCGCTGTCTCCAACAACAGCGGCAGCATCGGCAGGAACCGTGGAAGCTACAGAGGCCCGAGAAGCAGCTGAAACACTGCCGGCGGACATCCACGCCGCCTCCGCCACCCGCCCGCTGACCCGGGTCTGCAGCAAAGGCGCTTGGTGGGGGTAGGGAGCCCTCCGCGCTCCGCCATGATCGGCCATTAGGAGCGGCTGGTGGCGAGGTGTAGCTGCCCACGGGGCGCTCCTAACGGCAAGTTCCCCCCCGCCTCCCCCCTCAATTTTGCATGTTTTAAAATAGGCCTAAATGGGGGGGGGAGGGGCTTAATTTCATTTTATGCCTAGAAAACATGCTGGGTCTTCCTATTGGGGGGTGGCGTATTGTTGCAGAAACATGGTATTTGTTTAAAAATCATTTCCTTCCCTTTGGTACATTCATTTTAGCATTTAAGGTTGCTTTCTCCTTTTTCGTTTCTCTAGGTCTGGATTTGTTTTCCTTCCTTCAAAGTGAAAATCAGGTATGTTTTTCAGAGGTGGTTTTCACAAATTTTTACTACTGGTTCTGTGGGCGTGGCTTGTGGGCAGAGGAAGGATACTGCAAAATCCCCCTTCCCTCCCCACCCCACCCCACTGACCTGCTTTCCAGCTCCGTTCTCCTGTGCAGGACGACCAAAGGAGACCCAGCCGATCAGCTGGGACTCAATGGGAGGCAGAGAAGAGATGGGGTGGGTGGGGCCAGTCAGTGGTGGTATTTGCCAGTTCTCCGAACTACTCAAAATTTCCGTTACTGGTTCTCCAGAACTTTGTCAGAACCTGCTGAATACACCTCTGACGTTTTCCCTCTTGTCTTCCATCTCCCAACCACCCCTTCAAACCTTCACCAAATCCACAGCCTGGCCATTACAGTGGGAGGTTTCTCTTTTCTTGGCGTATAGTGTTTAATTGCTTTGATAAACCCAGCAAGCTTACTTTTAATTAATTAATTTAATTTATATATTTCAGACTTGCAAGATTGAGAGTTCAGAGCAGCTGTTGCAAGTGTTCTCAGCTCAAAAGAAAAATAGAAGAGAAGGGGAGAGGAAAACGGAGAGGAGAGAGGATAGAATGAGAAGAGGGGAGGAGAGGAGAATTAGGTGTTTAGCAGAGTGATGGTAGGAGGGGGGGGACGACTGTCTTTGTGTCTACCATGTTTCCCCGAAAATAAGATTCTGTCTTATATATTTTTGCTGCCACCAAACAAGGCACCAGGTCTTATTTTCGGGGGACATCCTCCACTGACTAACCTCACTTGTGTGCATCGCCCTCGGCCTCCTTTTCGCTGTCAGAGGCCTTCAGGAACCTTCTGCGGCCTCTGAAGGCCTCTGCAGGGGGATAATGGAACTCCAGATCAATCCAGAGTTTTGTTATCAGCTACAGAGGCCTTCAGAAAAGCCTTGCCAGCCTTGCCGGCTGCAGAAGTAATGGGCCGGCAAGGCAGGTGTCGGGGTGGGTGAGGCCTGGCTACAACTGTCCAAAGGTAAGTAGTAGGGCAGCTCCATCCCCCCCTCCCCACCCTAGCTTAACTTTTACCAGTCCACTCTGGAGTTGGCAGGATCTTAATTGGGGTGTCCAGGCTCTGGCATCCACCCCCATTTAAATCATGAGTCTCTAACCTCATTTCTCAGAGTTTAAAGAAGATTTATTAGGAGTGACCATGCCAGCGCTACCTGGGTGTAGCCGACTCTGAGACACACCATTCGTTTCCCCCTTGACCCTGGTTTCCCCCTCCCCACCCCCTGGATGTATATTCTCCAATGGGACACCTCCATAGCCAAGAGTCATCAATCATGCTCTCCAGTAATAATCTTGCGCGCCAGAAGCTTCGGCCGCCTAGCAATTATCTATGAAAGAATCTAAGGAATGCACTACTTCCCCCACTCCCTTTCTGCTGACAACTCTAAAAGACAAGAGAAATATTTTTGAGTTGACCTAGGGCTTATTTTGGGTGTAGGGCTTATATTGGGCACACATTCAAAAGTCAAACTAGGACTTACTTTCAGGGTAGGTCGTATTTTTGGGGAAGCAGGGTAGTTAACCTTATTGTTAACTATTGTTACAATGAGTATTTTGCCCTGGCGTAAGCAACAAATGTTGGGGGTTTGTTTTCTCTCCCTCTTGCAGCATTACAGCCCTTCCGTGATCACCTCCCTGGACGAACAGGATTCCCTGAGCCATTTTTTCCAGTATCGGGGGCCCTCCCCGCATTTCATGAGCCCCCTGGCTCCGATCATGGTGGGGTCACACAGCGGGGTCGGCTCCCCCACCGGGAGCCGCATGAACAGTGTGGTGTCTTCACCCACGGCCAGCTTGCGGGAGAGCCACGGCGCCATGGGCAGCAGCCCAGCTCTGCCGGGGTGCCGGCCGGACATCATCTCTCTGGACTAAAGGGGGAGACGCCCCTTTGGGGGGGGGAGACTTCATTCCTCTCTGGAGGAAGGCAGAAATTTCGGCCATATGTCAGCAGCTGAAGAAGACACGCGGCAGAGCGTTTCGTGGGCGCCACCGTCTTATGGAAAAACATGGCTTTTTTTTTTTTAAAGCTGGAAACACTCCCAGAAGCCAAGCTCCCAGTCCCTGGCAATCACAGAGGGATCCATCTCTGAATCAGAGGAATCACCCAGCTAAATTTGGATCATGGGATCCTTAAGCCAGCAAGGGACTAAAGGGGGCATTCGACGACCCACTCTAATCTGTCCCAAGTTACAGAAAAATCATGGAATTTTGTTCTTAGCTGATGGAAACCCAGGTTTAAGGTGGGCTGGATTGGATGGAGTGCAGCAAGAGGAGAGCCTCAGGAGCATTGGAAATTCAGCATGGCTCGAACTCAGAACAGGTTGCCAGGACTGCACGGGTTCAAGCTTGGCACAAGATTTGTTGAATCAAGAGCCTCCTGGCCAACTCCGTGTTTAAGCTCCACGTTTGAGGTTTGAAGGTTAAAATATTTTGATTTGAGAACGGTTTTTTTTTCAGGACCACAGAAACCGGCTCTTTGTTTGTATTAAAACAAAAAAATAATAATCTTTTTTTAAGGATCCTGGCTAGACCAGTTGAGGCCCAAGTGAATGTTTGCAGGTTCTTGGATTTTCAGAACTCCGTTGTGGGCAAGGAGCACTCAACACATGCATGGAAAGAGCTCTGGGCCAACTTTCCAACCAAATGTGTGTGTTTTTTCCCCCTTTCCCTAAATGTATATTTTCTATACTTATAAAAGACAGCAGCTTCTTTAGAGGTTCAAAGGCATAACAAGGGAATTCTGAGTTTTGCTCCACTGTTTTCTGTTACTCCCCGTTCTCTCTCTCTCTCTCTCTCTTTTTTACAGTACTATGATTTAGCCTTGGCTGGATCCTCACACTGGGCTAAACCACAAGGGGCTTTTGGTTCTCAGTGATGCAGGATTATTGCCTAGTATGAGACAGGCAATTGGGGTTTTGTCCAACAAACCACAATTATAACAAATGCTGGTTAAATGGTGGTTTCTTTACAACGCTGGGGAAGGCCATGGTCAGCAGGATGCACTGAGGCTGCCTAACCACAGCATTGCCAGGCTTCAGATAATACTGAGTTGGTGGGATCCGGCTAGCTTTTTGAGAGCCACGGGCTTCCAAAAAGGGGAACAAAAGCTAATTTGAATTTTGTTTTAGTTTTAGTTTTTAAAAAATTAAATTTATTCCCGCCCACGTCAATGTTTTTCTGCCAGAACTTGGGGTTTAAACGTTTGAGGATCCTGGCTGCACCTTCGGTGGGTTCATCTGAGGAGAAGGTAAACGTTGTAAGGTAAACGTTGCAAGAAGCATCTAATTTGCTAAGGAATGGTGTTAACCTTTGAGGAATCCTTGGGAGAAATTCCCACAGGCAGCCAGGGAAGGGCTGCTCTTTTGGAAGAGGTAGAAAAACCTGCCGGCAGGCTGGGAAACGTGCTCCCTCCAGTTAAACCTTCCCTTTTGGAAATCTCTATGAAGAGAAGACAGGATGTTTGCCCTGTCCTGGAGCGAAAAAGCTACAGAGGACACCTTGCTAGAGAGGTTTGAGCTGCAAAGTGGAAAGCTTGTACCCCAATTTCTGGGAAGCTGGGCTGCCACCCCCAGAAGACGCCTCTTCTTGGACACTCCTAAGTTCAGATTTTTTGGATGCTTTTGGAGTCCAAACAGACTCGCCATCATGTCACCATAGGGATGGGAATGTGTTAGGTGGACTTTTGGGGGTTTGGTTGGGGCACCTGGCATTGCCTACCTGGAGTGGGCTTGCAGGGGTGGGTCTCAGGCACCAAGGGACCTCCTGCCACCCTGCCCTCAAAAATCCCGCCATTCTGTTGCTGGGATGGGTGGTTATTGCTGTTACAAGATATTTTTTTACACTTTCGATCTCGTATTTCCTACCCCTCAAAAGTATTTCCAAACCAATCCTGTACAGAGAACGAAAGATCTTTATCAATCTGATCTCTACATACATATCTATATTACGATAATCTATATTTTCAGTTTTTGTACATAACGCGACTCCAAAGATCTTTTCTCTCTGTATTTCTCCCCCACCCCCTTTTCCCGAGGACTAAATGAAGGTTGCACATCCTTTTGCACATGTGTAAGTAAGCGTGAGGGGCAGTGCATCGTCCGTTGCACAGCTTATTTATATATTTATGTATGTGTCCTGAGTTTTGTGTGTGTGTGTGTGTGTGTTTTCAGTTCGAAGCTTTCCAAATCCAGCTGCTCGGCCTCCTCTCCCGCCTCCTCAGCCAGCCAGGGGGTTGAGCCTCCACCGTGGAAGTCCAACCCTTGGGAGGATGGGATGGCGTAGCCAGAACAGCCCCGACGGAGTAGGTGGGAGCCAAGTACGGTCTGAGATAGAATGAAGGGAACTGTCATTTTGCAAAGCTTCACTTTCTGCATTATTTGTCACAGCCTTGGTGGAGAAGGCAGAATTCTCATTTTACGATTGCTGTGGATTAATTTGAACACTGCTTGTGAGCCACACCTGCTCGTTGTGTGATTTTCTTCCAAAGTGCTTCGGTTTCAATCGAAGGGAATGTTTTTTTTCTGGGACAGCTGAAGTTTTCCTAGTTGTTCCCGGGAGGGGTTTATATGACTATTCGCCATGGCCAGCTCTCTGCGGGACAAGACACTATTGACAAGGAATAATGGATGGAAACTGATCAAGGAGAGATTCAGCCTGGAAATAAGGAGGAATTTCCTGATAGTGAGACCAATCAATTGATGAAACAGAAGTTGCCTTCAAAAGTTGTGGGAGCTTCATCCCTGGAGGCTTTCAAGAAGAGATTGGACTACCATCTGTCAGAAATAGTGTAGGGTCTCCTGCTTGGACGGGGGGTTGGACTTAGATGACTTACAAGGTCCTTTCCAACTCTGATTATCTGTTATCTGTTAATATTGAAGTAATAATGGAATAGATTGTTTCTGGAGATTCTCAGTCCAGAGGTGGGACTGAGGTGCTCTTTTTCCCAAGAGGCAACTGGACTTTCTGGTTTTTTTCCTTTGAAGATATTTTGCTTCTCATCCCAGAAACTTCTTCAGCTCTGATAGGATGGTGGGAAGGGGAAGGATTTATCCTTCTTGCAGACAGCTGGTCATTTGTATCCTTTTAGTGGGTCGTTGAGGCCACTTGGAGGTTTATCTGCGTCCTCAGGGTCACCTGAGTGGTGTAAATGGGTGTGGACCCTTCTTGGAACTGCTGAAACTACTCAGGTGACCCTGAAGATACAGATAAACCTCCAAGTGGCCTCAAGGACCCTTTAAAAGGATGCAAATGACCAAGCTGCCTGCAAGGAGTATAAACCCTTCCGTTCCCCACCATCCAGTCAGAGCTGAAGAAGCTTCTGGTATGAGAAGCGAAACCTTTTCAGAGAAAAAAGAATTCCAGCTGCGTCTTGAAAAAACCATCTTCGGCACAGTGGGATAGAATCATTAAAGGATGCCAAAGGAGAGACGAAATACAAATGACAAAATTTTAAATTATTTTAAAATTAAAGAATTAAACTGAATTGGCCCTCCGCAAGTTGGCCCATGGCAAGTTTCCCCATATGTCAAGTAGTCCTGGGGGGAGCTGACCGTGGCGAATTGGCAACAACGGGTTGGCTGTGGCGAGTTGTAGACCCGACTGGGGGCCTTACCCTCCACTGTCCCACTCGTTTGTGTTCAGATACACAACCACCCTCCGATCTGCTGCTCTGCCACTTTGTCTCCCAGGAAGACCCTCGGCCGGGGCGAAAGACCAGGAGGCAGGAGGATAAGAGGCCGAGACCCCCCTGTTTGTAGTCAATGGCTGGCCGGGCAGTTGGAAGAGAGGCTGATCTGGCAACCCCCTAGTGCAGGGGGTCTCCAACCTTGGCAACAAAGCTGGCTGGGGAATTCTGGGAGTTGAAGTCCGCCAGGCTTAAAAGTGGCCAAGGTTGGAGACCCCTGCCCTAGTAGATCCTTTTTTCCGTCTTTCGGAGGAGGCTCGGTTTGCTATGCCAAATCTCTCCTGGGCTGCTTATTTATTCTGTCATATCTTTGTTTTTTTATCTACTTGGAGCTATGGTGTATATGCTTTTTTTTAGAGAAAAATATAATAAAAAGTTGCAAAGAGCTGTGGTCCCACATCATTAATGGTCTCCATCTTGGCTTTGTCACTATATATCTACATCTACACATACATACGTACATACATACATAAAACAAGTGAAATACCACTCACGTATCATCACAAAATCTCCAGAACCATAAAGCCTACAAACTTGAAATTTGGCACGTATGTTCCTCATGGCTTCTAGGTGCTCAGTAAGAAAGGATTCTTCAAAATGACCATTTGCATTAGCATTTCCTATATTATTATTATTATTATTATTATTATTGTTGTTGTTGTTGTTGTTGTTGTTGTTGTTATGCTCGGATGCTAAGGAGTTGTACTCCTCCTCCCCCACCTGAAAAGAAATCTCTTCCAAACGCAAAACACAAGCAGAGGAGAGGAGTTTCAGTTTCAGTTTCACAGCAGCACCAAGCAGCTTTAGTACAAAACAGTTGAACTAAGCCACGCCCAGGCTCCTTGCTGTCTCCTTGCTCACACAGCAAATACTGTTTCAGTTTCCAAACATCCCTCAACTCATACACTGACAGGACGCTAGCCAGATGAATACTGATGGATGCTGGTAGGCAGAGGCACAATCCCCCCCATTTTCCTCCCCCAAAACGAAGCCTGATCACATAGTTTCGTAGCGAAGTACGGATATCCAGCTAGTTTAATATAAAGCAGGGGTGGAGTATTGGCACAACCCCACTTCGTAATGAAGGTAATTTTCCTTCCACATATGCTGATGGTCACTTAGAGCAACAATATTATTTTAGTGGGACTGAATAAAATCTAATACACTTTTCCATCTTCATTTTTCCCCCCACATCATAGTCTACCACTTTCTGGCTCATTCTAGAAAGATCTTTGTTCACCTAAAAGCCATTGTGGCCAAGTGAAACTTGCAGAGATAATATAAAGGGAGAAGTACCAGGCTTGCCAGAATACATAAGATATTTGCTTGCAAAGAATCTCAGGCAGAAGATATCAGGTCTAACGACCCATCCCTCAAAAAAGCATTTAATTTTTAAGATGTGGGAGGTAGGACAGATAAAAGCATCATTTTCCTCACACAGTTATTTAATAACGGATGAGCCAGGAGTATTACTTGTTGAAAAGATGCTATGGCTATTCAAAGTTTCAGCACTAAAACCCCTTCAATTTCTGACTTTTCTCACGAATGCAACATTGTGATATTTCTTCCCCTGGTGGCTTTGGTTCCTCTTGATCCTCTTTTTAATAGAAGAACAGTTGAAAGGGACCTCAGAGGTTGTCTAGTCCAAACCCTCTACTCAAGCAGGAGACCCTAGTATATATCATTTCAGACAATTGGCTGTCCGGTCTTTTCTTGCGTAAAGTGTTTTTTTTTAATAACATATAACAATTTGATTATTGGCTAAACTGCGTTGTCTGGTATAAATAGCTTTAGGAAATGATCACTAGAGAGCGCATGCATGCGCATTGCATTATGGGGATTTGCACACTTTGGGCACTCGGTGCCCAAAAGGTTAGTCATCACTGCCCTAAATTCTGTTGTTGAACCCATGAGAATTGGCTTGAGTAAAAAGATTTATGACTTATAGCCGCTATGACTTGGTTCAACCAACAGATGGTGCAGCGATCCATAGTTTAGCATTTTTAGATCATTTTTAGGGTTGACAGAAATTTTTAAGAGATTCCTTTTGAGACATACCGCAATTAAATTTACATATTTTCTTTTTTTATTATTTCTTTTCTTTTATTATTTTATTATTTTCTTTTCTTTTTTCTTTTATTATTTTTCTTTTCTTATTTTCTTTTCTTTTTTCTTTTTCTTTTATTTTCTTTAATTATTTTATTTTAATTATTTATTTTCTTTTATTTTCTTTTATTATTCCTTTCCTTCCCTTCCCTCTTCCTCCTTCCTTCCCTTCCCTTCCCTCCCCTCCCCTCCTCTCCTCTTCCCTTCCCTTCCCTTTAGTCAAGGAGAGAAGCAACCTAGAACTAGGGCGAAACAGTGAGAACAATTAACCAGTGGAACAGCTTGCCACCAGAAGTTGTGGGTCCATCACTGGAGGTTTTTAAGAAGAGACTGGGCAGCCATTTGTCCAGAATGGTATGGGGCCTTTTGCTTGGACAGGGGGCTGGACTAGAAGATCTCCAAGGTCCCTTCCAACTCTGTTATTCCAAAACCCTGTGGCACCATTGCCTCTGGCAAAGATCTTCCTGTCCGATAGTCCGTCCTCGTCGCGTATGCATTCCAGTTTGGAGAGCTCAGACTGTCTTTTGATTTTCCAGCTTGCTTTCTAAACCAAGTTTCTTGATCTTCAGGTGAGATGATGTCAGAGGCCGAAGAAAGGCTTCCATGAAAAGGCCTCCGGTCAGGGATGAGAATGTCAAAGGCCAAAATGAGGATGCTTGCAGAAGAAAAATCGTTAATAGTTTGCACAACGAGTATCGGTTGCAGAGAAAGGGTCTCTCTCCCTTTAGCACTGGCTGGGAAACAGGAGAGCTGCATCGGACACTTGGAAGAGGACTGGGATGGGGTGTGTGTGTGTGTGTGTGTGTGTCTGTGTGTGTGGTTTTAGGTAAAGCAGCAACAGCAGTGAGAGACATCTAAAAAAGCCAGATGGAAAGCAAAGATTGGAGACAGAAGCAGCATTCCAATGGTTGAGAGACTGCCACGAAGAAGAAGGGGTCAAGCTATTCTCCAAAGCAACAGAAGGCAGGACAAAAAGCAACAGATGGAAACTAAGCAAGGAGAGAAGCAACTTGGAATGAAGGAGAAAGTTCTTAACAGTGAGGACAAATAACCAGTGGAACTGCTTGCCACTAGAAGTTGTGGGTGCTCCATCACTTGGAGGCCTTTAAAAAGAGACTGGACAACCACCTGTCTGAAATGGTATAGGGTCTCTTGCTTGAGCTGGACTAGAAGACCTCCAAGGGATCCTTCCAGATCTATTCTGATTAACAGATCCTGAGTTGCATGCCTAGGGGCCCATACCATCTGGCAGAGGGAGGTGGGATTCCTGGAGCAGGTTTGCTGAAGAATTGGGAGGTGTCTCCGGAATTGCTTTGAGCAGTCTCTTATCCAGGTATCCCAGCTTGTTCTCTCAACTTTCCTAATTTTTCTCAGCGAGCCTGAATCTGACAACCAAAGCTAAAAAAAATCCCTGAAGCATTCTGAGCCAAACCGGACAACAAAAAGAGATTTGTCATTTTCAGAATTCCCAGGCAAACCAAGACCCTAGAAAAAGTGCAGAGAAGGACTGCACAGATTCCCAACCAGAGGAACAGCTGGCCAGCAGAAGTTGTGGGTGCTCCATCACTGGAGGTTTTTAAGAAAGGACTGGACAACCACCGGTCTGGAATCATATAGTGGGTTGGACTAGAAGACCTCTGAAGTCCCTTCCAACTCTATCCTGCTTTGCTTGCTTGCTTGCTTGCTTGCTTGATTGATTGATTGATTGATTGATTGATTGATTGATAAGAAGCTGCCGGAGAGTCAATTCTTGTGCTGGAAACATTTGCAAATCTTCTCCCGGTCCCTGCCTGCATCAGGGATGGAGGATTTTACAGAGCTGTAGCTGCGAATCGTGGCTTTTTCTCTTGGATGATGGTTAGTTACAGGAGGAGAGAGAGCCGAAGGAAAGAGCTGGAGAGGTGGCTTCGAAGACGTTTCACTTTTCAAGTCAAGCGACGAGAGAGATTAAACCAAGATGCACGTCTGGGGCATGTCAGGGCCTGGCTGAGCAAGGAAACAGGTGTGCAAGAGGCACACCTGGCAGGACCGGGCAGCTCCCTGCTGAGGCCCTCAGGCAACTCAAGCACGCCTCCCAGTCACACCGATCGGGAACTCCAACCGGCTGCAGCTCCGGAGATGCGCTCTGACCAGTCCTGGGTTCCTGCTCACCTGGGAGAGGCTCACCTGCCAGAGATGGACTAGAGCCGTCCGTCTGTGCAGGCCCTTCCAGGTCAGGAAAGGAAGAAAGGAAGGGAGGCCACCATGAAGAAAATGTTCTCCTGTTCCAGCCATCAAGTGGCGGTGAGTACCAATGGCTGCACTCGCCGAATTCAACAGGTGTTGGTGGGTTATCCTCAACGTAATTATGACTTGAATATCCCTGTAATTACACTTCTTAAAAAACCAGCAGATATGTGGGACCTGCAGGCCATAAGAACTTGGGTTTTTAATCTCTCGGTTTTGAATCAAGATGCTAGTCCTTAAGGTGGCAAAGAAGAAGGGAAAAAAAGCTTGGAAAAACAGAATCCATGCCAGGGCCTAGAAGGAGCCATATGTTTTGCAGTATTGAGAGGAATTTTAAGTGCTTTTCCCTAACTTTTTAGCTTACTACTGAGGGGACTAGCTTTCTCTTGGCTTCTTGGGGCACCTGGATATCTGTTCCTAAGGGAGGGAATTTAAAACTACTCAAAGCTGTAGTTTTCGACTTTTACTTTACAGCAATATTGCATTTGGATTTAAACATGTAGTCAGAATAGCAGAACAGAATAACAGAGTTGGAGGGGACCTTGGAGGTCTTCTAGTCCAACCCCTTGCTCAAGCAGTAGACTGTATATCATTTCAACCAATCAATTGGAATAGAGCTAGAAGGGACCTTGGAGGTCGTCTAGTCCTCCTGCTCAAGCAGGAGACCCTAGACCATTCCAGACAAATGGCTGTCCATTCTTCTCTTAAAAACCCTCGACTTGCGACTAAAACTGAGCCCAAAATTTATGTTGTGAAGTAAGTAAAACTCTTCCTCCTTCCAAATGATTTGTTTCAAGCTCACGAAATGTTTTGAAATCGAGATGATTCAAATTTATTTTGCAATCCCAGGTCCTGACTGCACGCAGTTGCCCAAATTCATGCAATCGGTTAAAGACCAAAACTGGCTTTTCACAATAGATAGAATAATAGTAATAGTAACAGAATTCTTTTATTGGCCAAGTGTGATGGGACACACAAGGAATTTGTCTTGGTGCAAACGCTCTCAGTGTACATAAAAGAAAAGAGACATTCACCAAGAGTCAAGAATCATAAAGGACAAACACTTAATGATAGTCATAGGGTACAATAATCATACTAGGAAACAGTCAATATAAATTGTAAGGATACAAGGATATAAGGATATTGCTGAATAGGGGGAAGGAATAGAATAGAATAGAATAGAATAGAATAGAATAGAATAGAATAGAATAGAATAGAATAGAATAAATATTGGAAGGAATAGAATAGAATGGAATGGAATAGAATAAATATTGGAAGGAATAAAATTAGAATAGAATAAGGATAGAGTAGAATAGAATAGAATAGAATAGAATAGAATAGAATAGAATAGAATAGAATAGAATAGAATAGAATAGAATAGAATAGAATAGAATAGAATAGTATTCTTTATTGGCAAAGTGTGACTGGACACACAAGGAATTTATCTTGCTGCAAATGCTCTCAGTGTACATAAGAGAAAAGAGACATTTGTCAGGAGTCGAGAAGCATAAGGTAGAACATTTAATGATAGTCATAGGGTGCAAATAAGCATAAGGTACAATTCAACCAAAGGACCTACCTCTACTCATTCTGTGCACAGGTAGTCCTTGACTTACAACCACGATTGAGTCCAACATTTATGTTGCTCAGTGAGACGTTGATGAAGTGAGCTTTGCCCCCGTTTTATGACTTGTCTTGCCACCGCTGTTAAGTGAATCATTGTCAATCGTTAGCGACATGGTCGTTAAGCGAATCTGGCTTCCCCATTGACTTTGCTGGTCAGAAGATCACAAAGGGGGATCACGTGACCCTGGGACTCTCAACTCATCATAAACACGAGTCAGTTGGCAAGCATTTGAATTTTGATCACATGAGCACAGGGATGCTGCAACAGTTCATTTAGTGACCATTCAAAGTTACTGTGATGACCTGGAGTGTAACACAAACGTAACAAAATCCAAAACATAAATAAATGTCCTTTAATGCCTCCAACTTGTCCTCACTGTTCAATAATTCTCCATTGGAGATAAAACGTACTCAAAAATAGTCTTCAAAAGAAAGCAATACAGTCCAAACTTAATGAGCAAATAGAGGTGAAATAAAAAAACTAAAACAAACTACAATGAAGGAATTTCCATAACGGACCAGGATAAGTAATCACCAACTTCAAGGAGATAACAAGGCACAGTCTGTTGGAAGGACACCAACCAAGATAACTTCAGCCCAAAATAAGACACTCTTTGCTTCTGGCAATGCTGTGTTTTAACCATCTCTCTTATATACTATTCTCCCCAGCTCTCTTATATACTATTCTCCCCAGCTGCTACCAATGAGGAGGATCATGGCCGCTTCCTCTCTCATAAGCCAAGTTGTTCCCTTATCCTCTCCTCCCTGCATGCCTTAGGATGGAGAGGGGATGGGCCTGGTTCTTCCTCTGACTGCCCAGCCGGCCTCTGCCCTTCCCCAGCTCCTCCACAGCCTCCGGAGCCACACCCCCACTCCCTGTCGGCTGTTCCTCCTCTTCCTCAGAGTCCTACATACGCATAACAGGGCATAACAGTTACACCGGCACTGAAAAGTGACTTATGACTGTTTTTCACACAACAGTTGTAGTATCCCCATAGTCCCCTGATCAAAATTCAGACGCTTGGCAACTGACTCAGATTTATGACGGTTGCCATATCCTGGAGTCACGCAATCCCCTTTTGAGACCTTCTGAGAAGCAAAATCAATGGAGAAGCCCTGATTCACTTAACAACTGGGTGACTAAATTAGCGACAGCAGGGATTCGCTTAGCAACCATGGCAAGAAAATTCGTAAAATGAGGGAAAAACTCAACACGTGTCTCGCTGAGCAACATACATTTTGGGCTCAATTGTTCGTAAGTCCGAGGACTTACCTGTTAGTTTTGAGTTTTCGCGACTCTTGGATTTTCAAGTCTGGTCTACTTCGCAGGGTTGAAATCCAACGGTTCAATATTAGGGCTCAGTGTAGAAGGCACTCTGCACATGGTCAGAGGGACATAAATCAGATTGGGACGTTCCAAGCTTCCGTCCCAGCTGAGAAAAATCATAGGGAAAATATTGAGCAATAAGAAAATAACAGAGTTGGAAGGGACCTTGTAGGTCATTTAGTCCAACCTCCTGCTCAAGCAGGAGACCCTAGACCATTTCAGATAGGTGGCTGTCCAGTCTCTTCAAAACCTCTGGTGGCAAGCTGTTCCACTGGTTGATTGTCCTCACTGTTTGGAAGTTTCTCCTTAATTCCAGGTTGCTTCTCTCCTTGATGAGTTTCCATCCATTGTTTCTGGTGCTTTGGAGATTAAGTTGACCCTCCCCTCCTCTTTGTGGCAGCCCCCCAAATATTGGACCACTGCTATCATGTCCCCCCCAGTTCTTCTTTTCTTTAAACTAATACCCAATTCCTACCACCATTCTTTGTATGTTTTATCCTTCAGTTCCCTAACCATCCTGGTTGCTCTTCTCCGCACTCTTTCTAGAGTCTCAACCTCTTTTTTTTTTTTTAATATCACGGTGATCAAAAACTGGTTGCATCTTATCAAGGCATTATAAAGGAGTTCAATTCGACTGTGGAAATTGTGTCATCAATTATTATTATTATTTTTAATTGTTCAGTCTTGCTCTTGTCCTGCCCTAGATCCGGCCTCGGGGCGGGTGGGGGGGACGACTTCACGGTGTATAATTTCAGCTTCTCCCGAAGTGGCAACCTGTGGAAATGCTTTTCTTTGTGGGTGTTGCCCCTGCCCCCCAACTATGCAGCCAAGAGGAAGGGGCATGGATGGGGAGACCCTTTGGGGCTGAGGAGCACCCCCCGCTGGATTTTCCATGGCAAGTCTGGGGCCCTTTCTCTAAGGGGGCTTGGGTTGGACTAGATGACCTACAAGGTCCCTTCCAACTCTGTTAATCTGTTATTATCCTTAGGAAAAGATGATCCCGGACACCAGTACTTCATCTGTCAGAAAGGGAGTTGGCCAAGAGAGGGTTGGATCCAGAAACCGGGAACTTCACAACCCCTGGGCCAATCTGGAGATCACATAGCAACGTTGTGAGGAGGAATTCCTTCACCAAGGAGGCAAAATCACTAGACGGGGAAGGGAAAAAAAAGTTCCTGAAATGTAAAGAGAGGAAAAACAAGGAAGGCAATAATAACCCTACAGGTAGAATCCAAAGTAAATAAACAAAGAAATACCATTAGCCGCCTAGCTGAATTTGTTTCGTCTTCTAAATTATGTCACTTTCAAAATATGTTTAGGGTGTTTTGCAAAGAGGCTGGTTGGTGGCAGGTCATCAGGGCTCTCTGCCTTGAAGCTGTTAGGTAGGTTCTCCTTGCCTGCTTCTTTCTTTCTTTCTTTCTTTCTTTCTTTCTTTCTTTCTTTCTTTCTTTCTTTCTTTCTTTCTTTCTTTCTTTCTTTCTTTCTTTCTTTCTTCCTTCCTTCCTTCCTTCCTTCCTTCCTTCCTTCCTTTCTTTCTTTCTTTCCTTTTCTATTCTTTTTCTCTCTTTTCCCTTTTTCTTTCTTTTCTCTCTTTCTTCCTTTCTTTTTTCTTCCTTCTTTCCTTCCTTTCCTTCTCTTTTCCCCTTTCTTTTCCTTTCCTTTCTCTCTCTCTTTTTATTTATTTCTTTTCTGTCTTCCTTCCTTTCTTCCTTCTTTCTTTTCTTTTCTTTTCCTATCCTTTCTTTTTCTCTCTCTCTCTTTTCCTTTTTCTATTTTATTTCTTTTCTCCTTTCTTTCCTCTTTCTTTCTCCCTTTCTCCCTTTTCTGTTTTCTTTCTTTTCTCTTTCTTTTCTTTCTTTTTCCTTCTTTCCTTCCTTCCGTTCCTTTCCTTTCCTTTTTTCCTTTCTTTTTCTTTCCTTTCTCTCTCTCTCTCTCTCTCTCTTTCTTTCTTTCTTTCTTTCTTTCTTTCTTTCTTTCTTTCTTTCTTTCTTTCTTTTTCTTCTCTCTCTCTCTCTTATTTTCTTTCTCCTTTCTTCCTTCCTTCCCTCCCTCCCTCCCTCCCTCCCTCCCTCCCTCCCTCCCTCCCTCCCTTCCTTCCCTCCCTCCCTCCCTCCCTCCCTCCTGCCTTCCTTCTCTCCTCCCTCCTTCCCTTTCTTTCTTCCTCCCCCCCAGTTTTATAAACGTGGAGTATGAAATTGAAAGACTGAAACTTTGCCAGCCGGCTGAACTTCACTTCCTAAAGACCCTGAGTTGAAGTGACAAAGGGCACTGAATTAAAAGGTTTCCACAAAGGAGACGTTTAAGGGAGAAGAGAAGAGATTTCCCATTTATTCAGACCTCTCACTAAAGAGTCATTTCCCCCGCCCCCCAATGGTTGAGTTGGCCCTTTTGTGTCCTCTTCAAATAGAGGATTTTTCACATAAACAATTAAAACTTGTGCCTTTGAAATGAAAGAGGCTGGGTCAGCCTTCCCAGGCTAGACAAGACAGGAAACAGAAGAGCTAAATCTACTCTTATTGTATGGCTACAATAACAGAAATCTTGCAGTTCTGAAAAGGCAAATCTCCCTCAGTTGCTTTTTACAGTCTGATAATTAAGGGTGGATCCTTCCTAAGTTTCTTTCTCTTCCTATTATATGCAATTGAGGCTGCCCCCTTTTTATGTCTAGTCCAGTATATCTAGTTTAATGAAAACAGATTAACAGAATTGGAAGGGACCTTGTAAGTCATCTAGTCCAACCCCCTGCCCAAGCAGAAAACCCTGCACCATTTATTAACAGAGTTGGAAGGGACCATGTAGGTCATCTTCTAGTCCAACCCCACCACCACCCCGCCCAAGCAGACCCTTTTGGACAAATGGCAGCCCAGTCTGTTCTTGAAAGTCTCCAGGGATGAAGCTCCCACAATTTCTGAAGGCAACTTCTGTTCCGGGGGTTGATTGTTCTCGCTGTCAGAAAACTCCTCCTTATTTCCAGGTTGAATCTCTCCTTGATCAGTTTCCATCCATTCTTCCTTCTCTGGCCTTCAGGTGCTTTGGAGAATAGCTTGACCCCTTCCTCCTCTCTGGGGCAGCCCCTCAAATATTAGAAAACTGCTCTCCTGCCTCCCCTTATTCCTCTCTTCCCTAAACTAGCCAGGCCCAGTGCCTGCAACCATCCATCGTATGTTTTAGTCTCCAGTCCCCTAAAAAAGAAGGACTAGGAATGATATGATAGCAATCTTTCAATATTTGGAGGGCTGCCATAAAGAGGAGGGAGGGGTCAACCTATTTTGCAAATCACCTGAAGACAGGAAACTAATCAAGGAGAGAAGCAACCTGGAATTAAGGAGAAACTTCCTAACAATGAGAACAATTAACCAGTGGAACTGCTTGCCACCAGAAGTTGTGGCTGCTTCATCCCTGCAGGTTTTTAAGAAAAGATTGGACAGCCATTTGTCTGGAAAAGTATAAGGTTCCCTGCTTGAGCAGGGGGTTGGACTAGATGACCTCCAAGGCCCCTTCCAGCTCTGTTCTTCTGTATCTGATGGTTGCCTAGGCAGGACCTTGTCCTTGTCTCAAAAGTTCATTCCTACCACCTACCATTACGCAGACTGGACAGTCATCTATCAAAGACACTTTAGCGGCTCTTGCACTGAGCAGGGGTTGGATTAAATGACCTTGAAGGTCCCTTCCAATACCACAGTTCTATAAGAAGAGGGGCTTCATCCGTAATCCGAGAACTTCTCTCCAGGAATGAGAGCAGATTCCCTTCTGATTCTCTTGAGAACCAAGTGACGAGAGAGAGAGAGAGAGAGAGAGAGAGAGAGAGAGAGAGAGAGAGAGAGGAGGGAGGGAGGGAGAGACGCCGCCTTCTACCAACGCCCAAGCCTTCCCTTCTCTCAGCATAATTCGGGCTCCTGTGAGAGCCAGGTGTGCGTGTGTGTGGCCTTGCACAACCTCCCCTCCAACAACAACAGGGCGTGTGGCTTTGTCATGCACTGTCTTCACAACTGCATTTTTTTCCCCCCCGTCAGGCAGAGCCGGGAGTTCATTTCCCCAAAACTGATCCGCTTGCCAAAGCAAACAGCAAGGAGGGACGGCTCCAGAGGCAGGATGCGGACCGGGCCCAAGGGCGCGGGGGTGGTGGTGGGGTGGGCAGAGTCCCCAGGCGAGGCTGAGTCGGAGCTGAGAAGCGAAGTTATGTTCACTTCGCAAAGGGCACTGTAGAGTGCAGCTCTAAATAAAATAAAATAAAATGCTAAAAAAAAAAAAAAGAATAATGAAATGAAATAAATAATAATAAAATATAATATAATGAAAAGAATGATGAGATGAAATAATAAAATATAATATAATAAAAAGAATAATGAAATTAAATTAATAATAACATATGATATAAAAAGAATGATGAAATGAAATAAATAATAATAAAATATAATATAATAAAAATAATGAAATGAAATAAATAATAATAACATATGATATAAAAAGAATGATGAAATGAAATAAATAATAATAAAATATAATATAATAAAAATAATGAAATGAAATAATAAAATTAAATATAATAAAAAGAATAATGAAATGAAATAAATAATAAAATAAATAAAAAAATAACATAATACAATAAAATTAAATTAAAAAATTAAATAAGTAAAATAAAAAAAATGAAAAATGAAATGAAATGAACTAGAATAAAATAGAATAAAATAAATCATAGAATAAAATATTAAAATAAATGAAATAAAATAAAAAATATAACAGAATAAAAACATTAAAAAATAAGAAATATAAAAACAAATAAATAAAAAATAAATGAAATAAAATTGAATGAAAGGAAATAGAATAATAGAATAAAATAATGGAATAAAATATTAAATAAAATAAAAAATACAATAAAAATAAGAAATATAAAAAATGAAATAAATAAATTAAAAAATGAAATGAATTAGAACAACATGGAATAAAATAAGTTACAGAATAAAATCTTGAAATATATAAAAAAATTTTAAAAGAATGAAATAGAGTAAAATAAAATATAAAATCAAATAATCAAATCAAATCACGTAGATAGAAGAAATATTTGTACCTCGAGATTGAACTGTGGGGTCATTGCACGGATGATGTTACCTAATTGGGTCATGAAATGTCTGCAAGAAAACCAGCAAGCTCAGGGAGCACAAGAGACAATAAAACAAAACAAAAGGAAACATGACCCAGGGACACTGAAACCATCATAAATATGAGTCAGTTGTCAAACATCCACATGTAAATCATCCGAATGGTCAGCCGTGGGTGGCAGCTGCAAAAAAAACCAGGAAAGTCCTAGGCTGCATCAACAGAGGGATAGAATCAAGATCACGTGGAGTATTCATACCACTTTATAAGGCCCTGATAAAGCCACACTTGGAATATGGCACCCAGTTTTTAGCCTCCAGGATGTAAAAAAGATGCTGAGACTCTGGAAAGAGTGCAGAGAAGAGCAACCAAGAGGGGGCTGGAAGCAGGGGTGGGATTCAATTTTTTTAACAACCGGTTCTGTGGGTGTGGCTTAGTTGGTGGGCATGGCTTGGAGGTCATGTTATTGGCTGGGCGTGGCCAACTCAACATCACTCACATTGAGGCACGCATCTCCTCGCCTGGCCTCTTGTTACCGTGGGGATGCTGCAACAATCGTAAATGTGAAAAACGGTCATAAGTCACTTTTTTTTGTGCCATTGTAACTTTGAATGGTCACTCCACACAAGCAAAGTACCAGCAAAGGAGGGGAAAAAAACTCCAGAGAAGTTCCTGAGACAGGAAGTCTAGTCCTGCCAAGAATGTAATATGGATTAACGGAGAGGCGGTTTCTTAAGCAACACCAGAATGTTTCCTTCCTGCCTTCCTGACAGGATTAGCCCAGTAATTTCTTCTAACAACCGGTTCTCCCAACTGCTTGGAATGTTAACAACCGGTTCTAGCGAATAGGTGCGAACCGGTAGAATCCCACCCCTGGCTGGAAGATAAAATATATGAAGAATGGTTGCAGGAATTGGATAGTGAAAGGAAGGACCGGGGGTGACATGGTAACAATATTCTCCTGAGCAGAGGGTTGGACTAGAAGACCTCCAAGCTCCCTTCCAACTCTGTTATTCTCAGTGGTGGGATTCAAATTTTGTTTACTATCAGTTCTGTGGGCGTGGTTTGGTGGGCATGGCTTGGTGGGGGGGTGGCTTGGGCCTGGCAGGGGAAGGATATACTGCAAAATCCCCCTTCTCTCCCCACCCCACTAACCTATTTTCCAGGTCAGTTCTCCTGTGCAGGGCAACAAAAGGAGACCCAGCCGATCAGCTATGGTGTGGCTTAGTGGGCGTGGTGTTCTGTGGGCGTGGCAGAGGAAGGATATACTGCAAAATCTCCCTTCCCTTCCCTTCCCACCCCACTAACCTGCTTTCCAGCTCCGTTCTCCTGTGCAGGGCAACCAAAGGAGACCCAGCCAATCAGCTGGGACTCGGGAGGTCGAGAATAGATGGGGCGGGGCCAGTCAGAGGTGGGATTTGCCAGTTCTCCGGACTACTCAAGATTTCTGCTACCAGTTCCCCAGTAGTGGTCCAAACCAGCTGATTACCACCTGTGGGTTGGACTAGAAGACCTCCAAGCTCCCTCCAACTCTGCTATTCTGTATTCTCTCGCCTCCCAGATTGAAAGCTGGAACAAGCACGACCAGAAGCTGTTTGACGCCGTTGAGAAAGGGGACGTGACCCGAACATCTCTTTTTGCCTCGAGGAAGACAGCCCACCCCACCAAGCTCAACGCCCTGGGACAATCTGCGTACGTAAGTTTTCCCCCTCGGCCTTCGAGAGGGACAG
Source organism: Notechis scutatus (assembly GCF_049901735.1). Lineage (NCBI taxonomy): Eukaryota > Metazoa > Chordata > Lepidosauria > Squamata > Elapidae > Notechis > Notechis scutatus. The sequence continues at coordinate 167,020 of NC_142022.1, read as the reverse complement.
TATGGCCGCTGCCACTTCCTGGAGGTCTGGGCAACTGAATGGAGCTGAGTCTTTATTGGCTGGATGCCCTTCCTGTCACCAATCCGGAGTATTGTTCAGCAGATATATTTCTTATTGTGCCCAGAGAGAGCGAGTTTATTTACTTTATTTTATGGTTTAGTTTATTGGCCATGCGTCCCTCCAAATTTATTTCACTTTTCTTTTTCTCGAGTTGTCCCATGGCGAGGTGCGCCAGGGCAAGTTGTCCGTGGCGAATTGTCCCGCAGCGAGTTGTCCCATTCATTCTGCCAAGGAAGTGGGGGGCTTCTCAAATATTCTGTGGGATTCCTAGGTTTTCCTAGTGGAAAATTCTAGGTTTTTTTAAAAAAATCTCTTTATTGCAGGTTCCATCTGGCAGCTTCCAAGGGACTCACAGAGTGCCTCACCATCCTGCTCACCCATGGGGCCGACGTCAACGATAAGAACGAGGATGGTGGGTACCAGCCCAAAGACCCCCCTACCCTTTTTTCCCAGGGCATTACGATGGACAGTTGCAGGAACTGGGCCTGGCTAGACTAGGGAATAGAAGGACCAGGGGAGGCAGGGTAGCATCTTCCAATATTTGAGGGGCTGCCCCAGAGAGGAGGAAGGGATCAAGCCATTTTCCAAGGCACCCAAAGGCCAGACAAGGAATAATGGATGGAAACTGAACAAGGAGAGATTCAATCTGGAAATAAGGAGAAACTTTCTAACAGTGAGAACCATCCCTTCATGGAACAGAAGTTGCCTTCAGAAGTTGTGGGAGCTTCATTACTGGAGGCTTTCAAGATGAGACTGGACTGCCATTTGTCAGAAAAGGTGTGGGGTCTCCTGCTTGGGTGGGGGGTTGAACTAGATGACCTCCAAGGTCCCTTCCAACTCTTAATCTGTTGTGGCTGCTTCAACACTGAAGGTTTCGAAGAAGAGATGGGACAATCATTTATCTGAAATGGTACTATAGACTCTCCTGCTTGAGCAGGGGTTGGACTAGAAGACCTCTGAAGTCCCTTCCAATCCTCTTATCTTACACTTCATGTTTTTGCAGGCAGCACAGCTCTGCACCTGGCCACCATCGCTTGCCAGCCCCAGTGCGTGAAAGTCCTCCTCCAGGTAAAACACTTCTCCTTCTCCTTAGGGAACCCATATCAAGCCCGTTCGCAGCGCCCTATAGCAAAGGGCACCTCTGAGCATGTGCAGTGACATTTCATCTCGGTGGGTTGTAGAAGCTTAGCCTGAGGGGGAGGGTGTGGTTGTTGCTGCCTTTTGAGAATTGTTGTGTGGCTCTGCCCTATTCCTAAAAATCTCCCTTCCATTGAGAGGGGCTCTGAGGGGTCCTTGTTGGTCTCTGAGCTTGTTTGAGGAGGAGGAGGAGGAGAGAGAGAGAGAGAGAAAGGGAGAAGAAAGGGGTCCTTGATGCTCTCTGAGCTTGGTTGTTTTCTTGCAGACGTTTCACCCAACTAGGTAACATCATCAGTGCTAGAAGGGAGTGGGGTTGTGAGGAGGGGGTTTGGGGGAGGAGGAGGAGGAGGAGAGGAAGAGGGAGAAGGAGAAGGAGGAGAAGGAGAAGGAGAAGGAAGAAGAAGAAGAAGAAGAAGAAGAAGAAGAAGAAGAAGAAGAAGAAGAAGAAGAAGAAGAAGAAGAAGAAGAAGAAGAAGAAGAAGAAGAAGAAGAAGAAGAAGAAGAAGAAGAAGAAGAAGAAGACAACTGTGGGGTCCTCGGTGGTCTCTGAGTTTGGTAGTTTTCTTGAAGACTTTTAATTACTCAATTAGGTATACTAGCTATAAGGGAGTGGAGAGATGGAGGAGGAGGAGGAGGAGGAGGAGGAGGAGGAGGAGGAGGAGGAGGAGGAGGAGGAGGAGGAGGAGGAGGAGGAGGAGGAGGAGGAGGAGGAGGAGGAGGAGGAGGAGATGACAACTGTGGGGTCCTGGGTGCTCTCTGAGCTTGGTTGTTTTCTTGCAGACCTTTCATTACCCAACTAAGGAACATCATCAGTGCTAGTAAGGAGCCGGGTGGTCTCTCAAGAGACAATCCACCAGCCAAAAAGGGAACAAAAAAGACCCAAGCAATCTCTCCATCATCAATCACCACCCAGATGAGCAGAGATTAACCCCAAAATTCACATTAGACCAGCAATCAAGTCAACAAAACCCCAATCAAGAAATGGCCAGAGCCCAACCAAAGAATCTCTTAAAACTACCCACACCCACACAGACAGGCAAGAATGGAATGGAATGGAATATAATAGAGCAGAGCAGAGTAGAATAATAATGGAATGGAATAGAGTAGAAAATAGAATAGAATAAAATAGAAGAATAGAATAGAATAGAATAGAATAGAATAGAATAGAATAGAATAGAATAGAATAGAATAGAATAGAATAGAATAATAATGGAATGGAATAGAATAGAAAATAGAATAGAATAATAATGGAGTGGAGTGGAGTGGAGTGGAGTGGAGTGGGGTAGGGTAGAATAGAATAGAATAGAATAGAATAGAATAGAATAGAATAGAATAGAATAGAATAGAATAGAATAGAATAGAATAGAATAGAATAATAATGGAATGGAATAGAATAGAATAGAAAATAGAATAGAATAATAATGGAATGGAGTGGAGTGGAGTGGAGTAGGGTAGGGTAGGGTAGGGTAGAGTAGAGTAGAGTAGAGTAGAATAGAATAGAATAGAATAGAATAGAATAGAATAGAATAGAATAGAATAATAATGGAATGGAATAGAATAGAAAATAGAATAGAATAAAATAGAATAGAATAATAATGGAATGGAATGGAATGGAATGGAATGGAATGGAATGGAATGGAATGGAATGGAATAGAATAGAATAGAATAGAATAGAATAGAATAGAATAGAATAGAATAGAATAGAATAGAATAGAATAGAATAGAATATAGAATAGAGTAGAGTAATAATGGAATGGAGTGGAGTGGAGTAGGGTAGGGTAGGGTAGAGTAGAGTAGAGTAGAGTAGAATAGAATAGAATAGAATAGAATAGAATAGAATAGAATAGAATAGAATAGAATAGAATAGAATAGAATAGAATAATAATGGAATGGAATAGAATAGAAAATAGAATAGAATAAAATAGAATAGAATAATAATGGAGTGGAGTGGAGTGGAGTGGAGTGGAGTGGAGTGGAGTGGAGTGGAGTGGAGTGGAGTGGAGTAGAGTAGAGTAGAGTAGAGTAGAGTAGAGTAGAGTAGAGTAGAGTAGAGTAGAATAATAATGGAATGGAATAGAATAGAAAATAGAATAGAATAAAATAGAATAATAATGGAATGGAATAGTAGAGTAGAGTAGAGTAGAGTAGAGTAGAATAGAATAGAATAGAATAGAATAGAATAGAATAGAATAGAATAGAATAGAATAGAATAGAATAGAATAGAATAGAATAGAATAGAATAGAATAGAATAGAATAGAATGAGAATGAGAATGAGAATAGAACTATAATAATAGAGAATAGAATTAATAGAAACTGAATGGAATGGAAGTGGAGTGGAGTGGAGTGGAGTGGAGTGGAGTGGAGTGGAATGGAAATAGAATAGAATAGAATAGAATAGAATAGAATAGAATAGAATAGAATAGAATAGATAATGGAATAGGATTCAGAATGGAGTAGGACATAGAATGGAATGGAATAGAATATTTTTCAGATTAACAGAGATGGAAGGGATCTTGTAGGTCATCTAGTCCAACCCCCTGCCCAAGCAGGAGACCCTACACCATTTCTGACAGATGGCAGTCCAGTCTCTTCTTGAAAGCTTCCAGGGATGAAGCTCCCACAACATCTGAAGATATAGAATTGAATTCATTATTGGCCAAGTGTGATTATTGTGGGTTTCCATCCCTGTAATTGTGAGTCTTCATCACTGGAGGTTTTTCAAGAAGAAACTGCACAACCATTTGTTCCGGACAGTACAAGATCTCCTGCCTTAAGCATAGCAAGTTGGACTAGAAGACCTCCAAGGTCCCTCCCAAATCTTATTACTCAGTCTTCTGTCATTTTTCAATTTTTTTCTATTCCCAAAGACGAGCCTCTCCCCATTTCCCCCCCCGGCCATAAACAAACCAAGAAACGAGCAGATCTGCCTGGGCAGCGGCTGAGGTGTGGGACCCGGCCCAAGTCCCGCTGCTTCCACAGAGCCTGGTTTTGCAAGAGTCCCCAGTGGCAGTTTCAACCCAGCAGCAGTGGCACCAGCAGCCGGGAGCCAGGCGGTTGCACAAGGTTGTGTTGGGAATGTTCAGGCTCGCCCTGCTGGCCTGCGAGGCCGCATTCCTGAACCGACAGAGATATCCGGGCCTTGTAAAAACCACCAGTTTCCTCCCAGGGAGCCCGTTGTGCCAAGCAGGGGGTGGGTGCAGGGAGCATGTCTCAGCGTAGGTCAACTGCAGCCTTCTCCCACATTTCTATCTTTTTAATTTTAAATTTTTGTTTTAATTCGCTTCTTCATGTGTCTGGCAAGATTATGCTCAGAGATTACTTGCTCAGCAGCCCTGGTGGCCTAGAAAGGTAGAGCTCTCGCCTCCCAATCAGGAGGCTGTGAGTTCGATCCTAAGTAGAGGCTAATATTTGGCATAGACTCTCCTGCTCAAGCAAGGGGGTTGGACTAGATGACCTCCAAAGGTCCCTTCCAACTCTGTTATTCTATGATTGCATGGTGTTCCGGTTTGCCTTAACTTGGGTAAAGAGAGCTGGTTTTCCAAAGCACCCAGAAGGCAGGACAAGAAGCAACAGAAGGAAACTCACCCAGGAGAGAAGGCAGCCTAGAATTGAGGAGCAACGTCCTCACAGCGAGGACAATTAGCCAGGGGAACTGCTTGCCACCAGAAGTTGTGGGTGCTGCTCCATTGCTGGAGGCTTTTAAGAAGAGAATGGACAGTCACTTGTCTAAAATGGTTTAGGGTCTCCTGCTTGAGCAGGGGGCTGGACTAGATGACCTCCGAGGTCCCAGTTGGTGGGATTCTTTTTTTTTTTACTACCGGTTCTGTGGGCGTGGCTTGATGGGCGTAGCTTGGCTTAGTGGGCATGGTGTGGCTTGGTGGGCATGGCAAGGGAAGGATACTGCAAAATCCCCCTTCCCTCCCCACCCCACTGACCTGCTTTCCAGCTCCGTTCTCCTGTGCAGGGCAACCAAAGGAGACCCAGCCGATCAGCTGTGGTGTGGCTTGGTGGGCGTGGTGTCCTGTGGGCGTGGCAGGGGAAAGATATACTGCAAAATCCCCCTTCCCTCCCCGCCCCACTGACCTGCTTTCCAGCTCCATTCTCCTGTGCAGGGCAACCAAAGGAGACCCAGCCGATCAGCTGGGACTCGATGGGAGGCGGAGCATAGATGGGGTGGGGCCAGTCAGAGGTGGGATTTTCTGGTTCTCTGAACTACTCATAATTTCTGCTACTGGTTCTCCAGAACTGGTCAGAAGCTGCTGAATTGAATTGAATTCTTTATTGTCATTGTATGTATATGCGCAGTATACACATACAATGAAATTCACATAACACCCGGAGACCAGACCCAACACACACACAACAATCCCCAAACACTTCCCCACCCACCAAAATTCCCCGTCCCCTAAAAACACACAAGCATCCACGCAACAGACCACGTTCACTGATGGTGGTCCTTAAGTTTGTTGTTAAGTGCAATTATAACTCTGGAATAAAAAGCTCTTCAGAAAACGTCTGGTCCGAGTTTTAATTGTTCTGTATCTTCTGCCAGAAGGCAACAGCTCACAAAGATTGTGAGCAGGATAGGAATACCACCTTTGCTTCCAACTCTGTTAACTTCCACATATCATCTTGGGTATGAGTCTAAGATACCTGATGCAATTTAGCTCCAAGGACGGTTGCAGGATTTGGGTCTGGCCAGTCTAATGAAAAGAAGGACTGGGGTGGGGTGGGGGGGACAGGAGAGCAGCCTTCCAGTATTTGAGGGGCTGCCCCAAAGAAGAGGGGGGGTCAAGCTATTTTCCAAGGCACCAGAAGGCAGGACCAGAAGCAACGGATGGAAACTAATCAAGGATAAAAGCAACCTAGAATTAAGGAGGAATATTCTGATAGTGAGAACAATTAACCAGTGGAACAGCTTGCCACCAGAAACTGTGGTGCTCCATCACTGGAGCCTTTTAAGAAGGGATTGGACAGCCACTTATCTGGAATGGTATAGTTTTTCCTGCCTGGGTATGGGGTTGGACTAGAAGGCCACCAAGGTCCCTTCCAACTCCGTTAACTTTTACATATCATCTTGTGTTATGGGTTTAAGATACTGGATGCAATTTAGCTGCAAGAGAACTAGGTGTGCAGAGAAGAAAAAAATCTGGAACACATTATAGGAGATTGGGAGATTGGGATTGGAGGTATGCCTAGTTCAGAAAACAAGAAGGTGACATGATAGCAGTCCTCCAATATTTCCAAGGTCTCTTCCAACTCCATTTTCCTGTTTTTCTGTGTTTAGAGAAAATCCCCACCTGGAAAAATAGATAAATTATTATTTTTGTCAGGGGAGACTAATTTTGCAATGTTCCCCTCCAATTTTGCTGGATGATTTTAATCGCAGGGGAAAATGTAGTCTTGTATTTCGTGTTATACCGCTGTTAATTTTTTTTATTAAAAGCTATTAGTACACCGGACGTTAGACGTATATTAACAATATTACAATAACTGTACTTTTTTCCCCACAGCATGGAGCAAATGAGGATTGCATGGATGGGGAGAATCGTACACCTCTACATTGGGCTGGTGAGTCCTAAAACAAAAAAAAGCACAGGTAGTCCTTTACATACGACCATAATTGAGCCCAAAGTTTCTGTTGTTGAGTGAGACATTTGTTCAGTGAATTTTGCCCCATTTTACAGCTCTCTTGCCACCATCATTAAGTGAATCACTGCAGGCGTTAAGTGAGTAACCCACTTGTTAAATGAATCTGGCTCCCCCCATGGACTTTGCTTGTCAGATGGTTGCAAAAGGGGACACTGTGACTGTCATAAATACGAATAGGAGTGCTGGAAAGGTTGTAACTGTGAAAAACGGTCATAAGTCCCTTTTTTCAGTGCCATTGTAACTTTGAACAGTCACTAAATGGACTGATGTAAGTGTCAGGATTCCGGCCGTTACCTCCATTTAAATCATGGTCTTGAGCCAAACTTCCAAAACTTCAACACGATTTATTGGGAGTTAACATGTCCGGCACTGCCTGGGTGTAGCCGACTCTGAGACACATAATTCATTGTCACCCTTGACCCTGGTTTTCCCTCCACACCTCTGGGTGTATCGTAATTCACATTCTCCAATGGGACACATCCATAGCCAAGAATTATCAATCATGCTCTCCAGTTAGAATTTTGCACGGCAGAAACTTTGGTCACCTAGTTACTATCTTTGAAAACTATTTATGGAATGCAGTTTCGGTTTGCAAACTGCAGCACTTCTCTTCCCCCCTTTCCCTTTCTGTTGGCAACTCTAAAACTCCACACTGTTCAAAGAATGTCCAAATTGTATAGCTAAAAGTCTGTGGAGATTCTCAGTCCTCCAGGTGATGGTTGTTCCAAAGGTGCTTTTTTCAGGAGGCAACTGGACTTTCTGGTTTTTTCTTTTGAAAATGTTTCTCTTCTCATCCAAGAAGCTTCTTCAGCTCTGATGGTGGAGAACAGAAGGATTTTTATTCTTTGCAGACAGCTGGTCATTTGCATCCTTTTAGAGGGTCGTTGAGGCCACTTGGAGGTTTGTCTGTGTCCCCAGGATCACCCGAGTGGTGCTCCTGGTTCCTGTAGTCTGCAATTTTTTTTCCTCTACAGGACTACAGGAACCATTTGCATCACTCAGGTAAACCTGAGGACACAGATAACCCTCCAAGTGGCCTCAATGACTCTTTAAAAGGATGCACAGGTGCATGGTGCGCGGCAAGGGGAATCATGCGTGCAGATGCAGGAGGTGTGGGTGCCCCAGCACGCATTGCCTTCTGGGTGCTGGCACAAAAGCGTGTGCACATGAGTGCGTGTGCAATTATTGGCACAGGAGCTGAAAAAAGGTTTGCTACCACTGGTATAGGGTCTCCTGCTGCAGCAGGGGATTGGACTGAAGACCTCCAAGATCCCTTCCAGCTGTGATTGATTGAATTCTATGCAAAATGCATCCAATTCTCTACCGGGATGTATCCGATGCACGCCAGCGCATTCAATCTTGCAAATTTGCAGATCAGCATTGCAAAGTTGCTCTTTTCCATGTTTTGCGACACTTTGTCACCAAGTTCATTCCTGATTTTGGGGGGCAATTCCTGTGAATCGACCCAACAACTCTCTAAAACGGATGCAAATGGCCAGCTGTCGGCAAGCAATATAAATCCTTTCACTCCCCACCAACCAGTCAGAGCTGAAGAAGCTTCTTGAATGAGAAGAGAAACATCTTCAAAAGAAAAAACAAGAAAGTCCAGTGGCCTCCTGAAAAAAAACACCTTTGGGACAGCCATCACCTGGATGAAGAGAATCTCTAGAGACTTTTAGTTCTATACAATTTGGGATGGACACCCTTTGAAGGATGTGGGAGTAGGAATGGATTTCCAGAGAGGAAAAAATGCAGACTACAGGAACCAGGAGCACCACTCAGGTGACCTTGAGGATACAGATAAACCTCCAAGTGGCCTCAACGTCTCTTCAAAAGGATGCAAATGACCAGCTTTGTCTTCAAGGAATATAAATCCTTCCATTCCCCACCATCCAGCCAGAGCTAAATAAGCTTCTCGGATGAGAAGCCAAACATCTTCAAAGAAAAAACCAAGAAAATCCAGTTGCCTCCTGAAAAAGCCCCTTGCTTTGGGACATCCTCAGGAAACTTTTATTTTTTGATTTGTCAATCGCTTACAAGATACAGGTATAAGAATAAACATAGTTTTGAATACATGAGATAGATACTTATAAGAAAAATAAAAAGAAACAATAGGACAGGGACGGTAGGCACGATTGGTGCGCTTATGCACGCCCCCTACAGACCTCTTAGGAAAGGGGTGAGGTCAATAGTAGACAGTCTAAGGTTAAAGTTTTTGGGGTTTGTGGAAGAAACCACAGAGTCAGGTAGAGCATTCCAGACATTGACCACTCTGTTGCTGAAGTCGTATTTCCTGCAATCAAGTTTGGTGCAGTTGACCATGAGTTTGTTTCTATTGTTTGCTCTTGTATTGTTATGATTAAAGCTGAAGTATTCATTTGCAGGTAGGACATTGCAATGTATGATTTTATATACTATACTTAGATCGGACCGAAGGTGGCGTAGTTCTAGGTTTTCTAGGTCTAGAATTTCGAGTCTGGTGGCATAAGGTATTCTGCAATGAGTAGAGGAGCGGAGAACTCTTCTTGTGAAATATTTCTGGACTTTCTCCACTGTGTTAATATCAGATACGTAATGTGGGTTTCCAGACTGATGAACTGTATTCGAGTATTGGTCTAGCAAATGTTTTGTATGCTCTAGATAGTAGTGTGATATTACCAGAGAAAAAGCTACGTAGGATTAGGTTAACAACTCTTAATACCTTTTTGGCTATGTAGTTGCAGTGGACTCTAGCACTTAGATCATTAGAGGTGAGTATTCCAAGGTCCTTTACAGAGCTTGGATCCTCAACAAGGTCTTGACTATTCAGCTTGTATTTTATTTTCTGATTTTTTTTGCCAATATGTAAGACAGAGCATTTATTTGTTGAGATTTGAAGTTGCCATTTGATTGACCATTCTGATACATAGTCAAGGTCTTTTTGAAGGGTAGCAGTATTGTCTGTGGTGTTGAATAGCTTTACATCATCAGCGAAGAGGACGCAGTTGCTCTTAATATGATCACAGAGGTCATTTATGTAGAGTATGAAGAGAGTTGGTCCTAGAACTCTGCCTTGGGGGACACCATTGTTGACAGGTACAGAATTTGATAGGACGCTCCCAATTTTGACCATCTGTTGTCTGTTTGACAGGAATGCTTCTATCCAGTTATGTAGGTGTCCAGAGATACTGTAAGATTTAGTTTTAGGAGTAGTTTGTCGTGTACCACTGAATCAAAGGCTTTACAGAAGTCTATGTAGATTGCGTCTATTGCTTTGCCCTGATCGAGTTGTGTAGTCCATATGTTTTTGCAGTGTAAGAGTTGCAGATTACAGGATAGTTTTTTCCTGAAACCAAATTGTTTGTTAGAGAGTAGGTTGTTTGTCTCTAAGAGGAGGATAATGGATTGGCTAAAAATTGATTCCATGACTTTGCAGGTGATGCAGCATAAGGAGATTGGTCTGTAATTTTCAACTAGGCTGGGGCCTCCCTTTTTGAAGATGGGGATGACCGTGGCTTGTGACCATAGTTTACTTCTCTCTCTCTCACCAGAATGTTTGCTTGGGGCTATTCTTTGCATAGTATTTATGGGCTGCCTGGTTGTGTTCCCTGAGGATGGGCTCCAGCACAAGTCCAAAAACTTGGAAGACTAAACCTCTGGTTCCGGTGACTGACCTAGGTTGCAACATTATCCTGGCACATGTATATCTGACTTCAAGATCATGTCAGGATGGTGTCAAGATAATATTGCTTTACATCATAATAGTGCTTTACATCACACTAGTAAGGCCACACTTGGAATACTGTTCTGGTCGCCATGATGCAAAAATATGTTTGAGGTTCTAGAAAGAGCCACAAAGATGATTAGGGGGCTGGAGGCTAAAACATATGAAGAACAGTTGCAGGAACTGGATATGTCTAGATTAATGAAGAATAGAAGTGACATGAGAGCAGTATTCCAACATTTGAGGGGCTGTCACAGAGACAGAGGGGGACAAACTACTCTCCAATGCTCCTGAGGGCAGGACAAAAAGCTGGAAAGTCAGGTAGTTATGAAGAGCCATGGGGGCACAGTGGTTAGAATGCAGTATTGCAGGATAATTCTGCCCATAAGCAGCAGTTCGATCTTGACTGGTTCAACGTTGACTTAGACTTCTGTCCTTCCGAGATGGGTAAAATGAGGACCCAGATTGTTGGGGGCAAGAGGCTGACTCTGTAAACCGCTTAGAGAGGGCTGGAAATGCACTGTGGAGTGGTATATAAGTGCTATTGCTATTTTCCTTCCTTCCTTCTTCCCTTCCCTCCTTCCCTCCTTTTCCCTTCCCTTCCTTCCTTCCTTTCCTTTCCTTTCCTTTCCCTTCCTTCCTTCCTTCCTTCCCTTCCCTTCCTTCCCTTCCCTTCCCTTCCCTTCCTTTCCTTTCCTTTCTTTTCCTTCCCTTCCCTTCCTTCCCTTCCTTTTCTTTCTTCCCTCCTTCCCTTCCCTTCCTTCTTCCCATCCCTCCTTGCCTTCCCGTCCCTTCCTTCTTCCCTTCCCTTCCTTCCCTTCTCTTCCCTTCCCTTTCCTTTACTGTCCTGTCCTGTCCTGCGATTAGAACGCAGCATTGCAGACTAATTCTGCCACTGCCAGCAGTTCGATCCTGACCGGCTCACGGTTGACTCAGCCTTTTGTCCTTCTGAAGTCAGTAAAATGAGGACCCAGATTGTTGGAGGGACTGACTGCAAACTGTTTAGAGAGGGCTGTAAAGCGATATATAAGTCTAAGTGCTATTGCTACAAAGGAAAAATCCATTCTAGAACTAAGGACTTTACAACAATTAATCGAATAGCTTTCTTCCTGAGGTTATGAATGCTCCATCACTGGAGATTTTCAAAAAAAAGACTGCACAACCATTGGACTGGGAGAGTATCAGGTCTCTTTCCTTGGACTCCTGCCTAAGACAACCCTACAGAGGCTGGACTAGAAGACCTCAAAGATCCCTTCCCGCCCTAGGATTCTGGGAACTTCTATGACTTTCCTCCTGCATGGAGGAAATATTAAATATTCCTCCCAAGTGCACCAGCTTTTTCACAACTGCATAAGAGGCTGCTGCTGCTGTTTTTTAAGCAGCCCATTGATAATCTTCAGTCATGCACATCTTAGCAGAACTTGAACGTGAATAATAAGTTTTCCCAGGAAGTCTCTTGAATCTAGTTGAGCCCCTGGTGGCTTTAGAGCCCTCCATTAGGACAGAAGCTGTTTTGTCTTTTTTTAAAAAAATAAAATGTTGAAACTCTGGAAAGAGAGCAGAGAAGAGCAAGAAAGATGATTAGGCGGCTGGAAGCTCAAATTTATTTAGATTTCAGGAATTGAGTGTTTCTAGTCTAGTGAAAAGAAGGACTGGGAGGGACACGATGGCAGTATTCCAGTATTTGAGGGGCTACCACAAAGGAGAGAGGAGTCAAGCTATTCTCCAAAGCACCCGAAGGCCAGAGAAGGAACAATGGATGGAAACTGAACAAGGAGAGATTTAACCTGGAAATAAGGAGAAACTTTCTGACAGTGAGAACAATCAATCAATGGAACAGAAGTTGCCTGCGGAAGTTATGGCAGCTTCATCACTTGGAGGCTTTCAAGATGAGACTGGACTGCCAGCTGTCAGAAATGGTGGTGGTGGGGTCTCCTGCTTGGGCGGGGGTTGGACTAGATGACCTACAAGGCCCCTTCCAACTCTTAATCTGTTGTGGCTGCTCAGTGGAACAGCTTGGTTCCAGAAGTTGTGGGTGCTTCATCACTGGAGGCTTTTAAGAAGAGGATGGATAGCCACTCTGGTACAACATAGGGTCTCCTGCTTGAGCAGGGGGTTGGACTAGAAGACCTCCAAGGTCCCTTCCAACTCTGTTATTCTTTGTGGGTGTTGTTTGAATTGTTATTTGAGCCCCTAGCTTTGGAATTCCCAGGTGGTCTCCCATCCCATCCAAGCCCTATCTAAATCGGATCCTTCCTTGCTTCCAACACCATCTGGGCTCTGCTTCTTGATGAGATTCACATATTTACATTAACAGAGTTGGAAGGGACCTTATAGGTCATCTAGTCCAACCCCTCCCTCGCCCAAGCAGGAGACCCTACACATCATTTCTGACAGATGGCAGTCCAGTCTCTTTTTGAAAGCTTCCAGGGATGAAGCTCCCACAATCTCTGAGGGTTGCAGCCTCTGAGTTATCTTCCCCTGAGAAGGCTTGGTTCTCTCATGAATTTCACAATTGTATTTTATCAGGGAACATGATCTAGTCAGTTTCTCAACATCAAGTTGTGCGGTTGGGAACTCCAGGGCTACAGTTATTACCCCACTTTTAGACAAGTGGCCACCCCTTTCCTCCAGCTGTGACCCTCCAAGGGAAACGAGTATCTCATCCTGCAAATACAACCGATAGTAAGCTAGAGCTCTGATTGGCCCATAAAATCATCCTATAAAATCAGTCCAGAAAATAATTTGGATTTTTAAAAGCAGCATCGGGACAGGCTGGAACAAGCCCTGGTGTGTTTCGAGGGTGTGTGTGGCCTGCAACAGATCCATCACCTGTTGAGGGAGGCTGGTCAGCTCTCTGCATTCACATCTTCCATAACAAAGACAACAGGTAAACCGAGCTTCTCTTACCTTTTCAAACAGGTGAGCACCAATTGTTTAGATATAAAGTTTTGCAGACATACTGGCAAAGGCCTCCCATGGAATTTGCAAAGAGAGCTATATATTCTGTGAGAGGCCTTTGCCAACATGTCTGCAAAACTTTGCAGCTAAACAATTGGTGCTCACCTGTTTGAAAAGGTAAGAGAAGGTAAGGTAAGAAACACACACACACACACACAGATATACACACACTGATGCAACTTTGAGCTTCCATCATAAATCTTAATTGCCTCAATATAATTTCATGCTTGGTTTTTAAGTTAAATGCAGATGTTAAATTACATCACTTGCATTTTTAATCACTTGTCAGCAGAACTTGAAAGAGAATTTACAATGGACTATTTACAGTATTTTAGAACTATTTATTTACAGTCATTATTGTTTGTGTATTGTGGTTATTTTTTTTCCTACGCCTTCAAACTTGTGGAGTCCAGCCAGTTTTTTTAACCCTATTTATGGTTTCCCACATTGCACTAAGCTATGGTTTGTTTAATTATAGTTTATTTTAAAACTGTAGTCACAAACCACCATGGCTGAGCTGACACATCCTGCTGAACAAGCAAACCATATTAGCTCAGGGTTGCAAAACTTTTTTCTTTAATCAAATGCTTACTGGCACATCTGGGGAGACACAGACGTTAGACAAGGGTGAGAAAATGTAAACCTGGACAAATTCTGAATTTGATTTACATTTAATCGTCAACCACATACATTCAATTAGTTAAACATGGGAGATAAATTATTCACCAGTTATTTAATTGCTCCGCTTATGATGATATTAAAATTACAATTTGGTAGCAGAAAGTTTTGTACCAAACCTGTGCAGCTGTTCTGAGTTTTCCTTGTGAACTAGTTGTGCAGGGAGAACTAATTGTAATTTTATGGCTCCGTGTTATGATGATTTTAGAATGATTTTATCTTAGTTTTATATTTTATCTTTCTATCTATCTTCTATCAGTCATCTATCTTCTATTAATCCTCTATTTTTCGATGTCATCTATCTTCTACCATCTAGCTTGTCTCCTATCAATCATTTATCTTTATCTATCTCATCTATCTTTTATTATCTATGATCGATGGAAGATAGATGATTGATAGAAGATAGATATATAGTATTATCTACTATTGATCTTCTATCAACCTTCTATCATCTATTTCATCTTTTATCATCGATCTTATCTACCTTCTATTTGTCCTCTATCTTCTATCTGTCATCTAGCTTTACCTAGGTATCTGTCATCTATCTATCATCTATTTAGTGAACAATACAATATAGGAAATAAAATGTTAAATTAAGATAAAATAATATATTAAATTAAGATAAAACCATAAATTAAGAAAAACCACACATTGAAGACATATACAAACTACATTTGTGTATTAGTGATTGTATGACCTCTGTAGATGCCATATGCTAAATAAATTAAAATAGCGCTGGAACAGTGAGTTGAGAAGAAAAATGGAAAAAGCGGGAGGGAAGGGTTACAAATGGAAGACAAGCTAGATGAGTGGCATATAAATTTAATAAATAAAGTTCACTAACCCCCATCTCATGTAAAATTCCATGAATGATAGTTGAAGCTTCTTGAAGTTGGAGGGTGAAATTAAGGATAATTATCCTAGCAGTTTCAGTCCTACCTTCTCACAAAGACTTACTTTTGAGTAAGAGTGTGTTTTGTTAAAGATACATTCCTACTTTTTTATTTTTTTATTTTTAAATCAAATTTAGGGTTTATGATGTTTAGCAGAGATTAGTATAATTTGCTACAATATTTTTTTACAGTAGTGTATTAAATGAAAATTGCATTTTCTATTATGGACACATTGTAAAAATTGGAGATTTTCAACAATTAAACCCCTTTTTTAATTCTACCAACAGCTTTATCTGGTTGTGCCTCAAGTGTCTTGCTTCTCTGCGACCAAGAAGCTTTTCTTGATGTCACCGATAAGGTAAGTAATTTACTAACTTAGTAGTTAAGGTGGGTTTTTTCCCCTATCGACTATTTTTGATTAGTGGAAGGCACTTTTTATGAGCTGGGATTTTTTTTACTACTGTGGTAAATATTACTTTACTAGCTCGATACCCGTGCTTTGCTGCAAAACTATGTGGTCGGGCTTAGTTTTGGGGGAGGAAAATAAGGAGAAAAAAAATCTGCCTCTGCCTACCAGCATCCATCGGTATTCATCTGGCTGGCATCCTGTGAGTGTGTGAGAGAATTGAGGGCTGTTTGGAAACTGAAACTTATTTGCTGTGTGAGCAAGAAGGAGACAGCAAGGAGCCTGGGTGTGGCTTAGCTCAACTGTTCTGCACTAAAGCTGCTTGGTGCTGTGAAACCAAAACTGAAACTGAAACTCCTCTGCTTGTGTTTTGCATTTGGAAGAGATTTCTTTTCAGGTGGGGAGGGGGAGTAGAACTCCTTAGCATCAGAGCGTGTTAATAATAATATAGGAAATGCTAATGCTCTGATGGTCATTTCGAAAAATCCTTTCTTAGTGAGCACCTAGAAGCCAAGAGGAACCTACATGCCAAATTTCAAGTTTGTAGGCTTAACGGTTCTAGAGATTTTGTGATGATGTGTGAGGGGTATTTCGCTTTTATATATATATAGATGAGTGACAATAACTTTTTCTGATGTTCCTCATCTTTGCCAAGAAAATATTTAAGTATATATTTTAATGAAATTAAAACTGTTGGGTTACACCCACACACCCACACAAAGTACTTATATTCATTCATGAGAAAATTGCATATATTTTATTGCAGCCTGAACCGAGAAAACCTTATCAAGTGAAATGATCCACATGTCGTGTTTTTCCTTCACATTTTTTTCCTTTTATTCAGAATTCAAGGCTCTCTTCTATGGCTTTGCTCACATATTATTGGATTTTCAATTTTAGGGATGGAACTGGGCCGTTTCTAAACCAATTGACTTTTACTTCTTTTTTTGTGCTACCTATAAAAAGGGAAGAGAAGCCATTTTTCCAATAGAGGGAGACCCCTACTTTATCAAAGTACTCTAATAAATTGCTTTTAAAAATGATCTTCCAACGGAGTTGCTAATTGGAAAAAGTAAGCTAGGATTCCTGAACCAGCCACTGCTCATTCTTGATTTGCTCTTGTTCTTTTTCCCTGCTTTGGGCCCAAAATTGAGTTTTTTTGCTTTTCTTTTTGCTCCAGAATGACCGAACCCCCCTGATGATTGCAGCTTACGGGAACCAGACGGCCATCTGCTCGCAGCTGCTCCAGAGGGGCGCCAAGGTCGACCTCCCGGATAAGGAGGGCAAGTGAGTCCCTCCTTTGCGGCGCCCACCCTGCGAGGCAGGCTACAGAATCCAGCAACCTGGAATCAGGAGAGGGAAAAGGTTTAGCAGCCTAGAGAAGTGTTGTGACCCAGCTCCCCAAACACAACAAACCCTCTGATATGAACTCAAAAATTCCTTTATTGGGAGCGCCAGTAGCCCTGGCATAAAGTTTCTCTCTCACCGCAGGCTAAGAAGTCCATCTGGCCGGAAGATGAATAGTTGTCTACCACACCTGCCTTTGATCCCCAGAGCTAGGGCGAGGCTTAGCTAGCAGCGGTGGCTCTTCTGTCCCAAGGACCGGCCTATAGATTTCCGCCGCTCTCCTCTCTTCTGCCTTCTGTGCTTTGGTGCATCTGTTCTGACCCACACCGTTTTCCAACAATCAAACACAATCCAAAGGGAACAGAAACCTTTTAATGCTTCTGCAATATAATTAGCTGTGATAAGCACAAGCCTTGCCAAACTGTGCAAGAGTTGCCAAAAGATAACAGACAAGAAATAATTTGCAAAATAAGAATCTTCAAATCCAAACTCAGGATACTGGAATGTCCACGAGACTGGAGTTTCAAAACGTCTTTGCCTTCTGCAAAGAACCTTTGCTGCACAGCTGGCTTTTATCTTCTTGAAGGAGGGGCCATTACCTTGCAGCCTTACTCCTGAGTCGCCCGTGCTGTTGTAGCTGCTCTTTCCTGCGAGCAACCCTGCATATATGCGCACTTGGCACAGGCTCCTCGGGAACCTCCTCATCACTACTGCCAGCCCCCACAATCTCTGAAGGCAGCAGTCCACTCCCTAATGGTCCTGGCCCCTCATCTGAGTCCTCGCTCTCCTCAGCTGTCCACACCTGCTGCCAGCTAACTACAACAGCGTCAGGAACTGAACCCAGCTGTTCCTCCTCTTCCTCATCATCCACCTCCAGACCTGGGGGCTGTTGGTCCCTGCCAACTCTGTTGTTAATTTGTTACACGGTTTCTACCCATTTTGTCCAGGACGGCTCTCATACTTGCCTGCGAAAATGGGGGCGTGGAGGCAGCCGACCTTCTCCTGCAGAACGGTGCCAACGTGGCTTTGATGGACAAGACTGGCCATGATGCCCTGTACTACGCCACGCGGAGCAAGAATCGGATTCTCCGGAGACAGATCCAGACTGCCTTGAAGAGATGGAAAAAACGAGGTATGGAAAGCTGGGCAGAGAAATCGCTTCTGGTGGTCAATCTGGCAGGAAGAGTATGTGCCAGAAATACACTTTATTCCCTCTCAAAATATGTGCCAACCTGGAAACTGAGTGGCACTTTTTTTTTTTTTTTGAGGAAATAAAGCATACGGTGAGGAAGAATTGGGGCAATCTCCATAAATATTTTTCTTTTTCTATTTCTATCTATCAATCTATTACTTAATCAATCTATCGGTCTACTGTATCTATCAGTCTATCGCTCAATCTATCTGAAAATCTGGGTGTTTTTTCACCAGCAGATACAATCCTGTCTCTATCTCCCCATGTGAAGTTAACCAGGGCAGTAAAGCCCCCCCACCCCCAGAAATCAGGCACAGTAGCCCTCCCCCAACGCCCCAGCCCTGTAATGTCAGCCCAGGACCTGACATTGTCAGCCCAGGACCTGACATTCTCAGCAAATACTTTCATCTGGTTCAATTTTTGTTGCTTTTGTTTCCACAGAACTGGGACTGTTTGATTCGTCAGAAACTGGTTCACAGGTAAGAGTGGCCATTAACACATTTAATCAAAAGAACCAGAGGTGGTTGCTTTTTTATAGCTCTTTAGCACCAGCAGTTTCTTTGTATTCCTTTTTTTACTTACTGCAGTGATTCACTTAACATAACGCAGCAATAAAAGTCGTAAAACGGGCCCAAAAGCCACTTCACAAATGTCTCGCTTAGCAGCATAAATCTGAGCTCAGTTGTGGTTGTAAGTTGTACCTGTATGCAGAACCAGTTTTCCCTCATTTTTTTTAACCACTTAGGAGACATTTTAAAAGTCTTGATTGGGACTGAGAGTTGAACTCCGAACATCTCCTGGTATGATGACCCAAAGGGGCATGGCACAAAGGCAACACAGTCAGATGATCAGCAGTAGTCCCTTTATTAGCTCCAACTTTGTCCCCAATGTCCTGTTCTGGCTGGAGAAAAAAACTCCCAGGAACAGCCTTTGGCTGCAGAGAATCAAGTCCAAAACGTGGTCAACAAAAACTGTAACTATAAGTCCAATCAAGGCAAGATGAGATCATTAGTCCAGCAGGGCAAGAGTTCCAGACATGAAGGCACGGCAATAACTCAACACGGTTGAGAGGATGCCAGGAACGCAGATAAGCAAAGTCAGCACAAGATAAACTCACGTTTGCTCCCAGCAGCTGCCGTACACAGCATGCATCTCTTAAACTCTCT
Source organism: Notechis scutatus (assembly GCF_049901735.1). Lineage (NCBI taxonomy): Eukaryota > Metazoa > Chordata > Lepidosauria > Squamata > Elapidae > Notechis > Notechis scutatus. The sequence goes on along the minus strand of NC_142022.1, from coordinate 147,824 downwards.
TCCCAGATGTGGCTAATGAAGGGAATCAGGGTCCTTTCCTCCCCCATAAGCCACCCAACCCACGTTGCTCCCTCCTCCGTTCCTCCCTGCGTGCCTGAGGATGAAGAGGATGTGGGCCTGGGTCTTCCTTTGAACTCCCTCTCCCTTGTTCTACCTCTTCCCTGCTCTGCCCAGCCAGACTTTGCCCTTCCCCAGTTTCCTCCACAGCCAAGGGATCCACATTCTCACTCCCTGTCAGCTGTTCGTCTTCCTCCTCAGATTCAGACTCCGACAGGGGCATGACACCTTTGCACCCCCGCACAGTTAATCCTTATGACCACATTTCATTGCTAAGTGAGACAAATGAATGTTGCCCCATTTTACGACCTTCCTTGGCACAGTTGTGAAGGGAATCATTGCCATTGTTAACTCAGTCACGTGGTTGTAGAGAGAATCTGGTTTTCCCATTGACCTTGCTAGTCAGAAGGTCGCAAAAGAGAATCCCATGACCCCCATGACCCTGGGATGTCATAAATATGAGTCACTTGTCAAGCCTCCAAATGCAAGTCCAGTGGCCGTGGGGATGCCGCAACGGTCATAAATGTGAAAAATGGTCCTGTCACTTTTCCCAGTGCCGCTGTAACTTCAAACAGTCGCTAAGCCTGTTGTAAGTCGAGGACTACCTGTAGTTATTAAGCCAACTGCAGTTGTTAAATGTATGAGGTCATTAAGTGAACCTCGCTTCCTACGTTGACTTTGCTTGTCAGAAACGAGTCAGGAAAGTGGCAAAGGATGAGCATTAAAACACATGCCTGTGGCCTAGTACCCACATTGTTATCCTGACGCCATGAGGATGCTGCAGTAGTCATAAGTGTGAGGACCGATCCTAAGCCACTTTTTCCAGCGACGTAACTTTGAATGGTTGCTAAATGAATGATGGCAACAGATTAACAGAGTTGGAAGGGACCTTGTAGGTCATCTAGTCCTACCCCCCACCCAAGCAGGAGACCCCACACCATTTCTGACAAATGGCAGTCCAGTCTCTTCTTGAAATTCTCCAGGGATGAAGCTCCCACAACTTCTGAAGGCAACTTCTGTTCCCCTGGTTGATCGTTCTCACTGTCAGAAAATTTCTCCTTATTTCTGGGTTGAATCTTTCCTTGATCAGTTTCCATCCATTATTCCTTGTCTGGCCTTGGAGAATAGCTTGACCCCCTTCCTCCTCTCTGTGGCAGCCCCTCAAATATTGCAAGACTGCTCTCCTGTCTCCCCTGGTCCTTCTTTTCCCTAGATTAGCCATGCCCAGTTCCTGTAACCATTCTTCATATGTCTCCAGTCCCCTCATCATCCTGGTTGTTCTTCTCTGCACTTTTTCTAGAGTCTCAACATATTTTTATAGTGTGGTGACCAAAACTGGATGCAGTACTCTAGGTGTGGTCTTACGAAGGCTTTATAGAGTGGTATTAAGTAATCTTGATTGTATCCCTCTGTTAATGCAATTTAGGATTGTGTTGGGTTTTTTGGCTGTTGCCACACACAGCTGGCTCATATTTAGCTGGTTGTCTACCTCAAAAGATCCCTCTCAAAGTTACTGCTGTTAAGTTTGGTGGAACATTACTGGAAGACTGCTCTCATGTCCACACTGGTCCTTCTCTTTCCTAGACTAGCCAGGCCCAGTTCCTGCAACCGTTTATCATACGTTTGAGCCTCCAATCCCCTCATCATCCTGGTTGCTCTTTTCTGCACTTTTTCTAGAGTTTCAACATCTTTTTTTGTAGTGTGGTGACCAAAACTGGATACAGTACTTTAGGTGTGGCCATAGAGTAGTATTAGTACCTCCCTTGAGTCGAGGACCATGGTTTAATTTCTGTCCCTTTTTCCACACAGGTGCCCTCGGAGAGCGGGAAAGACACTGATGTGAGTAGTCTGGTCTTCCAGAGCGAGGTGGGCGACCAGAGTGACGATGAAGAAGAGGTGGAGGAAGGCCCTGAGTTACGGGAATGGCGGAGCAGGTTCCGGGAGGAAAAGATGAAAGTCATCCAGCTGGAACTGCAACTGGACCAAAAAGCCAAAGACTGTCAGGTCTTCTCCAAGGGCTGCCAGCTCTTGAAGGAAAAGGTCTGGGACCAGGTACAGGAGATCGGCCAGCTCCTGCCAGACCGGGAGGGCCGTGTCCGCGACTGGCGGCAGCTGAGCCAGCGCCTTAGCCATGATCCCACAGATGGGGACCACTGCCTGGACCTTCTGGCCCAGCAGGTCCGAGAGCTGAAGGAGAGGAAGAAGCAGCAGGATGCAGAGAAGGAGCTGCCCAAAGCTTCAACGCAAGGAGGGACCAGTCCCACCAAGCTCCAGCCCGCGACGGTCCGGTGGCCTGGTGAGGAAGAAGCTGAGGAACTGAAGTGCCTGCAGAGCCAGCTGGAGGCTGCCCTGGAGGAGAAGGCCACCGCGGTCAGGAGGGTGGAGGAGATGGAGGGGCACATGGAGAACATGAGGGCCGTCATCGGGGTCTTCGAAGCCAAGAAGAAGTCGCAGAATGCGGCTCTTAAGGAGATAGAGGCCCGGACGCAGCAGTTGGGCGACGAGAACCAAAAGCTGCGGGGGCTCCTGGGGAAGCACCTGGCTGGTCCTCCCGAGAGCAGGCTTGCCCAGGCGAAGGTGGCACAGTGCATTAAGGAGATGGAGGAGACCCAGTTCAAGGCCCGGGAGGAGATGGCGGCCATGTTGGCCGAAAACGAGGACCTGAAGAAGGAAGCCGAGGATGCTGTCCGTAGCAGGCTGCAGTTCCAAGCGGTGCCATCTGGCGCGGTCAAGAAATGTGTCGCGGCCTGGAAGAAGGTGGTCACCGGCCTGGAGGGAGCTCTGGCTAAGCTGGAACAGGCCTGTTCGGCTCTCCTGGACAAAGCCCGGCCCCTCCAAGAAGCCATTTTGGAGCCTCCTTCCAAAACCTTGGTCAACGGCAACGGTTTTCCTGAAGAAGAAAAGAATGGTTCTGGCCATGAGCCGGTCTGCTCAGAGACCCTCAAGGAGCTGCAGAAAAGCAGGGTAGAAAAGACCCTGCTCCAGAATGGCCTCGCGGGGCAGGTGAAACTGAGGCCAAAACCTGAGGGGGTGGAAAACAAGGCCCGTCCGTGCCGAAGAAGCTCTGATCTGGAGAAGGAAGTGTGGGACCTCAAGCAGAGCAATGGCGGCCTGGTGCACGAGTTGGCCCAGCTGAGCCGGGAAAGAGAGAAGCTTCAGGGAGAACTCCAGAAGTTACATAGCTCAGCAGAGGGCTCCCCTCGGGTGGAGGAGAAGACCAAGCGCCTGGTGGAAGAGCTGAGGCGGACGATAGAGGCCTTGTCCTGTGAGCTGGCGCTAGAGAAGGAAGTGTCGGGCAAGCTGAGCCTGAAGCTGGAGGAGCAGAGGAAGGAGGTGGTGTTTGTGAGGAACAACTTCCTCAAGAAGGTGAGCCATGAGGCCGGTGGCCTCGTCGGCGACAACCTGGACAGCTGCATCTTGAAGGAGCTCCACTGGAAGCTGGACAATGTGGTGAGGAAGCAGAACGAGGCCCTGCAGCTGGTCTCCGAGATAGAAGAGGAGAACCGTGCCTTGGAGGTTGACCGAACCTTCCCACTGGATCCCAGGAGCCCCGACGGTGACAAAACTGGCCAAGAGATCTTCTTGGAGGCCTCTGAGGTCATCGGAGAGAACTGGAGAGTCAGGGAGCAGATGGCGGAACTGGAGAAAGGCTTGCAGGAGGTGAAGCAGTTGCTGGTTGCATCCCAGGGGACTCCTGAGGGCCTCAAGGTAGCCAGCGTCATGCAACTCCTGGACAAAGTCCTTGCCAAGATGGCCGACCTGCGCCAGGAAGAAGACCAAGTCCTCGGCAAGTACGAGAAGATCTGTAGCATGCTGTCCACCAGGGCTCAGGTCCTAGGAGAGGAGCTGGCGGCCCTCCAGGAGAAATATGAGGAAGCTGCCGGAGCCTCTGCCCGCCACAAGGAAGCCCTGGACTGCCAACTGCGGAAGACTCAAGAACTGATGGCTGAAGTGCTGGAGCATGAGGAGGAAGTGGACGAGCTGAGAGGGAAGTCCCAGAAGTTGGAGAGCACGGTGGACAAGTTGAATAAGAAGGTGGATGACATCGCTAGGATGTGCCAGGAAAGAGACACCAAGGTAAGACCCTGTTCTGACCCACGCCCTTTTCCAACAAATCAAACACAATCCAAAAGGAACAGAAACTTTGTAATGCTTTTACAAAATAATTAGCTGTGATAAGGCCTTGCCAAACTGTGTGAGACTTGCCAAAAGATAACAGACAAGAAATAATTTACAATACAAGAATCTTCAAATACAAACTCAGGATACTGGAATATCCATGAAGCTGGAGTTTCAAAATGTCTTTGCCTTCTGCAAAGAAGGTTAGTTTCACAGCAGGCTTTTATCTTCTTGAAGGAGGGGCAGCCTTACTCCCAAGTCGCCCGTGCTTTTGTAACTGCTTTCCTCTGAGCAATCCTGCGCTCACATGCACATAGCACAGGCTCCTCGGGAACCTCCTCATCGCTGCTGCCAGCCCCCACAATCTCTGAAGGCAGCAGTCCACTCCCTAATGGTCCTGGCCCCTCATCTGAATCCTCGCTCTCCTCAGCTGTCCACACCTGCTGCCGGCTAACTACAACAGACCCAAAGGGGAGGGGAGAGGGAAAGAGGCGGCTTTTAACAGAATCTCAGAGTTGGAAGGGACCTTGGAGGTCTTCTAGTCCAACCCCCTGTACAAACAGGAGACCCTATGCCAAATGGCCATCCAGTCTCTTTTTTAAAAACCTCCAGTGATGAAGCACCCACAACTTCTGGTGGCAAGCTGTTCCACTGGTTAATTGCTCTCCCTGTTAGGAAGTTTCTCCTTAGTTCCAAATTGGTTCTCTCCTGGATTAATTTCCATCCATTGTTTCTTGTCCTGCACGCAGGGGATGGATTTCTGCCAGCAAAAAGACCACTTTTATGGAAAGTTTGAGCCAACTTTGTCTTGAAGTTCCGCGAATCCAGCTTCCTCCATGGAGGATGCTTGCTGGAAGTGATCTGGGAAGGTCACAGATCCCATGACCTATGGGATGCTACAACCATCAAAAATACAGGCCATTCGCCAAGCATCTGAAATTTTGATCATGTGATCATGAGAGCTGCAATGGTCATAAGTGTGAGGACTGGTTATAAGTCACATTACAACCATTCTGTCAGGATTCTGGCAGTTACCCCCAATTAAATCATGAGTCAAGAGCCAAACTTCCAAAAATTCAAAAGGATTTATTGGGAGTTAACATGTTGGCACTGCCTGGGTGTAGCTGACTCTGAGACACATCATTCCTTGACCCTGGTTTTCCCCCACCCCCGGGTGTATCCTAATTCATATTCTCCAATGGGACACCTCCATAGCCCAGAGTCATCAATCATGCTCTCCAGATAGAATTTTGTGCGGCAGAAATTTCAGTCACCATAGTTACTATCTTTGAAAACATTTATGGAATGCACTTTCAATTTCCAAACTGCCGCATTGCTCTTTCAAATCCCTTTTCCATCCCTCCTTTTCTGCTGGCAACTCTAAAAAGACCATAGAAATATTTTATGAGTTGACACATTCATTTAGCGACTGTTCAAACTTACAACGGCATTGAAATAAGTGACTTATGACCGTTTTTCATGCTTATGGCCTTTGTGGCATCCCCAACAGTCACATGATCAAAATTTAGGCATTTGGCAACTGACTCGTATTTATGACGGTTGCAATATCCCGGGGGTCACGTGATCCCCTTTTACGACCCTTCCGACCGGCAAAGTCAACAGGGAAGCTGGATTCATTTGACAACTGGGTTCCTGCAGTGCTTCACTTCATGACCATGGTGGGAAAGGTTGTAAACTCACCGAATGACTGTCTCTCTTAACAAGAGAAATGTTGGGTTCCCATTTGAGGTTGTAAGCCGAGGGCTGCCCATACTGTCTGCTTTGGTTTTCCCTCAGATCAAGAAGTTGCTGAAGGAAACGGAGAAGCTCTCAAGTGAAATCCTCAACTTACGGAGCGAACGCACCCGGCTCATCCTGCAGAACGAGGTGAGTCGCGCAGGACTTGGAGTAAGCGTGTGACACTCGCGACACGAAACGATTCGAGGGCTGCCATTTGTAATATGCCAGCAAGTTGGTCCTGGCGATCCCTACCAAGATTTTTGCAGCCAAAAAAGTCAGGAATCACTGTGAGGAAGTTTCTCCTTAATTCCAGGTTGCTTCTCTCCTTGATCAGTTTCCATCCATTGTTTCTTGTCTGGTGCTTTGAAGAATAAATTGACCCTCCCCTCTTCTTTGGGGCAGCCCCTCAAATGCTTGGAAGACTGCTACCATGTCAACCCTTAATCTTTTTTTCTCTAGGTGGCCATATCCAATTCCTGCAACCGTTGTTCATATGTTTTAGTCTTTTTTAAAAATATTTTTATTGTTTTATATCATACATTTCCTTTCCATGTTGAGCAGTGTGCTCTCTAGGTGTCCAAGGTACATACAAACATATTTATAAACATATTAAACATAAATATATTTATATATTTATATTTATATTATTTATATTTATATTATTTATATTTATACATATGTTTTTGTAGATTTTCATGGGTACAGGTAAGCAGGTCTTGGCATGTTCAGGTCTTTTCCCGTGTAATTTTGAGAGTATCTTGGCAACGTTTCGATGAGGTCCCACTCGCCATCCTCAGGCTGGTGCTTTCGGCTTCGTGCTTGTGCGAGTAAATCGTGATCAGAGCTGCCATCTCCCTATATATAATGGTGGGGAGGTGTGGTGTGCTGGTTCTGTTGTAAGCAAGCCGAAAGCACCAGCCTGAAGATGGCAAGTGGGACCTCATCGAAATGTTGCCAAGATACTCTCAATCTTACACGGGAAAAAACCCAAACACGCCAAGACCTGCATATACATATACATACACATACATACATACATATACCGGTACATAAACAAATATGCAATAACATCAATCATATTATAACATATATTATCTTCCATTATAGTATCGATTATATAACCGTCAGAAATATTTACTCATCTGTCTGTCTTTCTCCTATAAACCATATTTCTCCCAATTCCACTCCTCTAATCTATCTGTCATTTAGCCATTTATAGAATAGTTCCCATGTTATGAAATAGACTGAATCTCCTTCTCCTTTAATTTTTAGGGTTAACCTATCCATCTCTGCACATTCCAGAATTTTTTTTATTATAATATCTTAATTACTCTTCTTTGCGCTTTTTCCAAAGTAGAATAGGATAAAAATTAGAAAATAAGAAGAAGAATAAATGGAATGGAACGGACCTTCTGAGGTCTTCTAGTCCAGCCACTTTCAGACAAGTCTCTTCTTGAAAGCCTCCAGTGATGAAGCACCCACAACTTCTGGAGGCAACTTCTGTTCCACTGGTTAATTGTCTTCACTGCTAGGAAATTTCTCCTTAATTCCAGGTTGCTTTTCTCTTTGGTTAGTTTCAAACCATTATTTCTTGTCCTCTGGGGCTTTGGAGAATAATTTGACCCCCTCTTCTTTATAAAAGTCCCTCAAATACTGGAATACCGCTATCATGTCTGAAAGGATCATGTGGTCCAGTGGTAGGATTCAAAATTTTTTACTACTGGTTCTGTGGGCATGGCTTGGTGGGCGTGGCAGGGGAAGGATACTGTCAAATCTCCAGTCAGAGGTGGGATTGGCCGGTTCTTCAAAACTGGTCAGAACCGACTGAATACCCACCTCTGATATGGTCATAAGTTGAGAATGGCCCGTATGGGGCTGCTGATTGGTGATCTCCGTGGGCCGTTTCTCATCCCTTCTCTTGGTTTATTTCAGGTTGCACAAAAGAACCACCAAGAGATCGTGGCCATATATAGGACTCACCTGCTCAATGCAGCCCAGGTAAGGCAGAGGGGAGTTTCTAGCAGCTTTCTCTCTCTCTCTCTCTCTCTCTCTCTCTCCCTCCTTTCTCTCTCTCTCTTTTCTTCTCCCTTTCTCTCTCTTTTCCTCCTGTCTCCTTCTCTCTTTCTCTTCTCTCCCTCTCTCCCACTTTCTCTCTCTTTTCTCTCTCCCTTTGTCTCTCTTCCACTCTTTTCTCTTTCCCTCTCTCCTTCTCTCTCTCCCTCTCTCCCCTCTTGTTCTCTCTGTCCCCTTTCTTTTTTTTCTCCCCCATCCCTCTCTCTGTCTTTTCTTTCTTTCTTTCTCCCCCTCTCCCTCTCTTCTTTTCTCTCTCCCCTCCTTCTCTCTCCCTCTTTTCCTCCTCTTTCTTTCTTTCTTTCTTTCTTTCTTTCTTTCTTTCTTTCTTTCTTTCTTTTCTTTCTTTCTTTCTTTCTTTCTTTCTTTCTTTCTCTTCCCTCCCTCTCTCCCACTTTCTCTCTCTCTTCCCCCTTTCTCTATAGAATAAAATAGAATGAATAGAGAATAGAATGGAATTAAAGAATAGAATAGCAAGAGCACTTAGACTTACATCCCGCTTCACAGTGCTTTGCAGCCCTCTCTAAGCGGTTTACAGAGTCAGCCTCTTGCCCCCAACAACCTCGGAAGTATGGAACGCTGAGTCAACCTTGAGCTGGTTAGGATCGAACTCTTGACTGTGGGCAGAGTCAGCCTGCAATACTGCACTCTAACCATGTCATGCCTCTGTTGGAGTCTGACTGCGAGGGAGAGGCAGAACAGCTGACAGGGAGTGGAAGTGTAGCTCCGGAAGTTATGGAGGAAGTTGGGCAGTCAGAGGAAGACCCAGGCCCATCCCCTCTCCATCCTAGGGCACGCAGGGAGGAGAGGATAAGGGAGAGAGGTGAATGGCATAGTCTACGGGGGAGGAAAGGGCCTTGATCCTCTTCATGGACTGCAGCTGTGAGAACTGGTTAAAAGGATGGACATGCGTATGGGCCAGTGCTGGAAACAAAGCATGGAAATATCTCTAGTCTGTCGTTCCTCTCTGTGTTTGGCGTCCTTCCTAGTGTGTGTTCCGATATCTGTGGACATCTTCAAGCCCTTATCTTGCCTGGTTCCCTTAATTGCTTCAGTGTGGTTTGTGTTGTTTTTACTCTTTATAATTTATAGGCATTTTTAGTTTAAACGGCATTTCTTCCTTTTCATAACTGCTTGTGGGGGAGGTTTTTGTCTCCAGTCAAGGATATTTGGAGCTCTGAAGCAAAGTGAAGGAATAAAAGGGGCTTCCGCTGTTTTTTTGTGACTGTGTTTATTTTGTATCCCACCCTGAGTCATCACAAACCACTATGCCACCACGGCTCCCAATTATGGTCAAGGACGACCACTACCGATTTGTTTCTGGCAAAGAAATGTAACAATGGGTGTTTGCTTTGAAGGGAAATCCCTTTGTAGGCCATTGATGCTAGAATCTACATTATTTTTCTCCAATGCAGGGGTACATGGATGAAGAGGTCCACGCCATGCTATTGCGGATCCTGAGGACAGATTGAAGTCCAGAAAACTCTGGTGATTACATTACTTATATATCTATTTTTAAAAGGCGCGTTTATGATAACCATAATTCAGAATTTCATTTGATCCCTAAATCTCCCTCTTGGGATGAACGAGATGTCAATCACCGCCAGCAATTTTTTTAAGGCTCTCCCACACTTCTGTTTTTTCTCAAGTGGCAGGCAGTCCCAGGGGCAACTTTGCAAGGTCAGTCAGAGAACCATTTAAGAACTGACTGGGATACAAAGCTCAAGGACGTCCAGGCAGTGTGAGAAATTCTCATGCCTTATAGTAGCCAATAGCATTTGAAGTGAATTAAGAAAGTAATTTCTGCATTAAATGCTCAGTTATTAAATGCTGTTATTAAAGAAAATGAGAGAGACAGAAAGAAGGCCAGTCCCCGACTGTAAAGTGTATTATTATTATTATTATTATTATTATTATTATTATTATTATTATTATTATTATTAAATATCAATGTGATGAATATTATTGTAAACATTTTGATTATTTCCTAAAAATAATTGCACCCAGACAATACACTGTTTAATTGAAATTTTATATCTTATATAAATAAAACAAATACAAAATTTGAAGGGGGAAAAAGAACATCAAAACCAGGTCATCATCACTCCCATTTTGGGGGTTTGCCGTGACTTTCAACCATTGCTAAGCGACTGGTTGTAAATTGAGGAATACCTGTGCAGCATAACCATCCTCAGAGTTTACAACCTGGATTAGTCCTGAGGAAACTGACCATCTCAACAACAGGATCAGTTCAACAACATTTGAAGTTTGTCAGAATGGTGTAGGGTCTCCTGCTTGGGTTGGACTAGATGACCTACAAGATCCCTTCCAAGTTCCAACTCTGTTCATCTGTAAACTGAAAAGCGGATTTTCCCAGACAAAACCAGATTGCCTCTAAACGTGTTTGGGAATCCAATGTCACTCCTTTGGTCTTTTTAGTTGCCAGCAGAAAGGGAGTGGGGGAAAGCAGTGCATTCCTCAAATGCTTCAGATAATTGCTAGGCAGCCAAAGCTTCTGGCACGCAAGATTATTACTGGAGAGCACAATTGAGGACTCTTGCCAATGGATGTATCTCATTGGAGAATATACATCCAGGGGGTGGGAGGAAGACCAGGGTCAAAGGTGAAATGAATGATGTGTCAGAGTCAGCTGCAACCAGGAAATGCCGACATGTTAACTCCTAATAAATCAATCTTTTTTACTCTGAGAAATGCGGTTAGAGACTTGTGATTTGAATGGGGGTGCATGTTGGAGTCCTGACATCCGAGGGAATTGCAATACATTTTTTCATTCCAGGTTTCATTTCATGGCCCAACTATTCACATGGCGCTAAAAATCCATTTTTTTCTATCCTCTCTTCCTGCAGGCGAGAAACCAGTTCCCAATTCCCCGGGCACTGGCTTCGATTTCGGGTATCCGTCCGTTGCGCAAAACCACGCAGGAAGGGCACAACTTTGCAAAGCCCACAAGACCGCCTGTCCTTTTTGCCAGTTGCTGGAATTATGAATGCAAAACCGTTTACTGTTTGCACAATGTCTGAACATTCACCTCACTCTTCAGATGGAGACCCGGGTTGGGGAAGGAAAAGAGGGGGGGGAAAGGACAAAGGTTTTTCTGCCATGAGATTTTGGGGTGTAAGCCATTCTTGCAAGGGAATCAAGAAAGACTTGCTCTTCGATTGATGGGATGCCAGCAGCAACCACGAACCAACACTGGAGTCATCAAATATTTCTTATCCCATAATTACTGTGTTTCCCTCAAAATAAGACCTTGCCTTATAATTTTTTTTGCCACCAAAAAAGGCACCAGGTCTTATTTTCAGGGGATGTCTTTCACTGACTAACCTCACTTGCGTGCATCGCCCCTGGCCCATTTTCACTGTCTGAGGCCTTCAAGAACTTCTTCTGCAACTGGCAAGGCTATCCTGAAAGCCTTTGCAGGGGATAATGGAGCTCTGGATTGATCCAGAGCTTTGTTATCAGCTACAGAGGCCTTCAGGAAAGCTTTGCCAGCTGCAGAAGAAATGGGCCGGCAAGGCAGATGTCAGGGTGTGCGAGACCTGGCTACAGCTCCACCTCCCCTCATCTCCACCCTAGCTTAATTTTTACCTGTCCATTCTGGAGTGGGCGGGATCTTAATTAGGGCTTATATTGGGCGCACATGTAAATCAAGCTAGGACTTACTTTCAGAGTAGGTCATATTTTGGGGGAAACAGGGTATTAAAATTGGAAATTGCCCTGTACTTACAACCAGCAAATTTTGCAATGAGATGTTGCAAAATGTATGCAACTAAAACTATATTCCAGAAAGAGCTGGAATGGTCTAGATCAGTGTTTCTCAACCATGTGGCCTCTAGAAGACGTGTAGAGTTCAATGCCCAGCTTTCCTGGCTGGGGAATTCTGGGAATTGAAGTCCATACATGGCTGAAAAACTCTGGCCTAGATTTTGCACTGCCATTCTTCACTGACATGCCTTTCCCAAGGAATATCTTCAGTGCTAAGAAAATATAAATATTGGAGGATACCCAAAGGTCCTTTAGTCTGATTTTTACACAAGATGGTTAAACTTTGGTTCAGTTATCAGGAATGTGGGATTAAAAAACAACAACCAAACAAAATATTACAAATTATGGGTGTCTTCTTTGATGACTCTTGTATTCTGTTTTAGTGTTGCAGATTGCCAAAATTCACTGTAAACTGGAAGGTTTTTGGATCTTGGAGTCCAAGTAGACAATCACTTTAATATGAGCAGTATGCAGCAGCAGTCAACAAGGAGTGCAATCCTAGGCCATATGAACAGAGGGATAGAATCAAGCTCAAGTGAAGTTTTAGAACCATTTTATGCTGTCTTGGTAAGACCACACTTGGAATACTGCATCCAGTTTTAGTCACCACAATACAAAAAAGACATTGAGACTCTGGAAAGAATGCAGAGAAGAGCTACAAAGATGATTTAGGGGATTGGAGGCTAAAACATACCAAGAATGGTTGCAGGAATTGGGTATTTATAGTTTAATGAAAAGAAGGAGCAGGGGTGACATGAAAGCAGTGTTCCAGTATTTGAGGGACTGCCACAAAGAAGTGGGGGGAGGGGTCAACCTATTTTCCAAAGCACCTGAAAGCAGGAGAAGAAGCAGAGGATGGAAACTGGACGAAACAACCTGGAACTAAGAAGAAATTTCCTGACAGTTGGAATAATTAATCAGTGGAACAACTTCCCTCCAGAAGTTGTGGCTGCTCCATCACAGGAGGTTTTTAAGAAGAGACTGGATAGCCATTTGTCTGAGATGGTATAGGGTTTCCTGCTTGAGCAGGGGGTTGGACTAGAAGACCTCCAAGGATCCTTCCAACTCTGCTATTCTATTCCATTCCATTCTCTATTCTGTTCTGTTCTATTCCTCCATTCCAATACCTATTCTATTCTATTCATTCCATTCTTATTCTATTCTATTCATTCCATTCTTATTCTATTCTATTCTATTCTATTCATTCCATTATTATTCTATTCTATTCCTTCTAATATTTATTCTATTCTATTCTATATTATATTTTATTCCATTCTCTCATTCTGTTCTGTTCTATTTAATTCTCTATTCTATTCTATTCTATTCTATTCCATTCCACTATTCTATTCTATTCTATTCTATTCTATTCTATTCTATTCTATTCTATTCTATTCTATTCTATTCTATTCCATTCCATTCTATTCCATTCTGTTCCATTCCATTCCATTCCACACTCTATTCTATTCTATTCTATTCTATTCTATTCCATTCCATTCCATTCCACTCCACTCCACTCCACTCTATATTCTATTCTATTCTATTCTATTCTATTCTATTCCATTCCATTCCATTCCATTCCACTTTATATTCTATTCTATTCTGTTCTGTTCTGTTCTATTCTATTCTGTTCCATTCCACTCCACTCTATATTCTATTCTATTCTAATCTATTCTTTTTTATTCTCTCTTCTATTCCAGTTTAATGAAGAGAACTAGAGGTGACATGATAACAATCTTCCACTATTTGAGTGGCTGTCCCAGAGAAGAGAGGGTCAACCTATTCTCCAAAACATTTGAAAGCAAGACAGGAAGCAAAGGATTGGAAACTCTTTAAGGAGAGAAGCAAGCTAGAATTTCCTAATAGATCAACAACCAGAGGAACAGCTTTGCCTTCAGAAGTTGTAGGTGCTCCAACACTGGAGGCTTTCAAGAGATTGGATGGCCACTTGTCAGGAATGGTATATACTATAGGGTCTCCTGCCTGAGCGTGGGTTTGGACTAGATGGCCTCTGAGGTCCCTTCCAGCCCTAAGCATTCTATTCCCGCCTTGCAGAGCTGATTCTGCATCTGCAAAGTTGCCTTCACACACCCTACAGACTGCACTTTCCACCCCTGGGGAAGGAAGGTGAGGCAGGGAAAAATCTCTGGACGTAGCGGAGGAGGGGGGAAATATTGCGGCAGGAATTTTTGTCAAGGGCTTTCTGGATTTTGGCAAGGAGGAGAACCAATACCGGGGGGTCTAGAAATGCATGCAAAATAATCTTCCCCAGATCCCTGAGGCAACAACGATGTGCTTTTGTGGAAAGAAAAGGAATTGTTTTGCACACATGCCCTTATTTGCCATTATTTTTTACGGTTTCCTTCTGCAGCTTCTGTATGTCCACCAGGAAAGGTGGAGGGAGGAAAAAAAGGGTGGGCTACCCTCTTAAACAGGGGGCTCTTTCTCTCTCTCTTTCTCCCTTCTCTCTTTCTCCCTTCTCTCTCTCTCTTTCTCCCTTTTCTCTCTCTCTCTTTCTCCCTTCTTTCCTCTCTCTGTCTCTCTCTTTCTCCCTTCTCTCTCTCCCTCTCTCTCCCTTCTCTCTTTCTCTCTTTCTCCCTTCGGTCTTTCTCTCTTTCTCTCAAGTTATCCCAAGGCAGATTTCAAAATGGAAGATAGAATTCAATTTAGTAGGAATACATAACTTTTGAAGCAGAGCTCGGATTTCAAAATTAAGCTTATTTTCATGTTCTATGAGCTGGAAAACATTGAAAATCCACATGATTTTCGTGTGCGAGGTTTTCCTGTGGAGTTATCCCAGGCAGATTTCAAAATGGAAGGTAGGAATACATAACTTTTGAAGCAGAGCTCGGATTTCAAAATTAAGCTTATTTTCATGTTCTATGGGGTGGAAAACATTGGACATCTAAATGATTTACGTGTGCGAGCTTTTCCTGTGGAGTTATCCCAAGGCAGATGTCAAAATGGAAGGTAGAATTCAAATTAGTAGGAATACATTACTTTTGAAGCAGAGCTCGGATTTCAAAATTAAGCTCATTTTCATGTTCCTCGGGTTGGAAAACATTGGACATCCACATGATTTTCGTGTGCGAGCTTTTCCTGTGGAGATATCCCAAGGCAGATGTCAAAATGGAAGGTAGAATAAAATGGAGTAGGAATACATAATTTTGAAGCAGAGCTCGGATTTCAAAATTAAGCTCATTTTCCTGTTCTTTGGGGGGCGGGGGGACATTGAAAATCCACATGATTTTCGTGTGCTAACTTTTCCTGTGGATTTATCCCAAGGCATATTTAAAATGGAAGGTAGAATTCCATTTAGTCGTACATAACTTTTGAAGCAGAGCTCGGATTTCAAAATTAAGCTCATTTTCACGTTCTATGGGGTGGAAAGCATTGAAAATCCACATGGTTTTTCGTGTGCGAGCTTTTCCTGTGGAGTTATCCCAAGGCATATTTAAAATGGAAGGTAGAATTCCATTTAGTCGTACATAATTTTGAAGCAGAGCTCGGATTTCAAAATTAAGCTCATTTTCACGTTCTATGGGGTGGAAAGCATTGGAAATCCACATGGTTTTTCGTGTCCGAGCTTTTCCTGTGGAGTTATCCCAAGGCATATTTAAAATGGAAGGTAGAATTCCATTTAGTCGTACATAATTTTGAAGCAGAGCTCGGATTTCAAAATTAAGCTCATTTTCATGTTCCTCGGGGTGGAATACATTCAAAAAACGACATGGTTTTCGTGGGCGAGCTTTTCCTGTGGAGTTATCGGAAGGCCTATCTCAAAGTGGCGAAAGAACTGAATGTATAGGAAAGAACTCAATTTATAGGAATACATAACTTTTGAATCTGACCTCGGATTTCAAAATTAAGCTCATTTTCATGTTCCTCGGGGTGGAATACATTCAAAAAACGACATGGTTTTCATGGGCGAGCTTTTCCTGTGGAGTTATCCCAAGGCCTATCTCAAAGTGGCGAAAGAACTGAATGTATAGGAAAGAACTCATAACTTTTGAATCTGACCTCGGATTTCAAAATTAAGCTCATTTTCATGTTCCTCGGGGTGGAATACATTCAAAAAAACGACATGGTTTTCGTCGGCGAGCTTTCCCTGTGGAGTTATCCCAAGGCCTATCTCAAAGTGGCGAAAGAACTGAATGTATAGGAAAGAACTCAATTTATAGGTATACATAACTTTTGAATCTGACCTCGGATTTCAAAATTAAGCTCATTTTCATGTTCCTCGGGGTGGAATACATTCAAAAAGCGACATGGTTTTAGTGGGCGAGCTTTTCCTGTGGAGTTATCCAAAGGCATATCTCAAAGTGGCGAAAGAACTGAATGTATAGGAAAGAACTCAATTTATAGGTATACATAACTTTTGAATCTGACCTCGGATTTCAAAATTAAGCTCATTTTCATGTTCCTCGGGGTGGAATACATTCAAAAACGACATGGTTTTCGTGGGCGAGCTTTTCCTGTGGAGTTATCCCAAGGCCTATCTCAAAGTGGCGAAAGAACTGAATGTATAGGAAAGAACTCAATTTTATAGGTATCCATAACTTTTGAATCTGACCTCGGATTTCAAAATTAAGCTCATTTTCATGTTCCTCGGGGTGGAATACATTCAAAAAGCGACATGGTTTTCGTGGCCGAGCTTTTCCTGTGGAGTTATCCCAAGGCCTATCTCAAAGTGGCGAAAGAACTGAATGTATAGGAAAGAACTCAATTTACAGGTATACATAACTTGTGAATCTGACCTCGGATTTCAAAATTAAGCTCATTTTCAAGTTCCTCGGGGTGGAATACATTCAAAAAGCGACATGGTTTTCGTGGGCGAGCTTTTCCTGTGGAGTTATCCCAAGGCCTATCTCAAAGTGGTGAAAGAACTGAATGTATAGGAAAGAACTCAATTTATAGGTATACATAACTTTTGAATCTGACCTCGGATTTCAAAGTTAAGCTCATTTTCATGTTCCTCGGGTGGAATACATTCAAAAAGCGACATGGTTTTCGTGGGCGAGCTTTTCCTGTGGAGTTATCCCAAGGCCTATCTCAAAGTGGCGAAAGAACTGAATGTATAGGAAAGAACTCAATTTATAGGTATACATAACTTTTGAATCTGACCTCGGATTTCAAAATTAAGCTCATTTTCATGTTCCTCGGGGTGGAATACATTCAAAAAGCGACATGGTTTTGGTGGGCGAGCTTTTCCTGTGGAGTTATCCCAAGGCCTATCTCAAAGTGGCGAAAGAACTGAATGTATAGGAAAGAACTCAATTTATAGGTATACATAACTTTTGAATCTGACCTCGGATTTCAAAATTAAGCTCATTTTCATGTTCCTCGGGATGGAATACATTCAAAAAACGTTATGGTTTTCGTGGGCGAGCTTTTCCTGTGGAGTTATCCCAAGGCATATCTCAAAATGGCGAAAGAACAGAATGTATAGGAAAGAACTCAATTTATAGGAATACATAACTTTTGAATCTGACCTCGGATTTCAAAATGAAGCTCATTTTCATGTTCTTCGGGGTGGAATACATTCAAAAAACGTTATGGTTTTCGTAGGCGAGCTTTTCCTGTGGAGTTATCCCAAGGCCTATCTCAAAGTGGCGAAATAACTGAATGTATAGGAAAGAACTCAATTTATAGGAATACATAACTTTTGAATCTGACCTCGGATTTCAAAATTAAGCTCATTTTCATGTTCCTCGGGGTGGAATACATTCAAAAAGCGACATGGTTTTCGTGGGCGAGCTTTTCCTGTGGAGTTATCCCAAGGCCTATCTCAAAGTGGCGAAAGAACTGAATGTATAGGAAAGAACTCAATTTATAGGTATACATAACTTTTGAATCTGACCTCGGATTTCAAAATTAAGCTCATTTTCATGTTCCTCGGGGTGGAATACATTCAAAAAACGACATGGTTTTCGTGGGCGAGCTTTTCCTGTGGAGTTATCCAAAGGCCTATCTCAAAGTGGCGAAAGAACTGAATGTATAGGAAAGAACTCAATTTATAGGTATACATAACTTTTGAATCTGACCTCGGATTACAAAATTAAGCTCATTTTCATGTTCCTCGGGGTGGAATACATTCAAAAAGCGACATGGTTTTCGGTGGCGAGCTTTTCCTGTGGAGTTATCCCAAGGCATATCTCAAAGTGGCGAAAGAACTGAATGTATAGGAAAGAACTCAATTTATAGGTATACATAACTTTTGAATCTGACCTCGGATTTCAAAATTAAGCTCATTTTCATGTTCCTCGGGGTGGAATACATTCAAAAAATGACATGGTTTTCGTGGCGAGCTTTTCCTGTGGAGTTATCCCAAGGCCTATCTCAAAGTGGCGAAAGAACTGAATGTATAGGAAAGAACTCAATTTTATAGGTATCCATAACTTTTGAATCTGACCTCGGATTTCAAAATTAAGCTCATTTTCATGTTCCTCGGGGTGGAATACATTCAAAAACGACATGGTTTTCGGTAGGCGAGCTTTTCCTGTGGAGTTATCCCAAGGCCTATCTCAAAGTGGCGAAAGAACTGAATGTATAGGAAAGAACTCAATTTTATAGGTATCCATAACTTTTGAATCTGACCTCGGATTTCAAAATTAAGCTCATTTTCATGTTCCTCGGGGTGGAATACATTCAAAAAACGACATGGTTTTCGTGGGCGAGCTTTTCCTGTGGAGTTATCCCAAGGCCTATCTCAAAGTGGCGAAAGAACTGAATGTATAGGAAAGAACTCAATTTTATAGGTATCCATAACTTTTGAATCTGACCTCGGATTTCAAAATTAAGCTCATTTTCATGTTCCTCGGGGTGGAATACATTCAAAAAACGACATGGTTTTCGTGGGCGAGCTTTTCCTGTGGAGTTATCCCACCCCTAACCCCTAACCCCCAACCCCCAACCCTAACCCCAAACCCTAACCCTAACCCCAACCCTAACCCCCTAACCCTAACACCCTAACCCCAACCCCTAACCACAACCCCCAACCGTTAGATAGTGAGAAAAGAGACTCGAGACAAGCGTGTTTCAGTTCTTTATTTAGTTCATAAAATATGTTCTAACCGCGGACCCGCGACAGCCTTTTTTATAGAGGCTGCTCGCGCCTCGCGGCCAATGACGTTTGTGTTATTGGAGGGTTTTCCCCTCCCCTTTGGTTAATGTTTGGGGGATTCCCCCCCCCTCTGGTTTTATTATAGTCTGTTTGGTGTGGTATTCGTGTGTGTGGATGTTCTATGTTACCCGGGTTGTCGGTGTTTCTTTCTATTGTTCTAGACCTTATTTGGTCTATGTGTCTTTTCCAGCTTCTTCCGTCCTCCGTTTCTAGCCGGTATGACCGGGGTCCCGTTATTTGGGTTATTCTGGCCGGTATCCAAAGTGGGTCCCCTGTAAGGTTTTTAGCGTATACCAGATCCCCTGTTGTAAATGTGTGGTATTTACTGGAGGAGTCTGGTGGCTTTTCGGAGTTGTAAGTGGGGTGTAATCTATCCAGGTGTGACTGTAGTTTCCTGCCCATCAGGAGTTCTGCTGGGCTCTTGTTAGTCGTAGTGTTCGGTGTTATATGTTGGAAGGTTAGCATTTTATTGATTTTGTCTTGGATGTTGTCTGAGACTAATAGGTCCGGTAACCCATGTGTTGCGAATAGTTTTCTTAACTGTTTGATGACGGCTTCTGTCGTCGTGGACTGCATGACGCTGACCTCCAACCAATTGGAGTAAGCGTCGACAATTATTAAGAATGTATATCCTTTTGAGCGACCGGCAAAATCTATATGGATCCTCAACCAGGGGCCCCTAGGTGTCTCCCACTCGAGGGTAGGTGCAGGAGGTGGGGTAAGTCTGGATTTCTGGCGTTTAGCACATGTTCCCACCCATGTCTCAATGTCTTTTGTCCATCCCTGGCAACCAGACGTAACTCCTGGCCAGGGATTTCATTTTGACGATACCCGGGTGTATTTTGACGATACATGTCCTTCATGTAGCATGCACAGTACTTTTTCCTGCATTCTTTCATGAATGACAATTCTATCCCCCCACAGTATACATCCCTTCAAGATCGATAGCTCAGTTTGTCGGTCCAATCACAAAAACGGCAATGCGAGCCGATCACAGTAGCGTTTCAGAACCAATCACCACACCACACCACTAACTAACCCAGACCCCCGACCCCACCCCGACCCTAACCCCAAACCCTTCTTACCTGACTTTCAGTTTCGATCTTTTGAAGTGGGATGTCTTTTTCTGTCCATCTCTTGAGAGCTTCGGCCTCATGTTTTCCTATTAATATTAATAACGTATTAATATTAAAAAAACAGGATAATAGCCTAAAAAATCCTATTAAAAGAGTTTCCCCCCCCTTCTCCCACTTATTCCTTCCTATACCACAGGATGGCAGTTTCCTGTTTCCCTCACAAAAGCGGCAGAGAAAAAAGAAAACTTTTCCAAAATGCCCTCAAAAAAGTTTTCCTGTCCCTTAAGGAGAGCGTTCGAGTTTTCGTAATACCGTATATTAATAATGTTAATAATGAGGCGTTTCAATTAATAATAATTCGGAATAATAAACTTTGAAACCCAGCTTGGCGAAAAAGTCGCCTCCCGAGGAACTTGTCCGTCAGCGCGGCCGTCCCCGCGTCCCCCACCCCCATGCCGAGAAAGGGAGTAGAAGGGACGACTTAGAGGGACGGACGGGAAGTCCGCCATGATGGGAAGGTCATTTTTCAAAGGCGGTAAGGGACGGACGTGGACGACGGACCGGAAGTTCTTACCGAGAAGGTCGCTGCCAAAGGAAGTGGGGGGGAAGGGGAAGACTAAAAAGAACGGACTGGGAGTCGGCCGTCGTAGAAAGCTCGTTCTTCTCAGGCATGGGGGGGAACGGGGGACGGCCGCGCTGACGGACAAGTTCACTGTGCCGCAAAACGCGCCGCGAAAGGACGTTGAGGGGACGACTTAGAAGGACGGACGGGAAATCGGCCATGATGGGAAGGTCATTTTTCAAAGGCGGTAGGGGACGGCCACGGACAGGAAGTTCGCCTTGCCGAGGTGGTGGCCGAGAAAGGAAGTAGAGGGGACGACTTAGAAGGACGGACGGGAAGTCAACCGTAATGGGGTGGTCATTTTTCAAACGCACTGGGGCGCTCGCCTCGCCTTGCGTTTTGCGGCACGGTGAACTTGTCCGTCAGCGCGGCCGTCCCCCGTTTCCCCCATGCCTGAGAAGAACGACCTTTCTACGACTGCCGACTCCCAGTCTGTTCTTTTTAGTCTTCCCCCTCCCCCCACTTCCTCGCGCAGCGACTTTTTCGCCACGCTGGGATTTTAAGTTTATTATTCTATATCGCCATAATAAAACGCATCCTTATTAACATTAATAGGGGCAGAGGAGGACAAGGGGCCGCAACGCAGGGAGAGAAGGAGTTCCGAGTTAAAAAGGCGAACGAAAGTTTAAACCGAGTTAAAAAGGCGAACGAAAACTTCAGTGCTCTTTCTACGGGACAGAAAACGGTGCCCTCCTGTGGTGAAAGTCGGTATTGCGGCCACACAGAAAAAAAAACACCTTTTCAATGGCATTTTTTGAAACCGGATTCTTTCTCGTGCGCCTGTTCTGCAGAAGCCTGGAATTGGAAAACAGGGCCTTCCTGTGGTCCAAGAAGGAATAGCAGCCGGGTGGGGGAGGGGGAAGACTAAAACGAATGGACTGGAAGTCGGCCGTCGTAGAAAGGTCGTTCTCAGGCATTGGGGGGAGGGTAGACGGCCGCGCTAACGGACAAGTTCACCGTGCCGCAAAAGGACGTTGAGGGGACGACTTAGAAGGACGGACGGGAAGTCGGCCATGATGGGAAGGTCATGTTTCAAAGGCGGTAGGGGACGGCCACGGACAGGAAGTTCGCCTTGCCGAGGTGGTGGCCGAGAAAGGAAGTAGAGGGGACGACTTAGAAGGACGGACGGGAAGTCAACCGTAATGGGGTGGTCATTTTTCAAACGCACTGGGGCGCCGCCGCGGACGACGGACAGGAAGTCGGCCATATTGAGAAGGTCATTTTCAAAGGAACTTGATCGTCTCAAGAGCAACGTAGAGGGGCGGGGCTTTTTTCCCGGACGCTCTGCTCTGTGGGCCGCACTTCTCCATCTCCTAGATCCTGGGTGAGAGGGGGGGGGTAGGGGACGCTTGCGCGATGTCACAGGGTTGCCCTCCCTGTTTTGGTTTTTCCTAAACAATAAAACGTCATTGTGCACGAAAAGCATTGTTCCCCTTTTTCCCTAATCTTCGGTAAATCGTTGCTTTCCCCTTCGGCTACTCGCTTGCTACTGCACCGTCTTCCTCGCTTGGATAGGCCTCCACTTACGACGGTTCCTTTAGTGAGTTGCTGTGGGACTTTCTCACAGGCTGCTGTGGTGCCTCCGCGGTCACGGGATACAAACCGGAGTACGTGGGGACTGGCGTGCTCTTGGGATCGTCCCCTTTTGGGTCTTTTTCCAACCGAGAAAAAATTGGGACTTGGTTGTTCTGAGCAGAGGGCTGCCTGTACGTTGGACGTGGAAACGGCTGGTGCTTTTGGAAGGGAAGGGCTGACGGAGAAAATGATTTTATTATGGTAAATCTAGGCTGCTGGCCACAGCTCCACCGGTTTCCCGGGGATCTCTTGTCCGACCCCCGATCCCCTAATCTCTCTCAATCGTGGAAAGAAGCAAATTCTTCGAGTCCCTTGATAGCAGCAAGGTCGTTCCATCTGCAGTGATTTAGGACGGCTCTTTCCTTGTATCTCTGAAGCGGGCGGATGTAAAGTCTCCTGAAGAAGACTCCGGCCCAACAACAAAAGTTATTCTTGAACCTCCATAGATGGGGAACCGCAATGGCTTCCTCCTTCCCCCAGGGGACGCAGACGGATGTCCAGTCCGGTGAAAACGCAATCTACTTTGCTGTGGCTTGAGAGGCCGGGATCTACGTCACCGGTCTAAGTGGCGGCCGTTAAGAAATATAATACCAACCGTCCACTTCCTTACCTTTAAACTCCAAGCTCTCCCTCTCCCCCTGCGGAAAGGATAGGATGGTCGTGTAAAATTCGGCTGTAACTTAAGATCGCGATGTGGTGAAAATGAACTTAAGCGGAGGCTTTGAAAAACAAAATCCAACTTGTATTGATCAATAAAAGGGTAACACCTCTCCTCACATACGCAGAGATATGTGAGGAAAGTTACAAAGCATATAGACAAAAGTAACTCTTATATCTTAATATTCTTTTAGAAGTAGTTTAGATTTACATCTTTCTTGCAAAAAGACAAACGTCCTTCTGGCACTTCTTTATCTTTCATTATCCCTTCTCCTATTGTCTGTTAATTGATTACTTAAGAGGGCTATTGACAACCTACTTCAAAAGTGTTTAGTCCTTCAGATATAGGGAGTTACTTCTCAGGAAAGTACCTTTCATTCTCAGGGGGGTGGAATGTAAACCAGATGAATTCAGATTGATATAGATGGGATAATCATCTGTCTTCGTATGAGAGAGAGATAACCAATGGCAGGCTAGTTTTACAACACATGAAAGGTTAGAGAAATCCACAACAGCAAGATAAGAAATGCCTATAGAGATAAATACTTCTATATACATAGGAAAACAACTGCCTAACATCAAGATAAAATATGCCTATAGAGTAACTCTCTACTTAATGCTATATTTTATTTCATTCCTTTATTTATTACCCTAACAGTCATCTTGGCCACAACATGCCAGACTGTTTCTTTCCAAAAAGGCAGGCTGGTAGAATGTCCTCTCAGCAGGACTCCAACTGCATCTGTCCAATGGGCCCGGTTCTTAGAAAGAGGGAGAAACGGGGGTTATACAGGCAGACTTTTTCTCCAAAAGGGGGCAAGGGAAAAGACAAAGAAGCTACTGAAGTTGCCCCTGTGTGTTTGGGAAAACAATGCCGACGCGATGGGACCCAAAATATTGGAACCCGCCCTGTGTTTTGTCTGCAAAGTTGCCCATCAGCCTGTCCCTTCTCCTCCCTTTCGGTTTTGGATTCTGCTGCTGCTGCTGCTTAGAAGGCCCTGTGTGTCCTTTCCCAATCTCTCCCTCTGGCCAGAAAGGAAAGCCTCCGGCCCCGTAGGAATGGGGCCTTCTCTGCAGGGCTACTGGACTCTGCGTCAGGACCCTGGAGAGCGGCTCTTTCCCGGACTCTCGGAAGACTGAAGAATAGGGGGATGTTTCCGTCTCTTGGACCGAGCTTCAACTTCTCCAGACTCTTAACCAGAACTCATTTCAATGGCATAATGTTGCTCTAGTTTTCACTTGCTATTATTTGTCTCAAATTAAGTGCCTTGATGGTTTAAAAACCAAAAGTACTGGTGTTAGAGGCATGCTCTGTTAAGGCTACTCTTCCGTGAGTTTAGGGTGAAATGGAGGGTGGCGATTGTTGTTAAGGGGATTTTCAAAGTTTAGGTTACAGCTATATTTATTGCTACAGTTTAATTTAGTATGTTAAGATTTATGGTGTAATCTATATAGTTATTTTCTAATTTTACACTTGGTACGTTATTTTATAGCTAGCCGGCTTTTGTTTCTTCTGCCATCAAGGCACCTCAGAATGATTAAATTTATAGCAACGTGAATGCCATTAAAATTCTTAAAACAAAATAGGAAGCTGTCAAATTATAGCTCAGCAAAAGAGAGGAGTTCGTACCTTGTTCTTAAATACCTGGAGGATTCTGCTTCACAGCCCGGGAGCCATAACAGAAAAGGCCCTTTCCCAAAGAGCAGACAGTTGTGGCCGTGGGAAGAGACGAAAACGTAGAACTACGCTGCCTTCGGTCCGATCTAAGTATAGTACATAAAATTATATATTGCGATGTCCTACCTGTCAATGAATACTTCAGCTTCAATACAATACTTCAGCTTCAATACTATAACAATACAAGAGCACGCAATAGATACAAACTCAAGGTAAACCGCACCAAACTCGATTGCAGGAAATACGACTTCAGAGTGGTCTATGTCTGAAAACAGAGTGGTCTATGTCTGGAATACTCTACCTGACTCTGTGGTTTTATTCCCCGAACCCCAAAAACTTTAACAATTATTTATTGTGACTTGTATAAAAGGTGAGTTCTAATATAGTTTTTTTTAAAAAAAACAGTGGGCCCGTTTTACCAGTTCTCCTATCAGGTGACCGTCTTCTCCTTCGACCCAAGTAGGGCGGGAGGTGTCTATTTCATAATCAGCCCATACATTGCATTACGATCGCACAATCTGGATGCTAGCAGTGAACGTTAATGCAATTTCAGGAAAACAAAGTGGTGGTGACATCATTTCTCCCATATGCATCTTTTAAGTTTTGTTTCTGGGTGGGGAGGAGGTAAGAAAGACTGCAGAGGCAATCTGCAGCCTTGATGGATGTGTGAGAAAGCCAGAAGGGGCTGGTTAGTCAGGCCTACTGGTGGTGGTGCCGGAATAGAGGCGTGCGGGTGCTGGGAAAATCAGAGAAGATGTGGTGGGTAAATCTGGAAGCGAGGAAAAGCAGGGTGGCGCTAAAGTCAAGGAGGGGAAACGAAAAACAGGCTATGATTAATGGACAGAGCGGCAAGATCAGGGTCACTGCCCAGTGGTGGCGCAGCTGGAACGTTACAACTTTATTGTCACTTTAAATGTAAACTAATCGGCATGCGGTACGTTAAAATTAAATTTCATACAGCTCTCAAAGGGTCATCCTCTCCCCTCGACAAATACAAACGTGGGTGCCCTGCTGACTTTGCGTTTATGATTCACAGCTCTCACCCTGCCAGATCCCACGGTTGCCCATACTGCCCTTTTCCTGTAAGATCTTTGTGGTAGTGGGGTCTGGTAGCACGGCAGCTCAATAGATGGCTGGATTGGGCACCTAATTTCTGCTTGGAGAGCACAGATTAGAGATTCTAGATAGGTAATCTGTCCATGTAGACTGGTATATTTTTTATAAAGAGGACAGTATCCAAGTTTGAAAAGAGTACTGCAAAAGACAGCTGTAAAACAAGTATTACACTGAACTAAGCCAGTCATTTCAAAATAAAATAAAATCACAATCTCAAGCGCACTTACCCTAAATGTCTTATCGGTATTCTTGGTTTAGTTATATAAAACTATCTTTCTCCTTTCTGCTCACCCTCTGCTTCCATTACAAGCAGCTAACCCTAACCCCTAACCCCCAACCCTAACCCTAACAACCCTAACCCTAACAACCCTAACCCTAACCCTAAAACCCTAAACCCTAAACCCTAACCCCTAACCCTTAACCCTAACCCTAACCCAAGTCAAAATACGGCCAAATTCGGCCAAATTATTTTCTCTCACGGCCAAATTTTTTTATGCAATATAACATGAGGATATATTGTTTTTTGTTTTTTTAACTGTTTTTAAATGATCAAATCATAAAAAATAGTCTTTATTCGACAACGTGACATGACGTCATGGGAATATCTGCGTTGTTTTTTTTAAGCAAATTTTATTAATTTCAAAGACAAACAAATCATCATCAACCATTACATATTTGAACCTTTTTCCATTATAAATTTTACAAGTCAGATAAAACCTTATTTTATACAATACAATTCTATTTTAAGCCATTTCCATATGAGCATAAAAATACCTCTTATCCAATTTCTCTTTACTTCTCTTTACTCTTATTCAATTTCACTATTATTATTTCATCTATTTCTTTCCGACTTGGTTACCATTATTCTCATTCTGTATTTCTACAAGGTTTTATTAATACTCTCAAAAACATAAACACACAACAAACAAACATATAAAAAATCTTTTAGGAAAGTAACTTGGCCCCAGGTACCTCTCTTTATATGGGCTTCAATTATATTCATGCTCATCTTGCATATCATTACCTATTTTATTTACCATTCTATATCTTCTATATAAACTTCTCCACACATTTCACTCTTCATAATTCTATCTTATTTAATCCATCTTAATTTAAATCATTATATTTGTATCTTTTGCCCATTCTTTATTATCCCTCTATCTCATTCCTTATAATGAAAAAAAAAGAATTTCTCCTGAAATCACTAATCAGAGTATGATGCCTTTCTATCCTCCCCCTAAATTAATTAGATTAACATTTAAAATAACACCTAATACCCAATCTGATTCTGCTTGGTACATTCTATCTACTATTTTTTTTAATAATAATAAAAACAGAGTAATAAATCCAAAATGATTAAATACATAGTTAAATAATAAATCTAAATATTAAATCTTATGACATTCCCATTGCCTTTTCAAAAAACAAATGCTACTATAATAGTTTTATAATAACATCAATACCATAGTCATATTAAACTCTTTAATTAAAACTCAATATTCTAAACATTCCCTTTAATATTTTATTAAATTTTAAAATCAATCATTATTAAACATTTCAACATTTTAATTTCTTATTAACTCTTAAGCCATTCTAATTTTCTATTTCTAATACAGATGTTACAATACCATCTTATGTACCTTGCAAAATCTTTTTTAAGGAAATTGTACTTTACCCTTTGTCCCTAAAAAAAATTCCTGCGTTTCTTTACTCACATCCAGGCTAGGCAGCTTACTTCAAATAACCGCTACTACCGTTTGGAAAGCTCACGGCCAAATGCAGCGATCCTGAGGAGGGGGGAGCTAGGGCATGAGGGTTTTTAGGGGGATTCCCCCCCCATTGAAAAAATATAATCACTAAACAAATAAAACGACACAAAAATAGCAATTATATATAAAATCCTTATGAAAACTGAATGCTCAATAACCATCTTTTCTAATTCTTTTCTAATTTTCTTGCTAATATACATGCGCTGTGCACATACACATTACACATAGCTGCCTTACCATGCATGCAGAGTACACGCACAATGCGTTTAGCTAGCTTACATGTACCATAGGCGTATTCTCTCGGTCACACATCCAGGATTTTCTGTGACGCTGCGCGCCGGCTGGCGAGAAAACAATCCAATACTGAGATGTTTACATCTGAGTTAACAACCGCTTATATTACGCAGCGCTGTTCACAGTCAGAAGGCTTCGGCCTGTGTATCGCGTCATTTTTCAGAGGTTTTCAGACGATCTGACAGTCATTTTCATGCGAATATATTGTATTGAAAACTGGTATTCGGCCAAAATTTCGATTTCACAGCCAAGCAACTTTCATACGGCCAAATTTCCGGCCAAATATATTTGGCCGGAGACATGATTTTTTTCACGGCCAAACAGATTTCTATACGGCCATATTTCTCAAATTTGGCCAGAAAAACGGCCAGATGGCAACCCTGGTACCCGCCTGGATGAACACAAAAATGCAGTCAAAAAGCTGGAACACACTTCCTCATTAGTCCAACACATGAAAGCCACAGGTCATAGCATCGACTTCAATGGCACCAAAACCCTAGCCACTATAGAAAACCCCAGCCACAGAATTATCAGAGAAGCCATAGAGATTGAAAAAAGACCTGAAAGCATGAATAGAAGAGATGATTTCACCAGACCGTCAATTATTTGGAAGCCTGCACTCACAAACAAAAAAATCTCCACACCACTAGCCAGGCAAACACCTGGGCACAAACAGATCACCCCTGATACCTCCAGCTCAAACACACCCCAACCAGGCACCCAGATGAAACCTAGCTTCCTAACAAATGATAGCCGTCCGTTTACTCGGAGCCAAGCTGCACTAAAAGCCTCCAATACAGGAACACAATGTTGCCAGCCAATCAAGACACAAAAAAAGCCACAAAACAGACAGGAGATATTAGAAACACCAATCAAGCAGAACACAGCAAACTCCAAGACCAATAAACACAGACCAAGACTCCCAACCAATCAGGATGAAGAAAAAACCATTCTGGCACAGCAGTAGGCTAGCCCCAAATTTAAAACTGAAACAACTGTAAAAGTCTCACAGATGAACACAATACACAAGCCTGATGATGGCAGATGAGATTCTGCTGAAACGTTGCTACTTTAAAAGCACAACTATAATGACGTGCGAAAATACCTGAACAAAGCTGAATACCATACATGTAAGTACCCGTGAAAATTTAATAAATAAATATATATATATATATATATATATATATATATATATATATATATATATATATATATATATATATATATATATATATACATACATACATACATACATACATACATACATACATACATACATACATACATATACCGTGTTTCTCACATAATAAGGCCGGGCCTTATTTTTGACCCAGCGGCTAGGGCGTCTTTTCGGGGTGATCCCCCCTTGCATCCTCGGGTGGGTGGGCGGGCGGCGACAGCTTGGATATTCGGGAGACCTTCGGGTTCGGGCCACCGTTGCTTTCCCTTCTCCCTTGCTGCCGCGGCGTTTGGCGCAGCCACGTGCGGCCAGTCAGGCTCCTCCCTGCAACCGGAGCCCTGAGGAGACACTTGCTTCAGGCGCTCCCGTCTTCCCTTTGCTTTCGAAGGTAAAGCGAATTATTTTACAAAGCCTCCCCTGCCCGAGAGGGCAGCCCAATCCCACTTGGGAGGCTAATTTCCCGGGCCTCTTCCGTTCCTCCCGACCTCCCTACACTGCACGCCTCTGACGCGCCGGTCCCTTCAGCCCAGCGAGCTCTTCCACCTCAAAGAAAGGCCAGGCGGGCTGCTGCAGGGCAGCAGCAGCAGCGGGTCTGAGCCGCTCGCAGCGGAAACAGCCACCACCCTTAGCCCGGCGCGGGGAGAGCGAGCGAGGTTAGCGCCCGCCAGCCCGTCCTTCCTGCCTTTGGAGGCACCTGCACCAGCGCCTCCGCGGCTCGGTTTCCCCTACGGCGGGCCCTCCTTTCGTGCGGAGGGCTGCGGGGAATGCGCTCGCCGAGAGGATCTCTCCCTCTCTCTCCCTGCAAGGTCAACGTCTGCGCTGCGGAGGAGAGGGCTGCAGCCAGTTCCTCCTGCTTGCTGAGAGGTGAGGAAGCCGCGGCTCGCCCGGGTGAGATTTGAGAACGAGGGGCAGGAAGAGGCACACACACACCCGCGGCTCGCTTTCCCAGCTCTGCCCAGCATTTACGGCTCTGGCGCGGCCCTGGCAGGATGAGCGGAGGGTCCGGCGGGGAGGCGCTCGCTGCCCGCCAGGGCCGCGCCAGAGCCGTAAATGCTGGGCAGAGCTGGGAAAGCGAGCCGCGGGTGTGTGTGCCTCTTCCTGCCCCTCGTTCTCAAATCTCACCCGGTGAGCCGCGGCTTCCTCACCTCTCAGCAAGCAGGAGGAACCGGCTGCAGCCCTCTCCTCTGCAGCGCAGACGTTGACCTTGCGGGAAGAGAGAGGGAGAGATCCTCTCGGCGAGTGCATTCCCCATGCCCTCCGCACGAAAGGAGGACCTGCCAGTAGGGGAAACCGAGCCGCGGAGGCGCTGGTGCACGTGCCTCAAAGGCAGGAAGGACGGGCTGGCGGGCGCTAACCTCGCTCATTCTCCCGCGTCGGGCTAAGGGTGGTGGCTGTTTCGCTGCGGCGGCTCAGACCCGCTGCTGCTGTCTGCAGCCGCCCGCCTGGCCTTTCTTTGAGGTGGAAGAGCTCGCTGGGCTGAAGGGACCGGCGCGTCAGAGGCGCGCAGTGTAGGGAGGTCGGGAGGAATGGAAGAGGCCCCGAAATTAGCCTCCCCACGTGGGGGCTGCCCTCTCGGGCAGGGGAGGCTTTGTAAAATAATCGCTTACCTTCAGCAAAGGGAAGACGGAGCGCCTGAGCCAAGTGTCTCCTCAGGGCTCCGGTTGCAGGGAGGAGCCCTGACTGGCCGCACGTGGCTGCTCTAACACCGCGGCAGCAAGGGAGAAGGGCAGCAAGGGAGAAGGAAGAAGCAACGGTGGGAGGTCTCCCGATATGAAGTGCCCCACCAACGCAGGTAGCACCATATCCGGGCATGCAACAAAAGTACTTCCTAACGGCAAGCCCCCGCTTCCCCCATTTCGCATGTTTAATATGGGGCTTAATTTGGGGGGAGGGGCTTAATTTGATTTTATGCCAATAAAACATGGTGGGGCTTCCTATTGGTGGAGGCCGTATTGTTGGAGAAACACGGTATATATATATGTATGTATGTATGTATGTATATGTGTATGTGTATATGTATAAATGGATCTTTGCTTATTCGGGTTTTCTCCCGCGTAAAATTGGAAGTATCTTGGCAACGTTTTGACGAAATCTCATTCGTCATCTTCAGGCTTGTGCCTTCAGCTTTGTGCTTCTTGGAGTAATGTGAGCTTACATTACTGCAAGAAGCACAAAGCTGAAGACACAAGCCTGAAGATGACAAATGAGATTTCGTCGAAACGTTGCCAAGATACTTCCAATTTTACACGGGAGAAAACCCGAATAACCAAAGATCCACATACAAATACCCGTGAAAACCTCAGAAAATTATATACCGTATTTGCTGGCGTATAAGACGACTTTTTTGCCCTGAAAAACATGCCTCCAAGTGGGGGGGGTCGTCTTATACGCCGGGAGGACTCCGACTCCCACTTCGAGCTTGAGTTGCAGCCGGGAGGGAGGCTGGGGGGGGGTGTGTGTGTGTGTGTGTGTGTGGCGGGTGTCACTCACCACGCGCTGCGCAACCTTTCCCCCTCTTCCTTCCTTAGTGGTGTGGGGAGGAGAGGATTCGAAGATCCTCACGTGCGGCGTACTTTTCTTTTTCTTTTTTTCTTTTTGCACGCAGGTTTTGCATGCGGGCGGCTGTAGGTTAAGGATGGGGGAGCCCCTGGGTGGGTTATCAGGTTTTACGGTGCTTCCAACATGTGCGAACGGTGGGAGAGCGGAGAAGAGAGCGAGCGAGCGCCCCGCTGTGTGAAATCCTGCCGTCAAAGCAACACTGGGGGAGGCAGGGTATAAATTTACCAGGTTAATGTAGCAATGGTGATTAATGCCCAGAACATTGTTTGCGGGTATTGGTGTGTGTGTGTGTGTGGTGGTGGTGAGGAGAGGTTGTCCTTTGAATGCGGAAAAGTAGGTGTGACCTTGTGTAGGAAAATAAAGAGATCCTTTTTAGCGTGTTTGGCTTCTTTGCCTCCCCTCGTTCGTTTTGATGTGGAGATAATGGCCTTCGGGCGGGAGGGGAAGAAAACTGTAGCTGGATCATTTCAAATTTCACTTACTCTCCTGCCTCACTTCAATATGTCTGAGCGACTCCAGATACTGGAAGACTTTTTGAATGAAAGTGTTACCTCCATATATTTTTTTTAAAGAGGGCCACTTGGGGGAAAAAAAAGATTCTAAGGAATTCCTTGTTTCTTGATTAAAGAGAAGGCATTGAATATACTGTTCCTTGGCAGCCTTTTCAGTGTCCGGGTTTTTGGTGTGTGTGTGTGTGTGTGAGAGAGAGAGAGAGAGAGAGAGAGAGAGAGAGAGATCAGCTGTATTGAGAAGAGAACGTTTCCTGTGTTCTCATTTTATTTACAACATATTTTACGCTTAATGGTAAGCAATGAAAAATATTTTTAAAACTCATTTCTAAACTCCATAGCTATTGGCATATTCTTGGTTCAAAATTGGATTAGCTCATTTCAAAATTGTCCAAAGCAGAAAAGTGCGTCAAAAAAAAAAAAAAGTGCAAAAGTGGAAGGTGTGTGGAAGCGGGGTAGTCTTATACGGCGAGTATATAACAAACTCTATATTTTGAGTGGAAATGTTGGGGGGTCGTCTTATACGCCCAGTCGTCTTATACGCCGGCAAATACGGTATATATATATATATATATACACACACACATATATATATACACACACATACACATATTATGTGTGTGTGTTACCATATATAATATGAAAATATATATTACTATATATAATATGAGAGAAAGATAATTTTGGGAAGTTGCATAGTGGAGGCTCCACATCTTTTAGCGCCAGCTTGCTGTTTTTCTGCATCTCCAGAAAAGAAAAGAAAAAAAGAAAGGAAAAACAGGCAACGAAAACGAACAGAATGTTCAAAACCTCAGAATGAATGAATGAATCGGAAACCGTGAAACCCAACCCGCGATAGCTTCTTCCCGCCTTCCTGAGGCGATAGCTTCTTCCCGCCTCCCCCCGTTATCTGAATAAGTCTACCGGCCGAGACTCAGACCTCGCGAGAGCCGAACGGGCGACTCGCTCGCGCGGGGCAGAGTTCTTCCCCCTGCTACGGAACTCTCGCGAGATTTGGGTGCCGAGCGCTCGCGAGACCACGAGGGCGCGGTCTCGCGGGACTTGGCTGAGGGGGCAGCGGCAGCGGCGGGCAGCCGGAGCGCGATGGCGGCCGAGCGGGGCCGCTGGCGGCAGCAGAACCAGGACGCTCCGGGGCAGCAGCGGCGGCGGAGGTGGCGGCAGCAACAGCAACAGCAGCGCTCCAGGCCCGGGCTGAGGCGGCGGCCGAGAGGGCCGGGCCGGGCCTGGCGAGGCGGCAGGGGGTGCTGAGGGGGCCTCAGGCCTGCCGGGCGCCATGAGCCAAGGCAGTGGAAGCGGCGGCGGCGGTGAGCCGGAGGCCAAGGCTCTCCACACCAAGAGGCTCTACCGGTGAGCCCATCGTCCTCGGACGGCCCCGCGGGACTACAGGTCCCATCATTCCGCGGGCCAGGAAACCCCGCGCGTGGCATACCTCGCGGCTGTGTGTGTCTGTGGGGGGGGGGGATGAAATAAACGCCTCATCGCCCCTTCTCGGCCCGCATGTAACCATGCGGGACTCCAGCACCCATTATCCCCCGCAGGCGGAGGTGGAACGAGGGCACGTGGGTCCCTGCTGGCTAGCAGAGGAGGATGGGTAGGCTTATGATGATGATTTAGGTTAGTGTTAGCCCGCGGGGAAGGAAGGGAGGGCGGAGGGGGGGCGACTGTAGGTAGTCCTCAACTTACGACGGCCCGTTTAGTGACCGAAACTTAACGGGCGGTGAAAAACAGCCGCTTCCCCCTCCCCCTTTTATCGACCGTTGCAGTGGATCGTGTGATTGAAATATGGATACTCGTACTTTTGACGGTTGCAGAGTCCCGAGGGGGTGAGGGGTGTGTGTGTGAAGGAATCCCCTTTTGAGACCTTGGCAAAGTCAATGGGAAGCCAGATTCACTTAACGACCCGTGGGCCAGAAAGGCTGTAGGATGAGGCAAAAGCTCACTTAGCAACATCTATTTGGGGGGGGGGGAGTTGGTTTTGGTCATTAAGTCGAGGCCTGCTACCTACCCGGCCAACATGGGGGCAGCGCTTTTTGGCATTGGAGGTCCTGCTCCGAAATGCAGCTGTGGAGGGCTGCAGGGACTGTCCCACCAGCGAAACACGTACCCATTTGAAACCCTCTCCCCATTGTCTCCAGCTAGTGCCCACGCTTTTTAACTCCTTGCCTGTCCCCTAAATCAGCAGCTAGTTTTTGTCACAGCCTCTGTGAAGGGGATGAAAGGGTAAACGGACAGCCTTTGGAGGGGGGTCCTTGAGGTTCTCCAAGCTTGGTGGTTTTCTTGTAGACGTTTCATCACCCAACTAGGTAACATCCTCAGTGCTAGAAGGGAAGGGGGGATGCGGAGAGGAGGAGGATTGTGGGGTCCTCAGTGGTCTCTGAGCTTGGTTCTTTTCTTGCAGACGTTTCATTACCCAGTATCAGCATCATCAGTGCAGTGATTTCATGACTTAGTTGGTAATCAAACATCTGCAAGAAAACAATGAAGCTCAGAGAGCACCCAGGATTCCAGAGTCTTCCTCCCCCTCCCCCCTGCAGACTTCACTCTCTTCTGGCACTGAAGATGTTACCTAGTTGGGTAATGAAATGTCTGCAAGAAAGCAAGCCATCTCAGAGAGCACCCAGGACCTCACAGTCTTTCTCGTCCCCACTGCAAGCTCCTTTCTCTTCTAGCACTAATGATGTTCCCTAGATTGCGGGAGTCTGGAGTGCATGTCACGCCAGATTAGGGGGCAGGCAGCCCACAGGGCAGTGATCCTCCTTTAAACCTACTCCACGATTTGCCAGTTGGCCATGCCTGGCTGCTACAGCCAGCAAGAAAAAATGTGGCATGTGCTCAGAGGTATCAATCAGGCAACTGAGCATCTTCCCTCCTGGATTCTGTGGGGATTCCCCAGACACCATTGATAATAGGTAGTTCCCAAGGACTTTACACAGTTCCCTCAACTTCTTCAAGTTAATTCCTGTTCTTCTGTGCCCTCCAATAGCATTCTCGGTTTTGGGTGAGAGGATATTATGCTCCTATTTTCCAGAGGTCTTAAAGCTATAAGTATCTCCCCCCCTGCCCCCCCCGCCCCAAAAAAGCAACACACCATGACATGAATGTCAAGTCAAGGTTTTGACACTTGCCTTGTGAGGATGACTTTGCAAACACCACTCTTTATGCTGTGGTGCTTGAACATACTGGCTGGTACACTCTGGATGGCTTGATCTGTCACATTTCCTGGTTTTGGAATGCTTGGATTGTGGCCATTGAACTTGGCAGCTGGTGCCACTGTGAGGTCTTTTAATAGGCTTGCTGTCTGCAAAGGTCCCTTTATATCCTAGAGAAGAGCTACTTTTAAGCAGCAGCTGGTGGGGGGGTGTTAGTACAATTCAGCAATGTTCCTTTTGGGAAGGCAAAGAGCTTAGATTTTGCCTCCTCCTTTCTCCTCCTCCTCCCCCTCCTCTGCAAACCCCACTCTCTTCTAGCACTGATGATGTTCCCTAGTTTGGGTCATGAAATGTCTGCAAGGAGACAACCAAGCCCAGAGACCACCAAGGACCCTACAGTCCTCTTTCCTTCTCCATCACTACTCCTCCTCTCTGCAGTCCTCATTCTCTTCTAGCACATGATGTTACTTAGTTTGGGTCACCAAAGGTATTTTTTCAAAAGGCAACTGGACTGCCTTAGGGTTTTTTTTCTTGAAAATGTTTTGTTTCTGATCCAAGAAGCTTCTTCAGTACTGATTGCCTTTCAGGCAGAACTGAAGAAACGTCTTGGTTGAAAATGAAACATTTTCAAGGAAAAAAAATCCCAAGAAAGTCCAGTTACCTGTTGGAAAAGCATGTTTGGGACAACCATGATCTGGATGATCGAAAATCTCCATAGTCAGATTGGATTGTGGCTTTTTCTTGTCAATTGAAGCCATTGGGGGATGAGAAGTCTAATTTTACAGCCCTTTAGCTATGCATTCCAGAAAGGTGGCTGTCTTAGATTCTGATAGTAAAACCCACAATTGCACACTAAGCCAGGGGTCGCCAACCTTTTGGACCTCAGGGACCACCAAACTCATAATTTTAAATCCCATGGACCAGAGACCATGGGAAAATCCCCAAAAAAGTCTACAGGAAAATCCCCCACCCCGTTTTCCTACTGATCGATCGTTCTTTATTTGGGATCGCAGGATCCCGTCTCCAGCTCCGTTCTCGTGGGGGGGGGGGGGTAGAGAGAGAGACTTGGCTTCATGCAAGGAAAGCATCAGAAGTCTTTCTTTCCCTCCCCCAAACTCTGCCAGAAACGAGTCTTTGCTAGCGAGTCTTGGAGCAGGAGGCCTTGCAGGGTCCCAAAGACTCATTTCTGGCAGAGTTTGGGGGAGAGAAAGAAAGACTTTGGCTGCTTTCCTTGCGTGCAGCCAAAAGCAGAAGAAGAAAGAAGTGAAAAGAAGCAGCCCAATGGCAAGGCCAGGCGCATGGGGTGCGTGGGGCAAGTTCTTCCCCTCCACCCACCCTTCCCCTCACTACCTCATGTTGTTCCCAATGCAAGTGATGCAAGCCTTGGTTCCCATGGGCCCTGTGGGCGGCGCAGCCTTGTGTTCCCGCGCAGCCTGGATTAATTGCTTTGGGGGTGACATTTCTCTGCAGACCACCAAAATTTTCTCGCGGACCACCAGTGGCCCACTGGTTGCCGACCACTGCACTAAGCCATAAATTATTGTATGCAAATTGCTATGGGTTCATGTAACATGCTAATAGATAGTCAAACCATATTTTATTTTATTTATATTTCATACTTTCTTATCTGTTCATCTTAATCAGAGTGTTAGACCTGCCCCAAGTCAGGACCCTTAGGAAAGAAAAACCCTCGACTCCCATTTTGGGTGAAGTGATAGGTTCTTTTACTAAAGGTTGCTGGTTGCAATAAAATCAGGCTAGAACTATGAAAGGTTACATATTTTCCTCTCATCCCGGCCTTCCCTCTTCATGACCAGTTTGTCTTTAGCCAATGGTGAGTCGCATAGGTGTTTTGAGAATCACTGAGATGTTAGGGGCAACCCACATTCCACTCTCAGGGTATGTGGCCTTGAAGACTTGGCACAAACTGGTTCTGTGCCTCTGTCGTCTTCGTCAAGCTTTCATCCCCTCTTCCCTATTTCCAATTACATCTCCGTACATGTTTATTGCCCATTTGTCCCCCTCACCTCTAGCTTTTGATGGCAGAATGCCAGCAAGGCACCAAGCCAAACATGGCAGAAGTGACAGAAAGGCTCTGGGTGGGATGCAGAGGGTCTCTGGGTGGTATATAACAGCTTCACGTTATGTCTGAGCCCAGCTGAATAATTTCCGAACAACCCTTCTTCCTAACTTGAATGCCTCCTGTGCTTTTCGTAGAGCTGTGGTTGAAGCAGTGCATCGATTGGATCTCATTCTTGGAAACAAGGCAGCTTATCAAGAAGTATTTAAGCCAGAGAACATCAGCCTGAGAAACAAGTAAGAAAGTTGGGATTTCTTTATTCCATGTTCTGCATTTCAACCACACATGAATGGCCTTGAAAAAAGGACAAAGATGCAGCAGTGTTACTCACATTGAACAAGTCTGGATAAAGTATTTGGGAAAATTTAGTTCCATTGAAATACAGAATATGATAAAAACGTATTCCTCTGCAGCAAAACTAGCTTGCTATTCATTCATTCATAGCAAAGGATTCTGTCTAGGGCTTATATTCCGGAGTTTCAGCCTCAATGTAATTCCATTGCACAGAATATTGTTTGGAAGCAGCTTCCTAGATAAGCAGCCTCGTAATCTCAGTTCTAGCTCCTGCTTTGCAAATTGAGTGGCTTTGATGGGTGGGGAAGATACTTCCTGGCTTTCAGCAAAATGCAGTTCTTAGTCTTCGAAAATTGCAGTAATACTGCATAGACATTGTGGCACAGTGCTTAAAATGCAGCATTGCAGGCTAACACTGCCCACCGCCATCAGTTCGATCCTGACCGACTCCAAGTTGACTCAGCCTTCCATCCTTCCAAGGTCGATAAAATGAGGGCCCAGATCGTTGGGGGCAACAGGCTGACTCTGTAAACTGCTTAGAGAGGGTTGTAAAGAAGTATATAAGTCTTAAGTGCTATTTCTAGGAAGGAAGGAACGAAGGGGCATGATGGTGCAGTGGTTAGAATGCAGTATTGCAGGCTACCTCTGCACACTGCCAACAATTTGATCCTGACCGGCTTAAGGTTGACTCGGCTTCCATCTTTCCGAGGTGGGTAAAATGAGGACCCAGATTGTTGGGGGCAAGAGGCTGACTCTGCAAATCATTTAGAGAGGGTATATAAACCTTAAGTGCTATTGCTATACAAGGAGCTTGCTTATGAGCCAAGGGATCTTGAAATCATCCCACTGGCAGCTTATTTGTCACAGCAAGATCTGAGGAAGTGAGGTCCTTTTGGTTCCTTCCCTCAGATCTTAGGCACATAGATATGATTAGGACTTTATTTATTATTATTATTTTTAAAGTACTTTTGAGACAAATTGTGAGCAGCTTCTCTCTCTCTGCTCTTCCTTCCTGCCCTAGGCTCCGTGAACTGTGTGTAAAGCTGATGTTCCTGCACCCTGTGGACTATGGGAGGAAGGCAGAGGAACTGCTGTGGCGGAAAGTTTACTACGAAGTCATCCAGCTGATTAAAACAAATAAAAAGGTATGCGATAACCCAACAGGGAGCCACAGCAGAGAGCCCAAAAAGCCGCAGGTTGCTGTCTAACCTTTTGCCTTCTGTGTTGGAGGCACTGTTGGTCTTTTTGTTTTGGTGTGCATTTCATTTGGATGATAACCAAATCACTCCGTGACTGTTAGAATAGGAACAGAACAGAATAGAATAGGAGAATAGAATGCAGAATAGAATAGCATGGAATAGCATAGAATTCTTTATTGGCCAAGTGCGATTGGAGACACAAAGAATTTATCTTGGTGCATATGCTCTCAGGGTACATAAAAAGAAAAGAGACATTCGTCAAGAATCAAAAATCAGGTACAACACTTAATAATAGTCATAGGGTACAATAAGCAATCAAATCATACTAGGAAACAGTCAATTTTATGGTTGACTAGAGACGAGGAAGATCAATGAGAATAAGGAATGATTATATGTATATATTCTATTTAAAGTTACAGAGGAGAATTATGTAATATTACTATTGGATTTAGCGAAGTAATGACAATAATTGATGTTAGGGAGACTGTACCACGTTCAACTTTTTTATTGTAAGAATTGTCCGTCTTTGTGTTTGTTTAATTGTTTAATAAAGAAAACTTTAAAAAAAGAATAATCAGGTACAGCACTTAATGATAGTCATAGGGTACAATAAGCAATCAAATCATACTAGGAAACAGTCAATATAAATCGTAAGGATACAAGCGACAAAGTTATAGTCATACAGTCACAAGTGGGAGGGGATGGGCGATAAGGAGTGATGAGAAGTTTAATAGTAATAGTAATACAGTCTCACTAGTTAATTTGACAGTGTTGAGGGAAATATTGGTTTAGCAGAGTGATGGCTTTCGGGGGGGAAACTTCCCTTGTGTCTAGTTGTTCTGGTGTGCAGGGCTCTATAGCGTCGTTTTGAGGGAAGGAGTTGAAACAGTTTATGTCCAGGAAGTGAGGGGTCTGTAAATACTTTCACAGCCCTCTTTTTGACTGTTCAAAGCAATACAACAGCATTGAAAAATGTGGCTGTTTTCCAGTTACGACCTTGGCAGCATCTCAACGGTCATGGGATCAAAATTCAGGTGCTTGGCAACTGGATCATATGGCTGTTGTCCCGGGATCCCCTTTTGCGACCTTTTGACAACAAAGCCAGATTCACTTAACAACTGGGTTACTAACTGAAGTGGCAAGGAAGGTTGTAACATGGGGCAAAATCAACTTAATAAATGTCTCGCTTAACAACATACATTTTGGGCTCTGTTGTGGTCGTAAGCTGAGGACTGCCTGTAATGAAAGAAGCTAGAGCTAGATTTCCCTAACTTCCTCTCTTTGTTTCCCCATCCGCAGCACATTCATAGTCGGAGCACCTTGGAGTGTGCTTACCGGACTCACCTGATTGCCGGCATCGGGTTTTACCAGCACCTGCTTCTCTACATTCAGTCTCACTACCAGCTGGAGTTGCAGTGCTGCATCGACTGGACCCACGTGACGGATCCTCTGATGGGTCAGTGCTTCTCAAGATTTGATCCTGTGCAAGAGCAGTGGCTTGGCCCACCTGGCCTGTTGGTGCTTTTGCGATCAAGAATAACACAGTAGGAAGGGACTTTGGAGGTCTTCTAGTCCAATCCCCTGCTCAAGCATTCCAATCTCTTTTAAAAAACCTCCAGTGATGGGGCAGCCACAACTCCTGAAGGCAAGCCGTTCCACTAGTTAATTGTTCTCACTGTCAGGAAATTTCTCCTTAGTTTCCACCCATTTTATTTATTTATTTGATTTGTCAGTCGCTTACAAGATAATAGGTATAAGAATAAACATGAGTAGGAATATAGGAAATAGGTACAAATAAATGGGGACAATAGGGCAGGGATAGTAGGCACGATTGTGTACTTGCGCACACCCCTTACAGACCTCTTAGGAATGGGGTGAGGTCAATGGTGGATAGTTTGAGGTTAAAGGAGTGAGGGTTAGAGGATGTGACAACAGTCAGGTAGTGCATTCCAGGCATTGACCACTCTGTTGCTGAAGTCGTACTTTCTGCAATCAAGTTTGGAGTGGTTTACATTGTGTGCTCTTGTATTGTTGTGGTTGAAGCTGAAGTAGCCATTGACTGATAGGACATTGTAGCAGATAATTTTGTGTACCACGCTTAAATCCAACCGTTGGCGGCGTAGTTCTAGGTTGTTCAAGCCCGAGGACTGCCTGTAATTCTTCCTTTCTTCAAAGAAAGAAGCAACCTGGAATTAAGGAGAAACTTCTAACAGGGAGGACAATTAACCAGTGGAACAGCTTGCCTTCAGAAGTTGTGGATGCTCCATTAGAGAAGGCTTTTAAGAAGAGACTAGACAGCCAATGTGACATTGTATAGGTTCTCCTGCTTGAGCAGGGAGCTGGACTAGAAGACCTCCAAGGTCCCTTCCAGCTTCTTTTCTTCCCCCTTCCCTTCTTTTTTCCAGCCGTCTGGTGCTTTGGAGAATAAGTTGTCCCTCATCTTTGGGGCAGCCCCTTAGATATTGGAACATGGCTATCATGTCCCCGCTAGAGTGACATGATAGCAGTGAGAAGCACACTTGAATTATTTTTTCCTGAAGAAACAATTATGTCAGCTCTGCTGTCTTCGCTGTGCCCTATTAAGCTTGCTGGCATCCTGCCATAAATGGGAGAAGGGAGGTCAAGAGTAGTAAAGAGGGGAGAGATGTACAGGAAGACAGGAGATGCATGCATGGTGGGGAGGATTGGCGCTTACAGGAATCAGACATATTAAACAAAACATCACACCAGCATCCTATTGGACAGTGATGATCCGGTCAAGCGGGGACGGCCACGAACAAGGGAGAAACTTCTTTACATCAGTTCTAGACTTGCTTTCTTTGCAATCACTAATTCTTAGTAAGAGAACCTGTCAATTCAATCATGTAACAACCGTGTTACTAAGTTAACAATTGCAGTGATTCGCCTCTAACAGCTGTGGAAAGAAAAGTCGTAAAATTAAGAGAGCCTCGCTAAGCAAACCAAAATTTTGGGCTCCGTTGTGGTCATAAGTCGCAGACTACCTGTACTTTGGAGAAACTTTTTTTTCTTTTATTCCCTTGAGTAAAAGAAATCATTTAAAAACATTTTTTTCAGCCTATGGAAGTTCTTGAATAGTGAATAGGCCGCAATAGTGAGCCCAGTTGGAATATTGCTTCCAGTTCTAGTTGCCATGATGCAAAAAAATAAGCTGAAACCCTAGAAAGAATGCAGAAAAGAGCAACAAAGATGGTAAAATGTCTGCAGGCTAAATCATACGATGAACACATGAGGGAGCTAGGTATAGCTAACTTATCGAAGAG
Source organism: Notechis scutatus (assembly GCF_049901735.1). Classification (NCBI taxonomy): domain Eukaryota; kingdom Metazoa; phylum Chordata; class Lepidosauria; order Squamata; family Elapidae; genus Notechis; species Notechis scutatus. Next base: position 105,873 of record NC_142022.1, on the reverse strand, counting down.
AAGAAGAAGCAGTTTTCCAGTACAGTGCCACAGAGAAGAGGGGGGTCAATTTGTTCTCCAAAGCACCTGAGGACAGAACAAGAAGCAAGAGGTGGAAGCTAGTCAGAGAGAAAGATCTAACCTGGGACTAAGGAGCAATTTCCTGACAGTGAGAACAGTTAACCGGTGGAACAGCTTGCCACCAGGAGTTGTGGGTGCTTCATCATTGGAGGCTTTCAAGAAGACACTGGACATCCATTTCTCCGGGATCCTGTCTTGGGCAGGAGGTTGGAGTAGAAGCTCCACTTCAGCTCTATGGTTCTATGAAATCAATCGTATAATGTAACAGTTGAAATTTCAAGATGGACAGTTGATAATAGCAAAATGAATACATGTAAGTTGTAAAGTATACAGAAATTATTTTCAAGATGTGGTTTGTGGGGACACCACAGTAGGTTTTCTATGGTGTAGATATCCTTTTTTGGGCGATGGCTAGCATTTCAGATAATTTTGGTGTCAGTATGCAGAGCCTCCTAAAATTTGGTCTGTATATTTAATTTTTAAAAAACGTTATTGAAAATTAACCTTAACACGAGGGTTCTGCAGACATGGTCTTTCTTCTTGGGGTTTAATGCATATTATTTTGCTCTTGATTTAAAAAAAATGCAGTTTGGTATTGGATTATTGGGCCACACATAAAAAAATAAAATTGACAGCTTAGAAGTCCTCCTAAATCAAATAATTTGGGAACTGGTAACCTAAAGAATAATTTTGCATGACATTTGCATGCTTATTTAAGCTATCTCACACTAGCTTCTAATTTAATTGGACAGTGTTAAGTGTAGCTTTAAAAGGGGGGAGGGAATGGATTTTATTGTTATGTTTCTTAATCTCAACTTTATTGTAATCGCCTGACAGTCCTCAACAGTTTTAAGTGAGATAGACTTTTCCAGATTAAAAATTGCCTTGGGAAAGAGAATAACCACAGCTTGATTAGGTAACCGCTAATCACATTTGCGCATTTTCAGCCCATGGCTGGTGAGAATCTGTCAGGCTGTTGCCCATCGTAACTTGCTAGATGACAAGTGTCCTTGGCAACCGTTGCTGTGAGCATCTCCCTGGCATTACTGTAGAATTGATGGAGTGTGTGTGTGTGTGACAATTTTCAGGCCCACACTCGAATTCTTTGGCTTTTGGCATCCTGGTTATATCTTCAAACAGAGGTCTTCAAACTTGGCAACTTTAAGACTTGTGGACTTCAGCTCCCAGAATTCTGGGAGTTAAAGTCCACAAGTCTTAAAGTTGCCAAATTTGGGGATCCCTGCCTTAAAATCTCACCCAAATCTCTGTAAAAGCCCTTGACTGCACAGAGAGTGAGTTACAAACTCTCCCAAAATGTGACAGCGAAGCTCAAAAGGAGCCCATTTTAAGAAAACCTTTTGGCCAGCTTTTCCCAAACTCTTTTTTTTAAAAATAGAATGAGTTCCCCATCAAGTTACAATCTACCAAAATAAAAATGAGAACACATTCTACAATCAATGAGTGTTGCTGATTCTGTGCCATGTTCGCAGCCCTGGCAGTTAAATTTATGATACAGTTATCTTAGATCATAAATTGCACAAATAAACATCCCAACAATAGGATAATGAAATTTGCAGACGATACTACGCTTGTAGGACTTATTTCTGGGGATGATGAGTCTGCATATCGGGATGAGGTACTACAGCTATCCCGCTGGTGCAAGAATAATAATCTTCTATTTAATATTAAGAAGACCAAGGAGGTTATAGTGGACTATAGGAAAAAAAGAGCAGACATTCAGCCACTGTATATAGAGGGAGTTCGTGTGGAACAGGTGATTGAATGTAAGTTTCTCGGGACCATCATTACAAATGACCTGACTTGGAGCGCAAACACCACTGCTTTAATTAAGAAGGCACAACAACGGTTGTATTTACTAAGGATTCTTGGGAAACAACAACTGGCTGAGAGTCTACTGACTACCTTCTATCGGAGTTCAATTGAGAGTATATTATCCTACTGTCTCTGTGTATGGTTCTCGAGCTGCACATTGGCAGAGAAAAAGGCAATTCAGAGGGTGATCAAGACGGCCCAAAACATCATTGGCTGCTCACTCCCCTCTTTGGAAGAACTGTATAGGAATAGATGTAAGAGGAAGATACTTAATATATTGAATGACTCCTCTCATCCGGGACATCAGCTCTTTGAACTATTACCATCGAGAAGGAGATTTAGGGTATTAAGAACAAGGACGACCAGATTTAAGAACAGTTTTTATCCAAGTGCAGTTTTGAGTTTGAATGCAGGGTTATAAGATTTTTGTGGAATTTAAATGGCTGAGAGTAATGGGGTATTTACATTTTTAAATTGCATAGAGATTATTGTATGGTTGGTTGTGTTTAGTTCAATTTTTTTCTTTTAGTGGTGTTTGTCCAGTTTTACTTTGTGGAAGAGCACCTCATTTCGTTGCACCCGTTAGCGAGTGTAATGACAAATTCTTATGTCTTATGTCTTAAATGATGTCATGTAAAACTATGAAGTGTACATTTACACAACTGGCTAAACCAAAACCAAGCCACAGTTTTATAGTTGAGTCTTGTGGGTGAGCCAATCCTGTGTAAGTCCTGTTCTGTTCCCTTGTTTCCTTTGGTTTTGCCTTTTTGTTGATGTTGTTGTTGCTTTTTTGAGCTTAAGAAGCTCCCAGAATGTAAATTGTACATTCTGCAGGTGGGGAACACATATGGGTGGAGTGGCTTCGCTAACCTTGCTTTGCATCCTGCCGTAAACAGAGGGAGGGTGGTCAAAACAATTTTGGGAATATGTGCAGGAAGCTGTAAAGGGGAGGGGTGGAGGGAGGGAATGGCATTGGCAGGAACCAGAAGTGTTAAACCAGATTGATCCAGCCGCACAAGGATGCCTGGGCAAGGAAAGAATGTGAAGTTGTTTCAAGATGCAGCGGTTTCCAAAAAATCAAAACCTTCACCCCCAGTTGCTATTGGATACTGATAATCTGGTCAAAGCGGGGAGAACCATGGAAGGGGGAAAACATGTAACCTGTGCATGGGAATACTCAGTTCTAACCTTGCTTTTACTGCAACCACTAATCCTTAGTAAAAGATCCTATCATTCCAATCAAACGGAGTCGAGGGTCTTTCTTTCCTAGGGACCTAGCTAGGGCAGGTCTGACAATGAGCCAAAATAAGCTTTGTGATGGTAGATCGGTAATTGATTTTCCAGCATCTTGTTCTAACGCTATGCCACCCTGTTGATTATTTCTTCCACAGGTTGCAAGAAGCCAGTCTCTGCATCAGAGAAGGAGATGGACTGGGCTCAGATAGCCTGCCACCGATGTCTGGTTTACCTGGGGGATTTAGGTGAGAGAGAGCATTTTCCTGGGATAAAATCCTGAGACTTGGATTTATTTGAAATCAGATGGGGAAAAACGCCCTGTCTAAGGAGCAGGCCATATTGGTTGAGGTATCTAAAGTTTGTGATAAGCCCCTTGGGACTTTGATTTTATTTTTCCACTGCATTTTGTGGATTAGGAATCTCCTACTGTCTGAAGCATTTCCAGATACTTGGCTGCATAAAAAGGATTAGCATATTTTCCTTTCAGTTGGGCATCAGTTCTCTCGTGCTAGTTAATGACTGCAATAAAGTAATTTATCTACTTTCAGTCAGGTGGTATATATGGCTTCCCTATTTCATTCTTGCATATAAACCAAGTCAGGTATCTTCTGATGTGTATCCTCTGAATTGTGTTTCTTAAGGCTTCTGTATGTCTTTTGTGCCTTATCAGCTCGATATCAGAATGAATTGGCAGGCGTGGACACAGAATTGCTGGCTGAAAGATTTTACTATCAAGCTCTCTCTGTCGCCCCACAAATTGGTGAGTATTTAGTAGTCCAACACACACACGTAAAGGTATGCACCAATCAAACATGCACGCATGTATTTTGTAACTGAGCACAAATAGAATATGAGTCAGCAACTTATCTAGCATCAAAAAAAAAAAATCCTGACCAGTACGTTAGACAAACTACCTCTCCAAAATTTGGCTCTGCAGGTAGTCCTCATGTCAGCGTTCCAGAAAACTTCCACTCCAACAAATAAAACTCAGACATCTTCTCAAAAGTTCTGTTTCATTTGGATAGTAAACTGGCACATCTGGGAAATCCCAAATCTGAAAGTTCCAGGTTTCCTTGCAATAAGTAAAAATGTACAAATCCATCCCCTGTACCCATCATCGCATCACATGCCCCAATCACCATCCGTCCCAGCTTGAGACATCCTCTCACCCAGGTGCAGAAAGAACATGACCTTGACTTAGAAGAAAAATGCTATTATGTCTAACCACATACACTCCAAGAAACTCCCCCCTCCCATTTTTCCAGGCTCAAGAAAGTGTCTGGTGCTAATATGGCTTCCAAAGCTGACACCTCGACTTAACAACAGTTCGTATAGTGACCGTTCGAAGTTACGACAGCATTGGGAAAAAGTGACTTATGACCATTTTTCACACTGACAACCATTACAGCATCCCCACAGTCACCTGATTTACATTCAGACGCTTGGCAACTGACACATATTTACGACAGTTGGAGTGTCCCAAGGTCATGTGATCCCCTTTTGCGAACTTCTGATAAACCAAGTCAGTGGGGAAGCCAGATTCGCTTAACAACCGGGTTACTAACTTATAAATGACAGTGATTCACTTAACAACAGTGGCAAGAAAAGTCATAAAATAGGGCAAAGCTCATTTTTAACAAATGTTTCGGTTAACAAATGTTGGGCTCAATGGTGGTCATATGTCGAGGACTACCTGTATTTATGGCGCTTGCAGCATTGTGGGGTCACATCATCGCCATTTCCAACCTTCTGAACAAGCAAAGCCAATGGGGGAAGCTGGACTTGATTAACGACCACATGATTCACTTAACAACTGCAGTGATTTGCTTAACAACCATGCGCAGTCAATGGGGGAAGCTGGGTTTGCTTAACAACTGTGTAACTCACTTAAGAACTGCAATAATTTGCTTCTCAACCAGGGCAAAAAAAAAAAGCTCATAAAATCAGATGTGATTCACGTAACAACCGCCTGGCTTAGCAGTGAAAATCTGGGCCCAATTTTGGTTGTAAGTCGAGGACTATCTGTCCTGGCTCTGGTGCCACAGTAGGACATTAACATAACATTAGGCATCAGGTCCCATGCACACACCCTGGCCCAGGAAGCCCTGCTTTAAATGCAGACCGAAGAATCTGTTGTGATTGTGAAGAATAAGTTTGGAAGCACACTAGATGTTTGTGTCTTTAGATTGTGTCATAATGGAATGTGTTTGCTATGTTTTCTGTCTTTGGGGGACAGGGATGCCTTTTAACCAACTTGGGACGCTGGCTGGGAGTAAATACTACAATGTGGAAGCTACCTATTGCTACCTGCGCTGGTAAGTGTGTCTCCCACGGAAAAGAAACAGTTTATAAAAGGCAGCTTCCCTTATTTTACTGGTCTAAAGAAAATAAGAATTAGGGGTGACATGATAGCAGTATTCCAGGATTTGAAGGGATGCCCCAGAGAAGAGGGGGTCAAATTATGCTCCAAAACACCAGAGGGGCAGAACAGAAACAGTGGTTGGAAACTCACCAAAGAGAGAAGCAACTTGGAATTAAGGAGAAACTTCCTAACGGTGGGGACAATTAACCAGTGGAACAGCTTGCCACCAGAAATCGTGGACGCTCCATCACGAGGCTTTTAAGAAAAGTCTAGAGATAGTCACTTATCTGTAACAGTATAGGTTCTCCTACTTGAGCAGGGGGCTGGATTAGAAGACCTCCAAGGTCCCTTGCAGCTCTATTCCATTCATACTTAGGGCATGAAAACCTCTCTGTCCAGTAGACTATGCTGGCTGGACATGAACTGTGCTGTTTTTTTGTTTTTTTTCCTATCTCCCCAATAAGGCAACTCTGGCTTAGAGCTATTCAGCGGGAGAAATGTCCACTTTCTTCCCCTCTCTATATTGGGCAAGACAAACAGGATCATTCTTCCTTTTCTGCTTAGGCAGAGGGCTGGATTAGAAGACCTCCATTCTCTGTTGTTCTGCTATTTTGTTATTCCTTTTTAGGGAATTGAGAACTTTATGAAGGAGGATGTCTGAGGCCAGAGTGGATGGAACTGATGCAATGGCTGGGGCAAAGGATATCCCTCCAAATCTGAGCTTATTCCTTATTTATCTGTGTTTCTCAAACCTTAGCAAATTTAAGACATCTGAACTTTACTTCCCAGAATTTGCTAGCCAGCAATTCAAGGAATTCTGGGAGTTGAAATCCAGACGCCTTAAAGTGGCCAAGATTGACAAAGATGAAAAGCAAATCAGGGAGAAATGGAGCTTGACTCATAGAAACTCTTGCAAAGTAGCCATTGTGTTTTTGGGAGGAATTGTTTTATTCCCAGCTCATGTTTCCTAAACAGAAAGGTGGCAGGTAGAGTTAGATTTGCATAACACCTGGCAAAGGTTAGCAATATGGCGTTAATAGCCTCCAAAGTACATGGATCATTTTCTGGTGGCCCCCTTAACTAAATGAACAAGAGTTTGGGTGAAATTTCAGCTACCTTTAAAAAATAATAATCTTTACACCTGGCATTTTTGCAGTGGCTTCCATTGCCTGGAACCTGGTTTCTCTGCAGAATGTAGGTTTGGTTGATCTCAGATTCCCCTTAAGGGGCACACTCTGATCATGAACTAGCTTAGATGTTTCATGAGCAGACAGGCAATATTCGTGGAAGGGAGAGAAACTAAAGTCACCAGAGTAAAACTTCTGAAAGGGGAAAGAAGGGAGGGAGGGAGGGAAGGAAGGAAAGAAAGTAAGAGGAAGGAAGGAAAGGCAGGGAGAGAGGAAAGGGGTGAAAGAAGGAAGAGATAGGTTTAAGGAAGGAAGAAGAGAGGAAGGGAGAAAAGAGGGAGGGATGAAGGAAGAAGGAAAGAAGAGGACAGGATGGAAGGAAGGAAAGAAGGAGGGAGAAAGAGAATTAAGGCTGTTTCTTGGAGAGCCTGATTGAGAAAATTAATTTTTCTGCTCCCCTGTTTAGCATCCAGTCGGAAGTGTCCTTTGAAGGCGCTTACGGGAATCTGAAGCGCCTCTATGACAAGGCAGCCAAAATGTATCACCAGCTGAAGAAATGCGAGACCCGGAAGCTGTCCTCAAGCAAAAAAAGGTGAGAAGGCAGCTTCCCCCACTCCCCGGGGCCCCCCCTCAAGGATGACTTGGCCTCCCGTTGCCATTCAAAGTCAGACACAAAGTGGAATGGCCGGTCAGTAATCAGATGGACAGCTCTTGCTGTATTTGGGCACTGAAACTGGACTGCCATCTGTCAGAAATGGTGTAGGATCTCCTGCTTGGGCGGGGCGGTTTGGACTAGATGACCCACAAGGTCCCTTCCAACTCTGTTAATCCAGCCCCATACCTATTTAAATCTGCCATTTTCTGACTCTTTTTCATGGCGGAAGACATCGCTGGAGGATGCTGTCCTGAGTATTCTTTTTTTTTTGGGGGGCAGTGTTTTCAAGCTTGACAACTTTTAAGGTGGATGGACTTCCAATTCCCAGAATTCCTTAGCCAGCTGGGAACTTGTTTTAGAGCTTTTTTTAAAAAAATAATTTTTATGTTTATAACAAAAACAAAAAATAAAACCATCTTTCAGTTATGTAGTGTGCTGACTGGGTACATATATCTTGTGCACATATCAATATTTGTATACATTTCTTATTAAGTTTACACTTGCGTTATAGTCTGTTCAATATTATACAGTATATCATAATATATCATCATTACAATGTCATTTAATTTCTTTATTTTCCAACCATCCATAAAATAAATCCCAAATCTTATAATACTCCATTTCTTCTTGTTCTCTAATTGCCAATGTTAATCTACTCATTTCTGCACATTCCAGTATTTTCTTAATCTCCTCCTCCATCGGTTAATCTCCTCCTTCTCCTCCTCCTTCATTTTTCCAATTTTGAGCAAATACAATTCTAGTTGCTCTTAGTATCCAGCTTACCCAATCAGCTTCAGCTGACAATTTGCAGAAAAAATCACCTGTCCCAATGATATTGGGAAATGATGCGAAGGGCTCCTTTTAGCCAATTTAAATCGTTTCTGTTTTATACCTTTGGTCCTGCTAGCGCTAGGTCATAATTTATAACAGGGAAGCCCTGGGGCAGTAATCTTAGGTTAGACCTGCCCTGGGCAGCCAAAGCTTCACTCTGAGAAAACCAGTTTGTTTGGCATAAAACAGTCCTTGTATGTGCAAAGGTATACACTTAGTTCTGACAGTTCATTTAGTGACCGTTTACAACAGTGACTTAGGACCATTTTTCAACACTTTAACGACCATTGCAGCATTCCCATGGTCACTTGCTAATAATTCAGACACTTGGAAACTGGTTCATATTTATGACGAACTTCTGACAAGCAAAATCAATGGGGAAGCCAGATTAACAACCCTGCTACTAATTTAACAACTGCAGGGATCCGCTTAACCACTGTGGCAAGAAAGGTTGTTAAAACAGGACAAAACTCGCCAAGGTTTCCCTCCAGTCATTTTTTTTTCCCTTGCCAAAAGTAAACGAATGAAAAATTCATGAACTATGTCTGACTTGTATCAAAACCTACTAAATGCTCTCTTTCCCCACCCCTCCCCATTCTCTCCAATTTGGCAGGTGCAAAGACATTAAAAGGTTACTGGTGAGCTTCATGTATCTACAGAGCCTCTTTCAGCCAAAGAGTAGGTAAGTCTCCTCTGTGAAACCTTCTGATGCTGTAAATGCACCTATTGAAGAAAAATTTCACCGTGGCCTTTCCTTGGTGGGAGCAATAGGGCTGGTCTACTCCACAGGAGACTTCTGTGCCCCTGCATGGCGTAACAGCTGCCACCCTAATAGCACAAGCCCTTAGACTTATATCCCACTTCTCAGTGCTTTACAGCCCTCTCTAAGCGGTTTACAGAGTCAGCCTTTTGCCCCCAACAATCTGGGTCCTCATTTTACCGACCTGGAAAGAACGGAGGCTGAATCAATCTTGAGCCTGGTGAGATTTGAACTGCCAAATTGCACTCAGCTGGCAGTCAGCAGAAGTAGCCTACAGTACTGCACTCTTAACCACCGCACCACCATGGTTCAATGAATTAGTTACTATGCTATTAATGATACCCTGTGTCAGACTTGCCCCAGTCTGATCCCTTTGGGGAAGAAAAACTATCGACTCCCATTTGGCTGAAGCAAGAAATACTTTTACTAACCAATCCGACATCGCCCAGGTGTTTTGGGAAACACTGGAGTGTTTAGCCTGGTGATCTTGCAGTTGTAGGGGGTTGTGTGTGTGCTGTGGGCTCTTTGTTCAGATGCTGTGGGCCCTGTTTCAAGATTGTCTCCCCTGACAGATTCTGGAAATTGGCTTATTGTGACGTTGCCGTGAGGACCCTGTTTCAGGTTCTCACACCTTCCCCCATCTCTGTTAGGAATATAAGTCACCTAACAGCTATTTGGGTTGGACAATATATAAACCAGGATAGACATTTTAAAACTGTATCTTTAAAAAATGTAATTGGGTGTGGTTTCTCAAACGGCCATAAGATGGAGCCAGAAACCTGGGTTGTCTTAGTCTTAGTCTCAGAAGAGAATGTGAGTGAGTCTCTGTTTCCTTCTGTTGGAGATAATTGCCATTTTTCCTAATTGACTGCTGTTCCTGGATTTGATGTAAGTCTGATACTGAACTGTTTTTGGCACTGGACTTTGTTATTGGATTATCCCTGGACTGAAAACTGACTGATCTTACCTGTGAATGACTTTGGACTGCTTATTTTGAACTTTGCTTAAAAGTTTCTGGAAGTAAAAACCTACACTTACTGTACAGTGTAACTGTGTGCTGTGTGTGTATTATTCAACACTTCTCTCACTATGTCTCCCTGTATGCACTCATTCTTCTAAAGGGGAATTACCTCAACAGTCTCTCCCGAGCTGAGTTTCCTCCACAATTGTGGCTGCCTCTTGGTTGTGATAAAAGCTTGGAGTTCCGCTCTTTCATCCTCTGCCTTTTTTCTCCCCTCAAGTTCTGCTGACTCGGAGCTGACCTCCCTCTGCCAGTCAGTCCTGGAGGAATTGAACCTCTGCCTTTTCTACTTGCCCTCTTCACCCCACCCGACCTCCACTGTGGAGGAGGAGGAGGAGTGGGAGAACGGCTGCTCCTTCCTGCCGGACCTGCTCATCTTCCGCATGATCGTCATTTGCCTGATGAGCGTCCACAGCCTCAAGAGGGCAGGTAAGTGACACACCTGGGCAGGTTCAGAGCTAGGAGGCTCCGGGTTCCATATTCCTATTTTCTGGGTTATACCATACAGACATTTTTCCTTCCACCCCCTCGGGTGTGGCTGTGACTTTCCCTGGAGGCCTGCTTGTAGTGGGGTCTCTATGACTCCTCCATATTACAGGTAGTCCTTGACTTACAACAGTTCAGTTAGTGACCACTGGCAATTTTTAGCACAAAGGCAACGTTTGACCTTTGAGTTCTTTCAAAAACCAAATTGAGTGCTTTGTTCCTTCCCCCTTTATTTCATCCTACCGAGCAAGCGAAAGAGGCTGTGATGACCTGGGGCATGGCACAAAGGCAACCCGGCCAGATAATAAGAAAGAGTTCCTTTATTAGCTCCAACTTTGCCCCCAATGTCCTGGTTACCTTCCGGTCTGGAGAAGAACTCTCCCAGGAACCTGCAACTGCCTTTGGCTGCAGATATTCCGATCCAAAACAATGTAAACAGAAAACTTTAAACTACAAACCCAACAAAGCAAGATAAGGTAATAAATCCAGCAGGGCAAGCTAAGGAGTTCCAGAAGTGAAGTAACATGGCAGTAAATCCAACCAGTTGGGAGTCAACAGCAGCCAACATTAGATAAACTCAATGTTTGTTCCTGACAAACACCCCACCCAACTGCTTTTCCTTTAAACTCCCTCCTCAGGCATACCTTGTGAAGGGAATCAGGGCCCTGCATGCCGTAGGATGAGGAGGGGTTGGGCCTTGGCCTGCCTCTGAATCCCCTCTACCTTGTTCTACCTCTCACCTGCTCTGCCCAGCATGACTTTGCCCTTCCCCAGTTTCCTCCGCAGCCAACAGAGCTTCTCTCCTCGGACTCCAATGGGTGTATGACAGAGTCTCCCTCTTTCTCTCCTCCCTCTCTCTCTCTCTTGTCCCCCACTCTCTCTTTTCTATCTTCTCCTTGTCTCTTCTCTAAGTTCTGAGCCCTAGGAAACAAGAAGTTATAGCAGCAGTGAGAAAAGTGACTTATGACCGTTTTTTCACACTTACAATCATTGCTGCATCCCTACGGTCACGTGAACAAAATTCAAATGCTTGGCAATAGATTCATCTTTTATAACGGTTGCTGTGTCCCAGAGGGTCATGTGATGCCCTTTTGCGAAGCCAGATTCCCTTAACAACTGGGCTCTTAACGTAACAACTGCAGTGATTCACTTCACAAACGTGGCAAGCAAGGTCGTAAAATGGAGCAAAACTCACTCTGACAAATGTCTCTCTTAGCAAATAGAAATTTTGGGCTCCGTTGTAGTTGTAAGTTGAAGACTACCTGTGTTGCTAAAAGTGGCCAATGCAGCTCATAACAAGTAGAATCTGTCCATGGAGAGGCTCCGTCATCCAGGTGATGTGTGTCCCAATGGTGCTTTTCCAAAATGCCAGTGGACTTCCTTGGTTTTTTATTTCCTTGAAACATTTCGCTTCTCATACAAGAAGCTTCTTCAGTTCTGACTTTGCTTTAGTCAGAACAGAAGAAACTTCTTGGATGAGAAGCAAAACATTTTCAGGGGGAAGGGAGAAAGAAGACTCACATATCAGTATAAGATGAATTCAGTCCTTAAACTTACCTCTAATCTATGAAGAAACCTATTTCTCCATCTTTTCCTATTTTTAGAATATAAAGGCATTTGAAAACTTTAGGTTAAGGAATGAATGTCGTTAACCTAAGGACAATAAATGTCTTTCCGCTGCGGTTTAGCTAACATGGGCAGCCAACCCCTGTTTGCACCGGCTGCTTGATAATAATAGTATTATTAATTGGTGTTAGTGTTTGTTTCTTTTTAACTTTTTATATTTTAGCTGCTTATATGTAATAATAAGCCTCCCAGAGTTACGATGGGTGACCAATACATTTTGTAAATAAATAAATAAATGTTAAAGCAGAACATGGATTTTTATTGTTACTTTTTTTTAGTTTGGGCCTTGTGTGTTCTTTGTCTTTTCTGAATTCAGGAGTAACTCTGGCTGCTTCTCATTTTTTCTGCAGGCTCCAGACAGTACAGTGCAGCCATTGCATTCACCCTGGCCCTTTTTTCACACCTGATTAACCATGTCAACATCCGCCTCCAAGCCGAACTGGAAGAAGGAGAGAACCCAGTTCCAGCCTTCCAGAACGATGGCACCGGTAAGGACACACATTCCCTGGAGAGCTGTTCTTTGGGGGCAAAGCAGATGGGGTCCAACAGGAGCCCCCTTCGTCCCAGCTCTTTAGGACCAATGCATGGAGAATCAGCATATTGCCTAGTTGACTTAACAGATTGTGTTTCTCAGTGCTAAAGGCAACCTATTTATTTTAATTAGATGCCACCTTTATTATAATTTTTATAAACCACTCAAGGCAGCAAACATATCTACTACTCCTTCCTTCTATTTTCTGTACAATAGCAACCAGGTGAGGTGCATTGGGTTGAGACAGGATTGGCCCAAAGTCACCCAGCTGGCTTTCATGCCTAAGGCAGGATTTGGAAGTCAAAACCTCCTAGTGATTGGCACAAACTTACCAAACCAATTTTTTCTTTCTTTTTTTTTATTTTTTATTTTATTTTACAACAAAAACAACAAATAAAACCATCTTTCAATTTTACAGTGTGTCGGTTGGGTACATATATCTTGTGCATATGCTAGTATTATTATACATTTATTTAATAATATTCACAATTTATTCTAATCAACATTCTATATCATATTGTTCCATAATTATATTATCATTAAAGTTTTAATTTCAATTCTAGGTTATCTTTCAAAAACAAATCTCAATACTTACTAACCAGCTGTTTTCTAGTGATTGGCCCAAAGTCACCCAGCTGGCTTTCATGCCTAAGGCAGGATTTGGAAGTAAAACCTCCTAGTGATTGGCACAAACTTACCAAACCAACGTTCACGCCTAAGACAGGCACTGTTTTCTGGTGATTGGCCCACAGTCACACTATTGATTTTCATGCTTAGGGCACGACTAGAACTCAGAGTCTCCCTGTTTCTAGTAAAATTGGGAATTGCCCCTAATTTTACTTGTTTGACAGTACTGAAAGGGAGTGGCTGTTTGAAAGAGACACAGGGGACTGGTTCAGGCGGTCCTATTTGGAGCCAGGCCGTGTGAAAAATGGGTCATTGTGCATGCACACAAGAGAGAAGATAAGCCTTTGCGGCGGCGCTTGTGTGAGTGGAGCTGTGTGTGTGAAACGGGTCACCTTTCACGTGGCCTGGTTCCGAATGGGACACCGCCTGGACCACTCCCCTGTGTCTCTTTCAAACAAAAGAGAATGATCTCTCTCACCTGTTGCTACTTGTCTTGCCCTCGGGTGCTTTAGAGCAGTGGTCCCCAACCTTTTTTGTACCAGGGACCAGTTTCAAGCACAAACACTTTTTCGGGGGAGAATCCGAGTTTGGTGGTTTGCTTGCAGACGTTTCATTACCTGACTAGGTAACACCTGATGTTGTTACCTAGTCGGGTAATAAACGTCTGCCAGCAAACCACCAAGTTCAGGGAGCGCCTCGGCCCTGCCTCCCTCAGCCCCATCCCTCAGGTGTCTGTCTCGTTCCTCTCTCAGTCGTTCTCTCGCTGCTCCTGTCGCCGCAGCTCCTCCGAAGCGCCCGTTTACCCCCACCCCCACCCCGCCCGCCCGCGCGCGGTTCAATCCACAGTGCTCCGTTCTGCCTGCCTGCCTGCCTTCTTCGTTTCGGAGCAGCTTCGGCTGATAAAAAGAGGCGAATAGTTATTATTCTCAGCCGAAGCTGCTCCCAAACAACCAAACAGGCAGGCAGGCAGAACGGGCACTGAATTGAACTGCGCACGGGCAGGCGGGTGGGGTAAACGGGCGCTTTGGAGCGCTGCGGCGACAGGAAAGCACCCCCCGGCTTCTTTGAAGCAATTTCTTCCTGGGCTGGTGGAGCAGCGAGAGAGCTACTGAGAGAGGAACGAGGCGGGAGGAAACCGAAGCTGCTGAGCCAGAGAGCAGGACAGGCTTCTGTTGCTTCCTCCCTCCCCTTCTTTCATTTGTGTCCTTGATCCCCGATCCCAGCAGCATTCACCGAAGGCGAAGAAAGCCGCCATTTTTTTTTATTTATTTTTTTCTTTGCGGCCCGGTACAGAGTGCTCCACGGACCAGGACCGGTCCGCGGCCCAGTGGTTGAGGACCCCTGCTTTAGAGAATAGAATACAGAATAACAGAGTTGGAAGTGACCTTGGAGGTCTTCTAGTCCAACCTCCTGCTGAGGCAGGAGACCCGGGCAAATGGGCTGTCCAATCTCCTCTTAAAAACTCCCAGTGATGGAGCACCCACAACTTCCGGAGGGACTGTCCGGAGGGAAGTTGTTCCACTGATCCCTGTCAGGAAAATTCCTTCTTAGTTCTACGTTGCTTCTCTCCTTGGTTAGTTTTCCTTTGGGAAGGCCAAGAGGGTGGGGTGAATCTCACCCCGAGGAGAGTGAGACACCAGGGCAGGAAAGAGTCTTCTCCCTGGACCCCACCGGCCGGAGTCCTTGACCAATAGGGTCTGTAGCACGTCCCTTCTGCCAGAACATTTGATGGCTCGGTTCCTGGGTGGAGAGGTTCATTGTGTCTCCTGCGTTTTGAGCTGCAGCTGCCTTTGTCTATTCTTGCAGAGGGCCCAGAGGCCCAGGAGACGGCAAACTCCGTCGAGAGAGAAAGTGAAGCTGACTCGGCTGGCCCCCGGCCCCCTGGGGAGCCACAGCAGAACGACAGCCAAAAGGGCAAAAAGTATTCGCGCCTCTCTTGCCTGCGCCGTCGCCGCCGGGCCCAGAAGCTGGATGAGAGTGACCTGAGCGAGGGCTTCGACTCAGATTCCAGTCCAGAGTCCACCAAAGCCAGTGGCGCCTCGGAGACGGGCTCCGAGAAGAGCGACGAAGAAGCCGAGGCGGCCTTTGACATGGAGTCTGATTCCGACATGAACAGCCAGGAATCCCGCTCGGATCTGGAAGACATGGAGGAAGAGGAGGCCGAGGCTGAAGGGGGCAATGGAAAGTGGGGCCAGCCCCGGGGTGTCAAGAACGGGACCAGGGGAGCCCCAGACTTTTTGGCCAGTGAAGGGGGTCGGCTGCCAGACTTGAAGGGCCCTGGCCTCCCCAAGACTGACCCTCCAGAGCCTGTGGCCAACGGGCCGGGCTCCTTGGGTGGCAGTGAGGCCAGCATCGCCAGCAACCTGCAGGCCATGTCCACGCAGCTCTTCCAGACCAAGCGGTGCTTCCGGCTGGCCCCCACTTTCAGCAACGTCCTTCTGAAGCCGGGCTGTGGGCCGCCCACTCCGAAGGAGGCAACAGGAGATGGCAAGCCTTGCGTCAACGGGGACGTGGAGAGGTCCTTGGCACCTGAGCCAGGTGAGGGCTCGTTGGTAAGGGAACTTGGCTTCCTCACTGCCTGTCGGAAGGTTGCAAAAGGGGGTCATGTGACCTGGGACCTCAGAATGGTCCTCAGTGCGAGTCAGCTGCCAAGGATTTGAATTCCGCTTCCAAACTGCTACACTGCTCTTCCAGATTTCCTTCCTCCCCCCCTTTTTTTTTAGTATGGCAACTCCTAAAACAGGCATAGGAATGTTTTATGAGTTGACAGTGGATTTAACCTGCCTCTCGGACTGAAAATTCCCCAAATAGGCCCATTATAAAGCTGTCTTTTGATGCTGGGCACAAATCTCTGCTCAAGACATCTGCAAGTGGGTGGGTGTCTCTGTACAGGAGGTAGTCCTTGAATTACAACGGTTCATTCTGTGATGACAGCCCTGAGAAAAGTGACTTTTTTTCGCCCTTACGACCTTTGCAAGCATCCCTCATGGTCACGCGATCCAAATTCAAATCTTTGGCAGCTGACTCGCACTGAGGGCCATTCTGAGGTCCCAGGTCACGTGATCCCCTTTTGCAACCTTCCGACAGGCAGTGGGGAAAAGCCAGGTTCCCTTAAGAACCGTGTTTGTAACTTCACTGCAGTGATTCACTTCACAACAAAATGGTCATAAAATGGGGCTAAACTCCCTTAACAAATGTCTCCCTTAGCAACAGAAGGTTTGGGCTCAAATTACGGTTGTAAATTGAGGACTACCTGTGGATTCTAATCCCATAGTCCAGTGATGGTGAACCTTTTCGGCACCAAGCGCCCAAACCAGAACACACGTGCATGTGCGTGCGCCAAAGCGCCAGAAAACCAAAGACCAGCTGGCTAGTGTGTGCATGCCTGGGTTTTTGGCCATTTTCCAGGCTGTTTTTGGGGCCGTTTTTCAGGCTGTTTTTGGCCTGAAAAATGGCCTGTTTTCAGGGCATTTTCTGGGGCATTTTCAGGCCGTTTTTCAGGCATGAAAATGGCCCACAGAATGGTCTGAAAAATGGCCTGAAAACACCCCAGAAAACGCCACAAGAATGCCCTAGAAAATGGCGCAAAAATGGCCTGGAAAAGGCCCGAAAAATGGCCTATTTTTTGGCCAATTTTCGGGCCCTTTTCCAGTGCTCTGGTGCCCGCGAAGACCAGCTTGCCAGTGTGCATAAAACCAGAAGAGCAGCTGGCGATGGCGCACATGTCCACTGAGGGGGCTCTGCTTGCCACCTCTGGCACGCATGCCATAGGTTCGCCATCACAGCCCTAGTTCCTTGGCCACGCTCCTTTCCAGCCCTACAATTCTTTGCCCTTTGCTGACTTCTCCAATCTCTTTGAGTTTTAACAATATGTTTCCCTGGTCTTAAGACGATGTTTCCGAGTCAGAAGAAAGCATCTCCAGCAGCAGATCCTGCAGGAACGAGCGTTCTCTCCAAGAGAAACTGGAAATTATAAGTGGCGAAGGATTGCTGCCCACTGTCAAGGTGTTCCTGGACTGGCTGAGAACGAACACCGACCTCATCATCATGTGCGCGCAGGTGAGTAGCTCTTGGCTCCTGCAGAAGCCTCTCTTCCCTTCTCTTTTGCCGCCTTGGGTTTCTAATGTCCCAAAGGTGCTTTTTCAGGAGGCCACTGGACCTCCTGGTTTTTCCTTGAAGACGTTTCGCTTTCTCATCCAAGAAGCTTCTTCAGCTCTGACTGGATGGTCACTTGGAGGCCACTTGGAGGCCACTTGGAGGCCACTTGGAGGTTTATCTGTATCCTCAAGGTCACCTGAGTGGTGCTCCTGGTTCCTGTAGTCTGCATTTTTCCCTCTGGAAATCCATTCCTACTCCCACATCCTTCAAAGGGTGTCCATCCAAAATTGTATAGCTAAAAATATGATGATGTTCTCTGGTTGGGTCATGAAATGTCTGCAAGAAAACCACAAAGTTCAGAGAGCCCCAATGATGCCACTGTCTTATATCACAGCTGATTTAAATCCCCCTCCATACCTTTGTGCTTTCTCTCTCTTTATGGAGCAGCTCTGGGTTAAAAGCCACACTATTTGGGCCCTGAAGGATCTCCCACTTTATCCTCCCAATAATTTGATGCCCTGGCTGAGGAAGAAGAAAAGATATCTTCAAATATTCAAACTTCCCTATTGTTTCCCACCTTCTCTCCTTGCAGAGTTCCCAGAGTTTATGGAATCGACTTTCAGTCCTCCTAAACCTGCTTCCTTCAGCTGGAGACCTGCAAGATTCTGGTACCCTTCTATGAAACTCTTTTCTTTCATTATTCCCCCCCCCCCCCAATTCTGAATATGCATTACTTGTGTGGTTCAGCCTTCACTATTTGCTTAATGGTTTTATACTTCCCCTTATGGTCCAATTCTCCAGATTTGTTCATTGGCACAAGCAGGAAAGTTTTGTTTCATTTTGCCCCTTCCAGCAGCCTCTTTTGCAAGACCACTCAGCAGTTAACATTTTAAAGCATCTCTGGTGTCAGAGGTTGGTCAGAAGGAACCCTTCTTCCCTTCATGTCTGTGGAGATTCTCAGTCAGCCAGCTCATAGTTGTCTCAAAGGGGCTTTTTCAAAAGGCAACTGGGTTCTTTTTTCCCTGAGGAAGAAGACATTTTCCTTCTCACCCAAGAAGCTTCATCAATCATCCCCCAGAACTGATGAAGCTTCTGGGACCACCCATCTCCCTCAGAGTGAGTCTGGACGGTGTACAAATAGACATTAAAAAAGCTATACAGGTGATTCTCGGATTATCGTCACAATTGGCCCTAAAATTTATGTTGCTAAGCAAGTCAGTTATTAACAGCAATAGCACTTAGACTTATATCCCGCTTCACAGTGCATTACAGCCCTCTCTAAGCGGTTTACAGAGTCAGCCTATTTGCCCCCAACAATCTGGGTCCCCATTTTACACACCTTAGAAGGACAGAAGGATGAGACAACCTTGAGCTGGTCAGGATTAAACTGTTGGCAGTGTGCAGAGTTAATCTGTAGTACTGCATTCTGGAAGGAAGGAAGGAAAGGGAGGGAAGGAAGGAAGGAAGGAAAATAGCAATAGCCCTTAGGCTTATATACTTCTTCACAGTGCTTTACAGCCCTCTCTAAGCAGTTTACAGAGTCAGCCTCTTGCCCCCAACAATCTGGGTCCTCATTTTACCAACCTCAGAAGGACGGAAGACTGAGTCAACCTTGAGCCTGGTGAAATTCCAACTGTCAAATTGCAGTCAGCCGACAGTCAACAGAAATAGCCTGCAGTACCGCACTCTAACCACTGTGCCACTGTGGCTCATGTTCACTCATTAAGTGAATTTTGCTGCATTTTATGACCCCTCTTGCCACAGTTGTTAAGTGAATCACTGCAGCTGTTAAATTACTAACATGGTTATTAAGTGAATCTGGCCTTCCCCCTTGACTTTGCTTGTCAGGTCACAAAAAAGGAATCACATGACCCTGGGACACTGCCACTGTCATAAATGTGAGTCAGTTGCCAAACATCCGAATGGTAAATCACATGACCATGGGGATGCTGCCACGGTTGCAAGTGTGAAGAATAGTCAAAAGCCAGCAACTTTGAACGGTCACTAAATGAACTGTTGTAAGTCGAGGACTACCTGTATATAAATATTATAACAAAATAGAATAAAACTATAAAAATTCAGAATTAAAAAGGGCCCATGAGAGGCTTCAGGTCTTTCCTCCCTCTGGGCTCTGTCGGTGATTGTCTCCCTTCTTGCTGCAGGCTTGTTCCTCTCCAGTGAAGTGAAGAGCATGTTGTCGGGCTGCGAACTTCCTGACTTGAACACTTCCTTGCTCCTGCCAGAAGACGTGGCCCTCCGCAACCTGCCCCCTTTGAAGAGCGCGCACAAGAGGTTTAACTTTGAGCAGGACCGGCCTGTCCTTACCGAAGTGGAGGAGGTGATGGAGATTTTCCCGCCTCCCCCCCCTTTTTTTTACAAAAAATTAAGAAAAAAAGATCGCAAAAGTTGGATTTGGGTTGAGTTGAGGATTATAATGATAATAGCACTTGGACTTTATATGCCGCTTTTTACAGAGTCAGCCTCTTGCCCCCAACAATCTGCATCCTCATTTTACCGACCTCAGAAGGATGGAAGGCTGAGTCAACCTTGTGCCGGTCAGGATTGAACTGTTAGCAGTTGGCAGAATTAGCCTGCAATACTGCCATTCTAACCACTGGGAGGGAAGGAAGGAAGGAAAGAAAGAAAGAAAGAACAGCAATAACTCTTTGACTTACTGTATATACCCCTTCACAGTGCTTTACAGCCCTCTAAGTGGTTTACAGAGTCAGTTTCCATTTATCTAATCTCTATTATATCTCGCTGTCTATCCTATCTATCTATCATCTCTATCTATCTATCTATCTATCTATCTATCTATCTATCTATCTATCTATCTACCTATATCTATCTAATCTCTATTATATCTCTGTGTCTAGCCTTCCTTCCTACCTATCCACCTACCTATCTATGATTGCAATGGGCAGTTTGAGGTCCAGTTGGGCTGAGCCAGTTACTTCCACCCACCCACCATCCATCCATCCCCCCGCCCCCCGCCAACACAGCTAGCCTTCTCCTTGACTTGACTTCCCCTGGGTGCTCCCCCTGCCCTAAAGATGCCCTCTCTCCTCTTCCCCGCAGTCCGTGGTTCGCATCTGCTGCATCCGAAGCTTCGGCCATTTCATCACCCGTCTGCAAGGCAGCATCCTGCAGTACAACTCCGAAGTGGGCATCTTCATCAGCATCGCACAGTCAGAGCAGGATGGCCTGCTGCAGCAGGCCCAGGCGCAGTTCCGCATGGTGAGCCCAGGAGGGGTGGGTGGGTAGGAACCAAGGCTGGGTTGGGTGCTAATGTGGGAAGAAGAAGAATCAGCTGACTGGTGCTCCATCTACCCTGTAGCTAGTCACAACCATTGGCAGTCATCTGTTCTTCTTCACTTCCTCTTTTAACTGCTTTGGGTTGGTTCAATTCCCTCTCTGAAAAAATGATTGATTTTTAAAAAGCATCTCTTTGGGGTTTGTGAAAAGCTTGTAAACTATGGGGTGTTTGTTGAAATTGAGAGGGGTGATAGCATTAGCAATAGCACTTAGACTTACATATCGCTTCACAATGCTTCACAGTCCTCTCCCAAGCAGTTTAGACCTTGGTCAGGTTTGAACTGTTGGCAGTGTGCAGAGTTAGCCTGCACTACTAATCACAAGGAAGGAAGGAAAGGAAGAAAGGAAGGACACTTAAACCTATATACCACTTCACGGTGCTTCACAGCCCTCTCTAAGCAGTTTAGACCTTGGTCAAGGTTGAACTGTTGGCAGTGTGCAGTTAGCCTGCACTACTAATTACTGGGGAGGGAGGGAGGGAAGGAAGGAAGAAAGAGAAGGGAAGGAAGGAAGGACACTTAGACCTATATACTGCTTCACAGTGCTTCACAGCCCTCTCTAAGTGGTTTAGACCTTGAACTGTTGGCAGTGTGCAGAGTTAGTCTGCACTATTAATTAGAAGAAAGGACATTTAGACTTATGTACTGCTTTCTAGTGCTTTCCAGACCTCTCTAAGCGGTTTACAGAAGAAGGAAGGAAGGAGGGAGGGAGGGGTGGAAGGAAGGAAGGAAGGAAGGAAGGGCAATAGCAATAGCCCTTAGACTGCTATACCATTTCACAGTGCCTTTCCAGCCCTCTCTCAGTGGTTTACAATGTCAGCTTCTTGCCCCCAACAATCTGGGTCCTCATTTTACCCACCTCAGAAGGACAAAAGGCTGAGTCAACCTTGAGCTTGGGAATGGGAAGAATTTTTGAAAAGGGTCAAAGAAATCCCTTGGAAAATTAAAATTAAAAACAGAATCTGCATGGCTGCAGAGAAGGAAATCTACCTTTTTGATTGACAAGAATTGGGGTGGGTGGCTGATACTTGCATTATCAACACGTCCATCTGCAAATATTGGGTTCCACTCAGTTTCTTATGTCATCAATGAAACTAGGTATATATAGGGCTATAGCAAGACTCAGCCCCTGATATCTTCTTTCTGAATCATAAAAAAAAATTTTTTTGCACCTTTAAATATTTAAAAAGTTTTCTGGGTCCTTCAAAAGGTTTGCTATGTGGGCAGCATGATTTACAAAAAAACCCAACCCCAACTACATTATCCGGTATCTGTCAGAGAATGAGGCATGATGTGAATTCACGCTTCGTCATTGGAGTTTTTGGAAGCCGTATCCTAAAAAGGATTGTCCTTAGAGATAAATCTGGGAAATGGGGAGGTTATAGTTTAAAAAGCAGGTTAACTTGATGTGCCCCCCCCCCCCTTCTCTCTTTCCCTCCTAGGCTGCCGAGGAAGCCCGACGGAACCGGCTGATGCGTGACATGGCCCAGCTTCGACTGCAGGTACAGGAGAGGAAGGAGGTTGGGGCTGCTGTATGTCTTGTCTAAATCGGAGGTCCAATCAGATCCATCTTCCTGGACAGGGAAGGAATTCTGCCTTGCCCAATTGTTTACTTCATTCATTTGATGTGACTTGACTTATGAGGCTGGCTGTCTTGGGAAGTGATTCTGACTGGCAAATGCAATTAAATAGCAGTAGCACTTAGACTTCTATATCGCTCCATTGCACTTTATATACTCTCTTGGTTTGTTTTTTTATAAATATCAACCTCTTGCTCCCAACGATCTGGGCCCTCATTTTATCGACCTTGGAAGGATGGAAGGCGGAGTCAATCTTGAGTCCTGTCAGGATCGAACTCCTGGCTGAAGGCAGAGTTAGTCCCAATGCTGCATTTTAACCACTGTCAGGAAGGAAGGAAGGAAAATAGCAATAGCACTTAGACTTCTATACCACTTCACAGTGCTTCACAGCCCTCTCTAAGCATTTTACAGTCAGCGTTCCCCCACCCCCCCAACAATCTGGGCCCCTATTTTACCCACCTTGGAAGAAGGCTGAGCCAACCTTGAGCCAATTAAGATCAAACTCCTGTCTGTGGGCAGTTAGTCCCAATGCTGCATTTTAACCACTGTCAGGAAGAAAGGAAGGAGTTAAGGGAAGGGGAGGGAGGGAAGGAAGGAAGGAAGGAAGGAAGGAAGGAAGGAAGGAAGGAAGGAAGGAGCAGCAGCAATAGCACTTAGACTTATATACTGCTTCACAGTGCTTTCCAGCCCTCTCTAGGTGCTTTACAGAGTCAGCCTGTTGCCCCCAACAATCTGGGTCCTCATTTTACCCACCTCGGAAGGACGGAAGACTGAGTCAACCTGGAGCTGGTCAGGATCGAACTCCTGGAAGTTGGCAGAGTTAGTCTGCAATGCTACATTCTGACAACTGGGAAGGATGGAAGGAAGGAAGAAAAGGGAGGAAGGAAGGAACGAGCACTTAGACTTATATACCGCTTCACAGTGCTTTACAGCCCTGTCTAAGTGGTTTACAGAGTCAGCCTATTTTCCCCCAGCAATCTGGGTCCTCATTTTACCGACCTGGGAAGGACGGAAGGCTGAATTAACCTTGAGTCCTGTCAGGATTGAACTCCTGGCTGTGGGCAGAGTTTGCCTGCAATACAAGGAGTTCTCGGGTTACCACATTTCATTTAGTGACAGTGGCACTGTAGAAGGTGATTTATGAGTTTTTCACATTTATGACCGTTGTAGCATCCCCATGGTCATATGATCCAAACTCTTGGCAACTGATTCACATTTATGATGGTTGCAGTATCCTGGGGTCATGTGATCCTCTTTTTTGACCTTCCTGACAATCCAAGTCAATGGAGAAGGCCAGATTCACTTAACAACTATGTTCCTTAACAACTGTGTTACCTTCCGACAAGCAAAGTCAACGGGGAAGCCAGATCTATTTTGAACAGCTGTATTCCTAACTGAACAGCTACAGTGATGCACTTAATCACGGTGGCAAGAAAGGTTGCAAAATAGGGCAAAATTCCCTTAACAACTGTCTCGCTTAGCAACAGGAATTTTGGGCTCAATTGTGGTGGTAAGTCAAGGATTACCTGTACTGCACCACCAGGCTCATACATCCATGTAATAATAAACCCCGGGGGGGGGGAGGGGGAATGAAGCACATAGCAAAGCAGAGACACAAAGAATCCTCTTTGTGATGACCCAAAGGGGCGTGGCACAAAGGCAACACAGTCAGACCATCAGTAGGAGTCTCTTTATTAGCTCCAACTTTGCCCCCAATGTCCAGGTTACCTGGCTGGAGAAGAACTCTCCCAGAACAGCCTTTGGCTGCAGAGAATCAAATCCATAATCTGGTAAACAAAAACTGTAACTATAAGTCCAATCAAGGCAAAAGGAGGTAATCGGTTCGGCAGGGCAGGAGCAAGAATTCCAGACTTGAAGGCACGGCAGTAATTCAACACGGCTGGGAAGACACCAGGAACACAGATAACTAAAGTCAACACAAGATAAACTCACGTTTGCTCCCAGTATGCATTTCTCTTAAACTCTCTTCCCAGCTGTAGCTAATGAAGGGAATCAGGGCCCTTTCCCAGAACAGCCTTTGGCTGCAGAGAATCAAATCCATAATCTGGTAAACAAAAACTGTAACTATAAGTCCAATCAAGGCAAAAGGAGGTAATCAGTTCGGCAGGGCAGGAGCAAGAATTCCAGACTTGAAGGCACGACAGTAATTCAACACGGCTGGGAAGACACCAGGAACACAGATAACTAAAGTCAACACAAGATAAACTCACGTTTGCTCCCAGTATGCATTTCTCTTAAACTCTCTTCCCAGCTGTAGCTAATGAAGGGAATCAGGGCCCTTTCCTCCCCCATAAGCCACGCAACCCACGTTGCTCTCTTCTCCGTTCCTCCCTGCGTGCCCTAGGATGAAGAGGGGGTGGGCCTGGGTCTTCTTCTGAACTCCTTCTCCCTTGTTCTACACCTCTCCTGCTCTGCCCAGCCGGACTTTGCCCTTCCCCAGTTTCCTCCACAGCCAACGGAGCCACACGCCCACTCCCTGTCAGCTGTTCATCTTCCTCCTCGGATTCAGACTCCAACAGGGGCATGACACTCTTTGCCCTGAATCAAATATTGCAATATTCCAATTTCCATTCATCGCAACCTGCTGGTATTTACTATATTAATTCTGGGTGAGGAACAGTAGTGGGATCCTACCTTAGTCGCTACCAGTTCAGTGGGTGATCGCACATGCGCGCGCGCGCGCCCTTAACAACCCAATCAGCTGAGAGGATGAAGAAAGGAAAAGCTAGGAGTGACCCTTCCATGCGCTTTTCAGACTTGTATCCTCAGCTGATTGTGGGAGGTTTTTTTTTTCTCCTCTCAGCTGATCAGAGGAACAGGTAGTGATTTTTACTACTGAACCGGGCCGAACCGGTAGCATACCGCCACCGGTGAGGAATTGTGGCCCTCCCAACTAAATAGCTGGCGAGTTGTATATGTTTGCATGAAATAACTTTCTGCCTTCGTCGCTGCTTTTCATCTGCTGAGTTGCAAGGAGACAACTTGCCACTCCTCCAAGCTTCTTCTCTAAAGATTCTTGTTTCCATTGTTTTCCCCTCCTTCCCCCAAACAGCTGGAGGTGTCCCAGCTGGAAGGCAGTCTCCAGCAGCCCAAGGCTCAGTGTGTGATGTCCCCTTACCTGGTCCCGGACACCCAGGCCCTCTGCCAGCACCTCAGCCCCATCCGGCAACTGGCTGCCAGCGGGAGGTTCATTGTCATCATCCCACGGACAGGTAAGCAGAACGCAGGTAGAGCTGAAGCAGAAGGAATCCCTTCTGGCGCAGTCCTAGTAGATTTGGCCAAGGGAAGTTTCTCTGTACCTGTTGTGGCCCACTGGCAGCTGACGAAGCTGGCAGCAGAGTCAGACAGTAGTGAGGAGGTTGAGGAGGAACCTGGGCTGGGCCTGGAGGCTGAGGAAGGCCTGGAGAAGGGCTCTGCATCAGAGCCGGGCCAGGGCAGACTGGCAGTCATCAGCTGCCTTCAGACTCAGACAGCAGTGAGGCGAGGGAGCTTCTGGAACCACTTCCCAGCCTGCGCATGCACAGGGCTACCAGAAGACAAGAACAATTGAGAAAGCAGGGTCAACTCAGGAGTAAGGCCACACCTCGGAGATGATTGGCCCCTCTCCTGGGACATAAAAGAGGAGCGAACGGGATGTGAGCTTTTGCAGGAAGCAATTAGTTCGTCTGGTCAATTCAAGCTTTGAAAAGTTCTGTTTGACTCTGTATCCAATTTGGCCTTGCCCTGCATCTGGCAATTAGTTCTCTGGCCGCATTCCAAGTGCAGTAAGGTAGGTGTCTAAACATTCCCCTGAAAGACTGTTTCTGAAGCCTTGCAGGCTGTGAATGAACATAATTCACAGCCATGGAAATAAAAGAGGTTTTGCCGGGGATTAAGATTGTGTTCTATGATTTCTAAGGAAGGCTAGTGTCAGGACTCCAACATGCACCCCCATTCAGATCATAAGTCTCTAGCCACATCCCTCAGAGTAAAAAAGATTGATTTATTAGGAGTTGACATGTCGGCGTTTCCTGGTTGCAGCCGACTCTGACACATCATTCATTTCCCCCTTGACCCTAGTCTTCCCCCCACCCCCTTGGATATATATTCTCCAATGAGACACATCCATAGCCCAGAGTCATCAATCATGCTCTCCAGTAATAAACTTGCACGCCAACAGCTTTGGTTGCCAAAGCGGTTATCTGAAGCATTTAAGGAATGCACTGCTTTCCCCCACTCCCATTTTGCTGCCAACTAAAAAGACCAAATAAGTATTTTTTAGTTGACACCTAGGTCAGAACAGTACCTCATCATGCCTGCCTGGAAGGGAAGAGGAAGGAAGGCGTATGGAGATGTTGGGCCAGAGGAGATGTGGCTTTAGGAAGATTTCCGAGCCCCCTTGGGACTCTGGAGGTTGCGGGGGGAAGTGGGCTGCCTGCTCTACGACCTACTGCTGTTAAAGGGGAAATAACAAGAATGTTTGGCTCTTGTTTTAGTCATTGATGGCTTAGATTTCCTGAAGAAGGAGAATGCAGGAGCTCGGGACAGCATCCGATACTTAGAAGCAGAATTTAAAAAGGGAAACAGGTAAGTTGTCCTGTCCCTTGTCCTGCTTTTTCCTCCATATATTCATCCGGGGGGATCATTCCAGATGTCAAATTACAGTCTCACTTAAACATTTTAAGAGCTTCTGTGGCACAGTGGTTAGAGTGCAGTATTGCAGGCTCCTTCTGCTGACTGCCAGCTGACTGCAATTTGGCAGTTCAAATCTCACCAGGCTCAAGGTTGACTCAGCCTTCCGTCCTTCCGAGGTCGGTAAAATGAGGACCAAGATTGTTGGGGGCAAGAGGCTGACTCTGTACACCACTTAGAGACACTGTGAAGTGGTATATAAGTCTAAGGGCTATTGCTATTCCTCCTTCCTTCCTTCCTTCCTTCCTTCCTTCCTTCCTTCCTTCCTTCCTTCCTTCCTTCCTTCCTCCCTCCTTCCTTCCTTCCTTCCCTCCCTCCCTCCTTCCCTTCCCTTCCCTTCCCTTCCCTTCCCTTCCTTCCTTCCTTCCTTCCTTCCTTCCTTCCTTCCTTCCTTCCTTCCTTCCTTCCTTCACTGTGAAGCTGAATATATGTCTGTGCTATTATTATTCCTTTCTTCCCTTTTCTTTCTTTCTTTCTTTCTTTCTTCCTTCCTTTCTTTCCCTTCCCTTCCCTTCCTTTCCTTCCTTCCTTTCTTCCTTTTTTCTTTTCCTTCTTTCCTTCCTTCCCTCCCTCCCTCCCTTTCCTTTCCTTTCCTTTCCTTTCCTTTCCTTTCCTTTCCCTTCCCTTCCCTTCCCTTCCTTTCCTTTCCTTTCCTTTCCCTTCCTTCCCTTCCCTTCCCTTCCTTCCTTCCTTCCTTCCTTCCTTCCTTCCTTCCTTCCTTCCTTCCTTCCCTTCCTTCCTTCCTTCCCTTCCCTTCCTTCCTTCCTTCCCTCCCTCCCTCCTTCCCTTCCTTCCTTCCTTCCTTCCTTCCTTCCTTCACTGTGAAGCTGAATATATGTCTAAGTGCTATTATTATTCCTTTCTTCCCTTTTCTTTCTTTCTCTCTCTCTCTCTCTCTCTCTCTCTTCCTTCTTTCCTTCCCTCCTTCCCCTTCCCTTCCATTTCATTCCTTCCTACTTTCCTTTCCTTCCTTTCCCTTCCTTTCCTTCCTTCCTTTCTTTCCCTTCCCTTCCTTTCCTTCCTTCCTTCCTTTTTCTTTTCCTTCTTTCCTTCCCTCCCTTCCCTTCCCTTCCCTTCCTTTCCCTTCCTTTCCTTTCCTTTCCCTTCCCTTCCTTCCTTCCTTCCTTCCTTCCTTCCTTCCTTCCTTCCTTCCTTCCTTTCCTTCCTTCCTTCCTTTTTTTCTTTTCCTTCTTTCCTTCCCTCCCTTCCCTTCCCTTCCCTTCCTTTCCTTCCTTTCCTTCCCTTCCTTCCTTCCTTCCTTCCTTCCTTCCTTCCTTCCTTCCTTCCTTCCTTCCTTCCTTCCTTCCTTCCTTCCTTCCTTCCTTCCTTCCTTTCCTTCTCTGTGAAGTGGCATATAAGTCTAAGTGCTATTGCTATTTTGGGTGAACTACATTCCTATAGAAGAAAACTCAAAGACAAAATTTAAAACAAGCTGCTTGTTATTTTTTTTCATTGAAGGTGGTTTTTTGCTAAGGGGTAACTATTCAAACTACAGGGAGTCCTCAACTTAAAGTAGAACTTAGAACAGTTCATTTAGTGACCCTTCAAAGTTACAAGAATAGCACCGAAAAAAGCGACTTGCGACCATTTTCCACACGACCATTGCCGCCTCCCCTTGGTTGTGTGATCAAAACTCAGATGCTTGGAAACAGACTCATATATACGACAGTTACTGTGTCCCGGAGTCACGTTTGCAACTTCTGATGAACAGTCAATGAGTTCACTTAACAACTGCAGTGATTCACTTAACTATGGCAAGAAAGGTCATAAAATGGGACAATGTGCACTTAACTGTCTCGCTTAGCAACAGAAATATTGGACTCATTTTTGGTCGAAGACAAAGACTACCTATACCCAGGGAGAATGGCCATAGGAATGAGTTTTTTTGGGAGGGGAAAGACAAGCCACATTCCAAAAGCTGGAAGCAGCCTTTTACTGTTAATTTTTAAAAATGTGTACCAAAACCATCCTTTTTGGGCTGATATTTCTCCATCATAGAGGCTGAAACTCTATTCTAAAGTCGTTTGCTGCATCTGTTGTGGCGACTTTGTCCTTCCTTATGTTTAGAGTGAGGGGACGCGGTAGCTCAGGAGTTAAAGATGCTGAGCTTGTTGATCAGAAAGGTCGGCCATTCGGCTGTTCAAATCCCTAGCGCCACGTCACGGAGTGAGCTCCCGTTCCTTGTCCCAGCTTCTGCCAACCTCGCGGTTCAAAAGCACATTCAAAAAATGCAAGTAGAAAAATAGGGGGACCCCTTTGGTGGGAAGGTCACAGCGTTCCATATGCCTCTGAAGGCGTTGAGTCCTGCCAGCCACATGACCACAGAGACGTCTTCGGACAGTGCTTGCTCTTTGGCTTTGTCACGGAGACAAGCACTGCCCCCTAGAGCCAGAAACGACTAGCACGGATGTGCCAGGGAACCTTTACCTTTATATTTAGAGTAGGGTCATCACTACTTAGGAATGTTAGTAATATTATTCTTCTCTCCTGTGCTCTTCTCTCCAGGTACATTCGCTGTCAGAAAGAAGTCGGAAAAAGTTTTGAAAGGCATAAGCTGAAGAGACAAGATTTAGATGCTTGGTAAGCCTGTGAGCTTAATCCCTTAAGGGGCCGTGGCCCACTACCGGGACGTGGCCTGTTTGGAACTGGGTCACGCAAGCCATTGGGCAGCGCACGCATGTATGCATACAGCTCAACTTGCACTTACACGGACTGTTGAAACTTACAACGGCACTGAAAAAAGGGACTTGTGGCTGTTTCTCACACTTAATGGCCGTTGCAGACTCCCCGTGGGCCCGCGATCAAACTTCAGACATTTGGCAACCGATTCGTATTTACAATGGTTGCGCCATCCTGGGAGGGGGGTCACCTGATCCCTTTTAGTGACCTTTCCTGACCAGCAAAATCAATGGGAGAGCCAGATTCGCTTAACAACTAAACAGCTGCGATGATTCGCTGAACAACTGGGGCAAGAAAAGTCGTAAAACAGGGCAAAACTCCTTTCGCAAGTTGTCTCACTTGGCAACACAAGTGTTGGGCTCGATGGTGGGTCGTAACTCAAAGACTACCTGTGCCTGGTGTGCTTTTGCCAACCAGATTTTCTCTCTCTCTCTCTCCTGCTGCTGCCTTGTTTCAACATCTTGTCCTTCATCCTCCCTTCCCAGGAACCTCTATAAGATCTTGGACAGCTGTAAGCAGCTGACCGCCTCTCAGGGAGGCAGCGAAGACGACACGGCTGGCATGGTGACTGTCATCACCGGCTTCCAACTCCAGGACCCCAGCAAACTTTCTGCTCCCATGCAGGTAGGTGTCTGGCATAGAATAGAATAACAGAGAGTTGGAAGGGACCTTGGAGGTCTTCTAGTCCAACCCCCTGCTCAGGCAGGAAACCCTACACCAGGGGCGTCAAACTCTTATTTCATTGAGGGCTACATCAGGGTTGTGTTTGACCTGGTAGGGTAGTGGGCATGGCCGGGGACGAGGCCAGCTCGACGTCACTTGTGTTGGTGGGGGGCACCTGTGGTGGCCAAGTGCTAAGGTAGGACTTCCCTCAGACCGCTCCCCTCATTATAATCCTTTCCTTCCCTCCCTCCCTTCCTTCCTTCTCTTCTCTTCTTTTTCCTTCCCTCCTTCTCTTTTATTCTTCCTTCCCCTCTTCTTTTTTCCTTCCCTCTTCATTCTCTTTTCTTCTTCTCTTCTTTTTCTTTCCCTCTTTTTTCTTCCTTGCTCTCTTCCCATCTTTCCTTCTTTGTCTTTCCTTTTCTCCTTTCCTGTCTCTTCTTGGATGCTCAAATGCAAAAGGGAAAGAAAAACTTCTCCTTTTGTTTTGTTTTTAGTTTGTTTTGCTAGCCCTCTGCCAGCGAAAATGGAGTCCAAGGGAAGTCGCACAGGCCCTCCCCCAGGCCCCATTTCTGCTGGCAGAGGCACTGCCGGCACTCCTTTGCTCTTTCCAGGGCAACCCCACGGGCCAGCTGCAGCCCGTGGGCCTTGAGTTTGACACCCCATCCCTAGACTTTCCTTTCTATGAAAGACAAATCAAAATAAACGTTTTGAAATAACGATGGTCTTCCCCATTGCCACTACCGCTTCCCGCGAATGCCTTGTTGGGAAGTCAAGAAGATTTAAAATTTTTAAAGATTTAAAATTTAAGACAACTTATATAGCTGCCCGGCTCGCTCTTGAGTGACTGCAGGCGGTTTACTGGGATCAAATCCTCATACAATAAAAAAACCAAGTTATAAAAGAAATTAAAAAGCAATAACACCCTTTGTCAACTCATAAAACATTCCTATGCCTGTTTTAGTGGTTGCCATAAAAAAAAAGGGCGGGGTGAGGAAGGAAATCTGGAAGAGCAATGCAGCAGTTTGGAAGCGGAAGTACATTCCAACTGTTATCTTTAAAAGATTGTAACTAAACTACCAGAGCTTTTGCCGTGAATATATTTAATTGGAGAACGTGAAGGATGACACCCAGTCTGAACGGGCTCATTTGGAGAATCTGATTTATGACACACCCAGGGGGGATGGGGGGAAACAGGGTCACAGGGGACTGTAAATTACGTCTGCCAGAGTTGGCTTCACACAGGGCAGGGCCAGTAGGTCGCCTCTAATGAATCCTCTGAAGTTTTTTGAAGTTTGGCTTGAGAATCATGATTTAATGAGGGCGATTGCTGGATTCCTGACACCCTTCTAACTAGGAAGATTAACAATTTCCGTAGGCCAGCAATAGCAGTGGATTCCAGCCCGGGGCAAGGGGTTGGGCTAGATGAGCTGTGGGGCCTTGAAGGTAGCCGAGCTACAAGGCTGGGTCCTTCTCTGCCCGCTCACTGGAACCCTTTCCTCTCCTCTCCTCAGTCCGCGATCCAAGCAGCGGCCAGCGCCAGCATTGAGATCCAAAATGTCGTGGAGTTTTACAAGCAGTGGAAGGAGATGGGCTGAGCCCCCTTGGGTATCCCCGGGTTGGTTGAAGCTCCGTCTGCCCGTCTCTGGACGCACCGCATCGGAACGCAAGAACGTCACACCGCAGGCGCTAACCTTGGACACGACGCAATCGCGGCGGCAACCCACCAAATGACACCCGAGCCACCGGGGGTGTGTGTGCGCCAAACACCCAGGCGGGGGGCACACACACACAACATGAACGCAAACTGCCCCGCCATCACCTCCCCTCCCCGCAGAGGAGGTGGCGCACGTGGGGACATTGCAGCCCCTCTGGGGGAAGAGAGGCGCACCTTGGCCATGCCCCGGAGAGACGGGCGGGAGGGGGCCCATTCTGACGCTCGCTCGGTTTCTCGTCAGAAAGGCGCTGGCAGCTCGGCTTAACAATGAAACAAACAAACAAAAAAGGAAAAATTCCCTTGATTTTTGCCCCCCTCCTGTCTCCTCACTGCAGGAAGAAACCTCCCCAAGGGGGCCTGCGTGATCCTGGCGGGAATCGACCAGGATCGCCAGAGGAGGCTCTTTCGGAAACCGGCTGTGGGGGAAAGGGGCACGCTCTCCTCTTCGTTTTTAACTTAAATGTTCCTTTTTCCCCTAGTCCCCCTTCATTGTGTTTCTCGAGCGAAATTGACTCTTTTGGCGGGGAGGGGGCTGCCCTCGTTCCAGGGCGAGACAAAGGGAGGCTGGTGTGCCAGTCGGACTCCGAAACCTTGGAAGGATGGCCAAGAGTAGCACGGGACCTGGGAAAAAGTTTTAGGATGGAAGATACTTATTTCCTGGCCCTGTTTCTCTTTCTCTACCTTTGTCCTTTTTTAAAAAAAACAACCCCCCATTCTTTCCCCTTTTCCTCCTCCGCAGCCCCGGGGCCTTTGCATGCTGTCTGTCCCACTCCCCATCCACCCCACCCCACCCTTTCCTGGATGCAAGGGGGTGAGTAACCCTTGCAAAGGGGAAAAGCCAGCCAGACTCTTTGTGTCATTGCCTGGAGAATGGGAAAGGGGCTTTCTAGATAAAAAGGGAGGGAAATTCCAATTTTTTTAAAAAAAAAAACCAGGGACTGACTCTGATGAACCTTCCCCTCCCCTCACCGGCCTGCTCTCCCCTTCTTTCCCTTTAGAAAGTGGGATGCAGGAGAGGGTGAAGGAACTCTTTTAAGATGCTGGGCTTGGCTTTGCCCCATTCGGGGTAATCAAATCGGTAGCAGCCCCCAATTCTCCCTCCAACCTGGAGTAGCCGGACCAAACGTCTTTATTCTCTATAATACCCCCAGAGACGTCATCCTTGCGTTGCATGCGCTTAGCTTATTCTGACAGTTGGGGGAGAAGGGAAGAAGGCGCGGCGGGCCTGGAAATCCCGTCCCCCCCAGCCTGCCTGGAGAGGAAGCCCTGAGGCCTGGCCCCTGTCTTGCCCAGACGTGCAAAAAGGAAGCGTGGGACTTCCACCCAGCCACGTGGACAGTGGCATCGTCAACCTGCCACCCTTTCTTTCTCTCCCCCGCGCAGCTTCGTTCGACGGCAGAGAAAATGCCATTTGCCTTGATCTTATCCCACACCTGCATTGCAGCTCTGCCACCAGGAAGTGCGGTCTTTGGCTGCCTCTCTCTCTCCCTCCCTCCCTCCTTTCCTTCTTTCTTGTCTTTGCCTGGCTTTCCCCCTGCTGCCTGCCGCCCCCCACGTTCCCCCAAGGCCCCTCCCAGAGAAGGCAGCTCTTCCCAGCTCCTTCCCTTTCGGAGTGGTGGGCAGACCAAGAGCTGGCTTGGCTCTTCAGCACTGGGAGGGTTTCACCTCATCCCTGGCTTACCGTCGCAGAAACCCCTCCCTTCTCTCCCCCCCGGAAAAGAAGCATTCTGTGGATGGGTCCTGCTTTTGAATCCTGGCAATGGAAGTAGCCCTCCTTCCCCCCACCCCGACCCAGGAAGGGATCAGGGAGAAGCCCCTCAACCTTCAGAGAGACTCAGAGGGGAGTGGGGCTGGCCTGCGGGTTAAGGGGGTGTCAGCACATTCAGCTCGTAAGACACCTGCAGGAGGGCGAACTCTGCAACCGTCGGCATTTGTGGGGTGATCTGCACAATTTTGGCATTGATTTAACTTGGGGTTGTGTTGTTTTTGGGGGTGGGGTGGGGGGAGTGGGAAGGAAGCTCATTCAGAAGGGACATTTTTAAAATGGAGCGTTTAAGGGTCTCCACCCTGGCAGCCAAGACTGGCGGTCTGGTCAGGGGCTTCTCTTCAAGTGCTTGTCATGGGCGTGGGGGGTGCATCGGTCTGAGCCATGGCTCGCCTGTCTGTTGACAATGTCAGGAGCATTTTTTTAATTTTTATCGTTTTTTGGAGCAAGGGGAATTGCATTGCCATAAATAAACATTTGTGAAATCAAGAAGCTTCGTTTGTACCTGGAGGGGGAGAAGGGTAATTTTTTTTGGGGGTTCAAAAGATTTGTTCTTTCATGCTCACCTGGACAGGTAGAAGGAGCACCTGCTGGGCTCCAAGGGACAGGGCCTGCCCAGCCTGTATTGTGGTTTGCTGGCAGCCTGTGCAGATGACAGCGGAATCGGACAGTGGGGAAGAACGGGAACCAGTCTAGGAGTCTGGAGAGGATTCAGATGAGGGTCCTGCGTCTGATGCAGAGATGGGGCCAGGACCACCTGGGAGTGGGTTGGTGACTCCGGAGCCTCGAGTCTGGCAGCAGTGAGGCAGAGGACCCAAGGGAGCCTGTTCCCAGTGCACAGATGCGCAGAGCTGCCAGAAGGCCAGAGCAGTTAAGACAAAAGGGAGTAAGGCTGGGAGGTAATTGTCCCTCCCATAAGGTATGAAGGAAATGCAAAGGTGGAGAAACCTTTGCAGGAAGCAAAGTCGTTCGCTCTGTTCGGATTCAACCTTGAAGCTCTGTGTGGACTTTGGTTTTTTACAATTCATTTGGCACTTTAGTTGTTGGCTGCAACTCAAAGGAGAGAAAGGTGGGTGCTTATCTCGGGCAATTGTTTGGGACTCATTACTGGCTGGGAATGCACATAATTCCCAGTGTTGAAAGAAAACAAAGAGTGCTTAATTACAGTCTCGGGAAGCCTTGGTCAGAACAGCCTGCTCCCTGGTTGGTCTGTGGAGAAACGTCTTTTCAGGTGGAGCGCAATAAACCCAGTGCTGCCCAGTTGGGGCAGAATAGCCCAGGGCATGGAAGACCGCCAAAAAGAGAACCAGACGGCTGCGTGGTGACCCACAGAGCTTTCGTGCCGTTGTGAGTTTAGCAAATGCAAAATTAACATTAACTCACCTGTAGAGTCCTTGATGCTCTCTGAACTTGGTGGGCTTTCTTGCAGGTGTTTCATTACCAAAGTAACTTCATCAGTGCTAGTGGTGGTAGTGATAGCACTAAAGATCTCACCTATTTTTGGTGATGAAACGCCTGGAAGAAAACCCACCAAGGCTCAGAGAGCACCAAGAACCCCACAGTTCGACCCTGAGCTACAACTATTCTATTGATCAAGCCATCTTTTTTCTTTGAAATTGTGAAGAGAGTCCTTTCAGCTTCATTGGAAAGTCTTGGTTGAATGTGGGTCCTCTTAGTCCCTTCCTCTTGGCAATATCCAGTCTTTATGGTCATATTTTTCTTCGTTTATCAAAATACGGAATGCAAAGAAAAATGAAAATACTGGGAGAAAAGGAGAAGAAGAAAATGTGTAAGGCAAAGGGAAGAAGGAAAAAAAGTGTTGACCTCTTGACTCTTGGCACAGCAGAATAATAACCCAACCTCAGCTTTTTACTTTTCACATAATAGTGTATATACTAAAGGTGTCTGGTCTCCTGCTTGAGCGGGTGGGCGGGTTGGACTAGATGACCTACAAGGTCCTGTCCAACTCTGTTAATCTAATCTAACAGCCATTTCTATCACGACAAGCCTATTTAATCAGCCAAACCCAAAATCAAGAGTTTCCTTTTTTTCCCTACACCGAGCATGAAGTTCAAAAGCAGTTTCCCTTTCCAATTCTGTTCTTCATGCTGGGCTGTTGAAAACAGCAATAAAAAGCTTGGGAAAAAGCAGTTTCGAAAGTGGGAAGATGGGCAAGTTTAAAGTCTTGTTCAAACCTAGATTTTGCAGTAACCTTCCCCTGCCACGACCACCAAGCCAAGCCACACCCACCAAGCCACACCCACAGAACTGGCAGTAAAAAAAACCTGGATCCCACCACTGCTTTGTTTCCAAGAACACAATGGACTGGGTCCATTGGCATCTGGGGAGTTAAGTGGTTCCCTTGCAGGGATGGCTGGCCCAGCTTTGGAGGGCAGGAGAGGAGGCTTGGGCTGCCCTCTTCTTTTAAGATTTAATTAAAATGCATAGCATCAGCCCCTTGATGAGGTCTTCCCCCTTTTTCCCCCTTTTAAGCCCAGGGGAAGGTTGGCCATGAGAGGCAGAGAAAGCGCTCTGCGTTTGGCTTGAAGTCTTTGCCTTTCTCTGCTTCTGCGGCTCCAGCAGCCAAAAACAGCCACCGTGTCCTTAAATCACCCCATCACACTCTGGTGTCCTTTCAGATGATGGAGCTGATCCCTCCCAACAGAAGAGCTTTCTTTCTTTCTTTCTTTCTTTCTTTCTTTCTTTCTTTCTTTCTTTCTTTCTTTCTTTCTTTCTTTCTTTCTTTCTTTCTTTTTCTTTCTCTCCTTTTTTTTCTGTCCTTTTTCTTCTTTTTCTTTCTTTTCTTTCTCTTCTGTCTCTCTTTTTTCTCTTCTTCCTTCTTTCCTTCTTTCTTTCCTTCCTTCCTTCTTTCTCCCTCTCTCCCTCCTTCATTCTTCTTCCTCTTTTCTCTTTCTCTCTTTCTCTTTTCTTCTTTGGTTCTCTTCCTTCTTTCCTTCTTCCTTCCTTCCTTTTCTTTCTTCTTCCTTTCTCTGTCTCTCTCTTTCTCTCCCTCTTTCTCTCTTTCCTTCTTTTTTTCTTTCTCTTTCTTCTTTGTCTTCTTTCTTTCTCTTTCTTTCCTTCTTTCCTTCCTTCCTTCCTTCTTTTCTCTCTTCTGTCTCTCATTCTTTTCTTTCTCTCCCTCTTTCTTTCGCTCTCCCTCCTCCAATGCCGTTGTAACTTTGAATGGTCACTAAACAAAGCAGTTGTAGAGCGAGGGTTACCTGTATTTTGAGGAAAGCTCTCTCTCTCTCTCTCTCTCTCTCTCTCTCTCTCTCTCTCTCCGAACAGCCTGTGCAAAATATTGTCTTACCTTATGGCCAACAACGTTGGGACAGGTATTTGCACCTTCTCACATCCCCCTCCAGAAAGAGCCTTTGGAAAGACAGACAGACAGACAGACAGACAGACAGACAGACAGACACACACACACACACACACACACACACACACACACACACCTGGGCCTGGATCTCACTCTGCCCTGCCCTAAACCTGCAGCCACAAAGGCAGAATTTTGCTGTTGTTTTGCGAAGTCTTTGGGGGGAGAAAGCTTTCAATGAGTTTCTTTGTTGCTTCCTCAGTTTTGGGTTGTGGCTCCTGCGACAACAGGGCCCCTTTTCATTCCGCCGGCAGGCAGGGAGGGAGGGAAGGCGTCTTGGCAGGCGTCCATCAAGGCTGGCAAGGAAACCAAGTTGGACGGAAGGAGGGGACCAACAGAGACACTCAAGGAAGTTGCAGCAATCCGGAAGGCACCAATGAGAGGGACGCAGTTTGGTTGGGGGGCTGCAGGGATCCCCCCAGTAAGTCCCATCCTCTCCGCAGAAGGTATGGCTTGGATCTCTAGGAGTTGCCTTGGTTTTCTTCCACTCTTCCAAGGACGGGGTGGCCCTTCCTTCCTTTTTTTCTTTCTTTCCTTCCTTCCTTCCTTCCTTCCTTCTTTTTCCTTCCTATTTTTCCTTCCTTCCTTCCTTTTTTTTCCTTCCTTCCTTCCTTCCTTCCTTCCTTCCTTCCTTCCTTCCTTCCTTCCTATTTTTCTTTCCTTCCTTCTTTTTTCCTTCCTACCTTCCTATTTTTCCTTCCTTCCTTCCTTTCTTCCACCCACCTTCCTTCCTTCCTTCCTTCCTTCCTTCCTTCCTTCCTTCCTTCCTTCTTATTTTTCCTTCCTATTTTTCCTTCCTTCCTTCCCTCCTTCCTTCCACCCACCCACCTTTCTTTCTTTCCTTCCTTCCTTTCTTTCTTTCTTTCTTTCTTTCTTTCTTTCTTTCTTTCTTTCTTTCTTTCTTCCTTCCTTCCTTCCTTCCTTCCTTCCTTCCTTCCTTCCTTCCTTCCTTCCTTCCTTCCTTCCTTCCTTCCTTCTTTCTTCTTTTTTTTAAACAAGAATTTCCAGCATTTCCAAGTTGCTGGACAAAGTTTTTCAAGGCAGAGGGAAAAGGCCGCATGCTACGTTTCTCTCCTTCCTCAGGTGCCTTCAGGGTTGGAGGTCTGGACCTCCCCCAGTTGAAACAGGTCACAACAAAACTAACAAAACAAAACAGGCACTGCCTGCTGAAAGCCTTGGGATTATGCATCTTTTTCTTAAAACCAATGCCTTTCAATGAGTTCACCCTCTAAAATAAACCTTCATTTTCTTAGCATTTTTGAGTAGGGAAGTGTTTGAGAAGAGAGACAGAGAAGTCAGCTGGAGGCTATGGAGTGCTCCTAACTGCTAGACTCTTGAAGTGTTTTTATAAGTTGGAGGTGTTACCTTGGGTCTGTTATCTCATTTTGGGTTGTGAATGCAAACTGGATTTTCTTGGTGGGGTGTTGAAAGTTACGATTGTGAGCTGAAGCCGCCCTTTGATTGAGGAATGTTGAGCAATGGAGAGAGAGGGAGGGAGGGAGGGAGAGGGAGGGATGGATAGAAGGAGGGGGAGGGAGAAGAGAAGGAGAGAGGGGGGATAGAGAGGGAGAGGGAAGGAGAGAAGAGAGAGGGAGGGAGAGAAGGAGAGGGGGAGGGAGAGAGGAGAGGGAGGATGGAGAGGGAGAGGGAGGGAGAGAAGAGGGAGGGAGGGAGAGAATGATTTAACTGCTTTTATTTTAATCTAGAGCTGTGTTTCTCAACCTTGGTGACTTTAAGATGGGTGGACTTCAATTCCAAGAATTCCCCACCCGGCTGAGGAATTCTGGGAGTTGAAGTCCACCCATCTGAAAATCGACAAGATGAAGAAACTCTGAATTAGAGAAAAGACACCTGTATACTTGTGATAGCACACAATCAGGATTTGCAAGAATCAACACCCTGACCATTCATTTTATAAAGAAGAAGTGGTTCTTTATTATTCGTTATTATTATTTTATTTTTGACAATTCTCCGATGTGCTGGATTAGTGGTAATTTCTGGAGATATCAAAGCAGCTGTCATTTTAAATTCAGTGGCAGAGTTGACTTCTCATGGTGGAACAGAACCAGATCACCAATGCTGCTGAACCTATCGTGTCCTGTCCCGGAGAAGGTGGGAACCCTCATCACCAACCACCAAGGACCACCGAGAGTTTATTTTGGGGATACCCACACATATATATGTATATACTTTTAAGAAGAATTCTGCCTCTCATCTCCAGAAATGTTAACCATCAAGTTGCCTCAAATCTTCAGGATCCATCAAGTACCTCAGGTGAGTAATGGAATACAGAATAACAGTGTTGAAAGGGACCTCAGAGGTCTTCTAGTCCAACCCCTTGCTCAAGCAGGAGACCCTCTACCATTTCAGACAAGTGTCTGTCCAGTCTCTTCTTAAAAGCCTCCAGTGATGAAGCCCATACAACTTCTGAAGGCAACTTCTGTTCCACTGGTTAATTGTCTTTATAGAGTGGTATTAGTACCTCCCTTGATCTTGATTATATCTCTCTATTAATGCAACTTAGGATTGTATTCGTTTTTTTGGCTGCCTCTGCACACTGCTGGTTCACATTTAACTGGTTGTCTACTAAAACTTAAAAGATCCGACTTCCTCTTCCTATTAGGAATAATCAAGGATCAATACCCAAAAGAGATAAAATATATTATTTTACACATCCTAATGGCAGCCAGGATAGCTTTTGCCCAAATGTAGAAAGGACCCAACACTCCCACAGAGTCCTAAACAAAATATTGGAATGTGCGGAAATGGATATGCTTACTTGAGAAATGAAAGAGAAGGAGAACTCCGAATACTACTCAATTTGGCATAAATGGTATTAATGGTTAGAGAATAGATACAAAAAATAAGAAGAATGGATTAGTGTAATTACTATAAGTGACTTCAAGAGAATGATACGGTAGACACATAAAATATATAAGTATATATGATAGAGATAAGTATAAATAGAGATAACAGTTATTGGTTGATGTATATAAAACATAATATGATTTATAAGATAATTATATTTGTCGATGTCAAAACGCTGTCATAAATGTGAATATGATTTGTATTGGTAGAAAATATAATAAAAATCTAATTTTTTTAAAAAATGTAAAAGATCCATCTCAGAGTTACTGCTGTTAAGCCTGGTGGAACACTACTGGAAAGCTGCTCTCCTGTCCCCCCTGGTCCTTCTCTTCACTAGACTAGCCAGGCCCAGTTCCTGTAACCATTCTTCATATGTTTTAGCCTCCAGTCCCCTCATCATCCTAGTTGCTCTTCTCTGCACTTTTTCTAGAGTCTCAACATCTTTTTTATAATGTGGTGATCAAAACTGGATGCAGTACTAAGGCTTTATAGAGTGGTATTAGTACCTCACTTGATCTTGATTGTATCCCTCTATTAATACAACTTAGGATTGCAATGGCTTTTTTGACTGCTGCTGCACACTGCTGGCTCATATTTAGCTGGTTGTCCACTAAGACTCCAAGATCCCTCTCACAGCTACTGCTATTGAGCCTGGTTTCACCCAGTCTATATGTGTACTTTTGGTTTTTCTTGCCTAATGTAAGACTTTATCCTTCTCTACATTGAATTTCATTTTGTTAGATAGGGCCCAGTGTTCTAGTCTGTCAAGATCCATCTGGATCTTGAGCCTATCTTCTTGGGTGTTAGCTATTCCTGCCAGCTTAGTATCATCTGCAAATATGGTAAGTTTCCCTTCTATTCCCTCACCTGTCATTAATGAAGATATTGAAGAGTACTGGGCCTAAGACGGAACCTTGTGGCACCCCACTGCTTACTTCCCTCCAGGTAGTCATAGACCCATTAAGGACTACTCGTTAAGTACAGTTTGCCAGCCAGTTGCAAATCCATCTGGTGGTGGTGCTATCTATCCCACTTTTTCTAGCTTCCCAAGAAGTAGGTTCTGGTCTACTTTGTCGAATGCCTTGCCGAAGTCTAAGTATATTATTCTTGGATGAGAAGAAGAAAAATCAAAGAAGTCCAGTTGTCTTTCGGAAAATAATTTTTATATTACCACCTTTTGTACCTT
Organism: Notechis scutatus; assembly: GCF_049901735.1. Classification (NCBI taxonomy): domain Eukaryota; kingdom Metazoa; phylum Chordata; class Lepidosauria; order Squamata; family Elapidae; genus Notechis; species Notechis scutatus. Next base: position 64,779 of record NC_142022.1, on the reverse strand, counting down.
TTTTATAAACATCGAAGTTTCATTCTCTCCCACATCCAGCACGAAGTTCAGAAGTGGTTTCCATGTGAAAACAAAAGTACTTATGCTCTTTTCTTTGATCAAGGTAATCAGCTTTGTGTTTTGACCTAAACTTCCCCAACAGCGCAAAGCTGACTCTTCATCCCGATAAACTGTTTAGTTTACAGTTTAGTTTACAGTGAATTCCTCTCCAGCAAAGTCCCGGCCAACAGCCTTTCAAGATGTTTCAAAATTATAGACCTTTATCAGACTTGGAGAGTTGCCAGGCTAATATCTTTCAGACGTCACACTGTAGCAGACAATATTTGGCAAGAATGCAGGAACAGATCTTCACCCAAATGAACTAATTGTCTCCTGCAAAAACCCACTCCCCTTTCACTCCTCTTTTATTCCCTATGAGAGGGGCTATTCACTGTCCACCTGTGGCTTTACTCCTGAGTTGACCCTTGTTCCTCAGCTGTTCCTTTCTCCTGGCAGCTCTGTGCATGCGCACACTGGGAACAGGCTCCAGCTATTCTTCTGCCCCACTGATCTCTGACTCTGAAGGCAGCTGATAACTGCTGGACGGCCCTGGTCCCATCTCTGCCTCTGATGCAGAGCCCTCGTCAGAGCCTTCCCCCGACTCCAGGACTGGCCCACGTTCCTCCCCAACTTCCTCACTGTCCGAGTCTGCCACCAGCTCCGCTGGCCTCCGGCGGGCCATAACATTTTGTGCCGTTTCAACCATCTCCATCCACTATGTAACCATTCTTCCATAGCAGGCATTTTTGAACAACCATGGATGGTTGAGACTCTCCATAGATATTCCCCTAAAAACGGCAGTGATTCACTTCCACAATGGTGGCAGCAAAAGCGCATAAACTGGGCAGGGTTCATTGAACAACTGTCTTGCTTAGCAATGGAAATTCTGGCTCAAATTTTGGCCATAAGGTGAGGACTTCCTGCACATGGAAAGGCACCAAAGGTTGATGGTTTTCCAGAGCACCTAGGTGTGAAATTATGCAGTGCGGCAAAAGCTGTATTCGGATCAGGGATGTGAGGTGCCCAACTCCTAACCCCGAGACGGAGGCAGCTGTGATTATGTACCTGAAAAAGAACCAGGATCAAAGCAGTTAAGAATAACAATAATTTTCGAAGGAAATTGGCTTTAGGAGTAGAGTTTGTCAGTGATTCCTGAATGAGGCAGTAAACTCAGTGAATTTAAAGGAAATATTATAGCTAGCCAGATGTTACCATCTTCTCTGCCAGGTTAAGCTCTCTTGTCTGAAGTGGTACAGGGTCTGAGCAGGTGGTTGGACTAGAAGACCACCACGGTCCCATTCAGCTCAATTATTTGGAGGAGGAGGAGTGGGAGGGAAGAGGAAGAGAAGGAGAGAAGGGTTAGACTAGAAGGCCTCCAAGTTAGACTAGAAAACCTATTATGCTGAGGAGAAGGACAATGGAGAAGGAGAAGGAGCAGGAGAGAAGGATCTCCTGCTTGAGCAGTGGTTGGACTAGAAGACCTCCATGGTCTCTTCCAACTCTATTATGTGGAGAAGGAGAAGCGTAGGGGGAGGAAGAGGAGGAGGAGATGACAAGGGTCTTCTGCTTGAGTAAGGCATTGGACTACAAGACCTCCAAGGTTCCTCCCAACATTATGGAGGAGGAGGAGGAGGAGGAGGAGGAGAGAAGGGTTAGACTAGAAGGTCTCCAAGTTAGACTAGAAAACCTAGTATGCTGAGGAGAAGGACAATGGAGGAGGAGGAGAAGCAGAAGAGAAGGATCTCCTGCTTGAGCAGTGGTTGGCTTAGAGGACCTCCCAGGTCCCTTCCAACTTTTCTGCTTTTCTGTTAAATTTGAGGACAGTTGAGCCTCAATGAAGACTCCCACTGTCAGGGCTCCCAGAAGGTGGTGCTCCATTCAAAATCCAAGAAAGACACTCTTAATATAGAGACTCCATTAATATAGAGAAAATAACTTTTTACTGGAATTCAAGTGGTAGCATCAAAGTAATTCTAGATCTGAGGAATTATGCATGAAAAACACATATCCAAAGTGATGGCAACATTCCCACCCACCATAGTTCAAACAGTCCATCCAATTGAAGATATGTATACTGTCATGTGGGGCATCTTCAGGTGGTGATGCAGACACCTGGCCCTTGACCTTGGCCTATTTTGATAAGGAACCGCAGTTGCTCAGTAAGCAAGCAAATAAGCATAAAAAATAAAAGTTTTTTTCCCCAAGTTATTCAGTTCATTCTCTAAAACCTCCAGCACACTTCCCACTCTCACAAAGCTCAATTGATTCACCACCACCCCCGTTACTATGGCAGCCGAAAAGATAGCAAGAGAAAGGAAAGGTGTCTTGAAGGCTGACACATGGGGACTGTAATCCCAACGTTTTTAGATCTCTCGCTTTTTATCTCATAGATTTTCTGGGAAGAAGGTATCATGTCGGGGTACCGACACCCCAAAAGTTCTGCCTTGGATTGCGTCCTCAGCTCCTTCCAACTGAACAATGAAACTGTCAATATTTGGACTCACTTCCTTCCAACTTGGTAAGTTTGTGGATTTTTAGCCCCAATTCAGGGGTTGGTTGGTACCTGCTTGTTCGTCTTATCTCCTCCTCCTCCTCCTCCTCCTCCTCCTCCTCCTCCTCCTCCTCCTCCTCCTCCTCCTCCTCCTCCTCCTCCTCCTCCTCCTCCTCCTCCTCCTCCTCTTTGCCCAATTGCACCAACTGCTCGAGTGATTCTCTTCCTGGAGGACTTATGGCTAACCCTCAACTTGCAACATTCATTTAGTGACCATTCAAAATTGGAAAACGGAGGAGATCCCTATAGATGAGAATGTGCTTAGGAAAATATTAGAATGTGCAGAAATGAACAGATTAACGCTTGCTATAAAGGAAAAAGAACACACCGAGTCTTACGTGACATGGGAGCTATTTTATAGATTTTTGGAAACTAAAAATAGAAGTGAGAAACATAAATAGAGATTAATGAAATAAGGAATATATGTTTAAGATAGAGATGTAAACAATATGATGATAATTATATATGATTGTTAAGATTGCCATTACCTAATATAATATTTTCATCAGAAGATATGTTAAGAGGGAGAAATGAATAGAGTTATAATGCTGATTATTAATATTGTAAGATTAGCTCAATACCTGTGCCTCGCAATGAAACTATGTGATGGGGCTTAGTTTTGGGGGAGGAAAATAAGGGGGGGGGGGATTCTGCCTCTGCCTACCAGTATCCATCGGTATTCATCTGGCTAGTGTCCTGTCAGTGTGTGAGAGAGTTGAGGGCTGTTTGGAAACTGAAACAGTATTTGCTGTATGAGCAAGGAGACAGCAAGGAGACTGGGCGTGGCTTAACTCAACTGTTCTGTACTAAAGCTGCTTGGTATTGTGAAAGTAAAACTGAAGCTGAAACTCCTCTCCTCTGCTTGTGCTTTGCATTTGGAAGAGATTTCTTTTCAGGTGGTGTGGGTGAGTAGAATTCCTTAGCATCAGAGCTTGTTAATAATAATAATAATAATAATAATAATAATAATAATAATAATAATAATAATAATAATAATATAGGAAATGCTAATGCTCTGATGGTCATTTGGAAAAATCCTTTCTTAGTGAGCACTTAGAAGTCAAGATTTCAAGTTTGTACGCTTTACGGTTCTGGAGATTTTGTGATGATGCCTGAGTGGTATTTCTCTTCTATATATATAGAGAATTATGATCAATGTAATGAATATTGTAAATTTTGATTGTAGTAGCCCAGAGACATCTGTACCCAGACAACAAACTGTTTAATGGAAGATGATCAAGTTAAAAAAACAAAAAAACTTATATTAAAAAAACCCAAAGTTACAATGGCATAGCCTTGGAAAAAGTGACCATTTTTCATGCTTACAACCATTGCCCGTGATCAAAATTCAGACTCTTCCTCATCCAAATCTTGGCGTGTCTTGGTGGGCGTGGCAGGGGAAGGATACTGCAAAATCCCCATTCCCTCCCCACCCCACTAGCCTGCTTTCCAGCTCCGTTCTCAGGACTCAGGAGGCGGAGAATAGATGGGGGGGTGGTCAGTGGTGGGATTGGCCAGTTCTCTGAACTACTCAAAATAGTTCAGAGAACTGTCCACTACTGGCTCTCCAGAACTGGTCAGAATGGCTGAATACCACCCTCTGACCATATATGTATTTTTAGTCCAATATTTTTTCTGCATTGTTGGATGGGTCAGTTCAGCGGCCAAAGGGGAGTCACAGCGTTGATAGCCTTTCTCCCCTTCCAGGTACTTTTTATGGCGCTTTGTGATGCTCTCCTATCGCTTGGACTTCTGGAGCGACACCTACAGCTGGCCATTCCTGGCCTACATGGCTCTGGTCTGCCTCTATCCCTTCACGTCCAGCTGTGCTCACACCTTCAGCACCATGTCCACCCATGCGCGACACATCTGCTATTTCCTGGACTACAATGCCCTCAGCCTTTATAGTTTGGGTAAGGGCTTGTGGTTTTAAGGCTGACCTTCTTCCTGTTGTCTCCTTTCCGAGGGGTTGGTTTTTTTTTTTACCAAATGCCAAATTTGCTGGGGCATTCTGGAAGCTACAGATGAGTGGTGCGGGGGCCAAGTGGTAGAGCTCTCGCCTCACAATCAGGAGGCTGTGAGTTTCAGCCTAGGTATTTCTCTCTCTGGGCACATTGAGAATATATCTGCTGGGGGGGGAAAACTCAGCACTGGCGACAGGAAAGGCATCCGGTCAGTAAATACGGAGCTCCATTCAAGTGCCCAGACTCCACCCCGTAAGGGATTATGGGGTCATTAAAAGATTATTATTATTATTGTTATTATTATTATTAGTAGTAGTAGGAGTAGTAGGAGTAGGAGTAGTAGTCTTAGTCTTAGTGTTGTTGTTGTTGTTGTTGTTGTTGCTGTTGTTGTTGTTGTTGTTGTTGTTATTATTATTATTATTATTATTATTATTATTATTATTATTATTATTATTATTATTATTATTATTATTCTGGAAGCTGCAGCTTCAAAGTTTCTTGGGAGATACCAGGTTGGGGAAGAGAATGAACCAGAGTTTCTAAATTTTACGTGAACTTCAACTCCCAGAATTCCTCCACCAGTGAGCTTTAATAGAGATGGACTTCAACTGCCAGGATTCCCCAGCCAGCCATGTTGGCTGGGGAATTCTGGGAGTTGAAATCCACCCGAATGGGTGATTCTGGGAGTTGAAGTCCATCCATCCTTAAAGGGCCAAGATTGAGAAAAACTGCCATGAATGAAATGTGCATTTATATACTCTCAAATCACTCCATCCTTAACTGCTTTGATTTTTCAAAGCCACAATGAAATACAGCGTAGTCTGAAGATGGGCTTGAGAACTCTTTCCCCCCCTATGGGACAGGGAACCAACCGCAAAGTATTTCACAATTCTGAGCCTTGAGTCATGGAGGCAGGATTAGAAGCCCCCTCCCTCCTAAACGTGTCCTTGTGTGTGTTTCAGGCTGTGCGTTCACATATGGCGCCTACGCCATGCCGGATCGTTGGGTCAACAGCCTGGGGCATCACTGCTTTGTCCCCATGGCTGCCATAAATTCTTTGATCTGCACCAGCCTTTCTTGCTATTCTCGGTAGGTATTTCAGACTAACAGAGTTGGACGGGAGCTTGGAGGTCTCCTAGTCCAACCCACCCCCCCTGCTCAAGCAGGAGGAGACCCTGTACCATTACAGAAAAAATGGCTTTCCAATCTCTTCTTAGAAACCTCCAGTGATGAAGCAGCCACAACCACTGGAGGCAAGTTGTTCCCCTGGTTAGTTGTTCTCATTGCAAGAAATTTCTTCTTCCTCTCCTCCTCCTTCCCCTCCTCCTGCTTTTCCTGCTCTTCCTGCTCTTCCTCTTCCTCCTTTCCTCCTACTCCTCCCCCTCTTCTTTCTTTTCCTCTTCTTCCTCCTCTTCCTCCTCTTCTCCTCCTCCTCCTTCCCCTCCCTCTCTTCCTCCTCTTCCTCACTCTCTAGGTTCCTAGAGCTGGGGTGGCCCCGCTGGAGTAAGACTGTCCGGACAGCTGCCTTCGTCTACCCGTTCTTCTTCGACAACATCCCACTCTTCTTCAGGGTAGGCGCCAGAGGGGAGAGGGGAGAAGGGACGCTGGGCAGGGCTGTGGGTCCCTTGGTGGGATTCAATTTTTTTTACTGTGGGCGTGGTTTGGTAGACATGGTGTCGCTTGGTGGGCGTGGCTTGGTGTGGCAGGGGAAAGATATTGCAAAATCCCCCTTTCCTCCCCACCCCCCTAACCTGCTTTCCAGTTCTGTTTTCCTGTGCAGGGCAACCAAAGAAGACCCAGCCAATCAGCTGGGACTCAATGGGAGGCAGAGAAGAGATGGGGCAGGGCCAGTCAGAGGTGGGACTGGCCGGTTCTCTGAACTACTCAACGTTGCTGCTCCTGGTTCTCGAGAACTGGTCTGAACCAGCTGAATACCACCTCTGCATCAGAAGGATCAGCCGTAGTTTAGCCCACACTGCCAAACTGGGGGACATCTCTGGAAATATTGAGGATGGGCTTCATTGAGGGAGGGTGTTTTTCTTTGCAAAATGGTTTGCCCCCTCAAAGAGAGAGGAGCTTTTCTGCAGGAAGGCAGGCTGTATGGGGAGGGGGGATGGCCTTGGAAGACTCGGTGTTCTGACCAAAGCTTCCTGAGACAGAAACAATCACAGGCTGTTCCCAAAAACCTGTTTTTATTAATTTAAACGGCTGTGAATTATATGCATTCACAGCCCATCATGAGTCCCAAATTGTTTATGAATAGTCCAACAGAAGTCTGCCACAGTCCTTCGGGATAAGGCTGATAAGCACCCACCTTTATTTCCCTTGAAAGGCTGCCAATTGCCAATTAGCTGTACAAAGCCAAAGTCAATACGAAGCTGCAGAGTTTAAACCGACCAGAATGAACAAAGTTGCTTCCCACAAAGGTTCCTGTCCCTTTGCTCCTCCTTTATGTCTTATGGGAGAGGGCCAATCACCTCCAAGCCTTACTCCCAAGTCGCCCCTTTTGTCTTAACTGTTCTTGCCTTCTGGAAACTCTGAGCAAGCGCGCACTGGGAACAGGCTCCCCCTGTTCCTCTGCCTTGCTGCTGTCAGATTCTGGAGGCTCTGGAGTCAGCACATAACTCTCAGATGGCCCTGGCCCCATCTCTGTTTTGGACACAGGACCACCGTCTGAGTCCCAGACTCCAGAACTGGCCCATGTTCCTCCCCACTGTTTGATTCTGCTGCCAGCTCCGCAGGCCGCTGGTGGACCACAACACTCAGAGGGGAAGAGATGCTGCCTGGGGTATGGCTAGATAAGCAGACCCCCAGCCCTCAGCTGCTCAATGGGTGGAAAGAACGGCTCCTCCCAACATTATCAGGCTATCGGGGAGATTTGCACAGTTGGTCCTCGACGTACCGCCACAATCGAGCCCAAAATTTCTCTTGCTAAGTGAGACACTGGCTAAGTGAGTTTTGCCCCCTTTTACAACCTGTCTTGCCCTCCGTTAAGTAAATCACTGCAGGGGTGTCTAAGTTAGCAACCCGGTTGTTCAGCGAATCTGGCTTCTCCATTGACTCTGCTTGTGAGAAGGTTCCAAAAGGGGAATTGGGTGATTTTGGGATATCGCAACCGTCATAAGTAGGAACCAGTTGCCAAGCGTCCGAATTTGCCAAGCGTCCTGTGACCTGGGGGGTGCTACACAGGTTGTAACTCTGACAAACGGTCCCCATTTTTCAGTGCCATTGTAACTTTGGACTAAATGAACTGCTGTAAGTCGAGGACCGCCTGTAATTTGGTCTTGTCCAGACAGAGTTCCATTCTGCTTTCAAATTACAAGCAAATGTTGATGCAATTCTAGAGAATAAATACTATGGTTAAAGATTTATTTATTTAAATAATATTTAAAGACGAGTAGGTGTTAAATACTACTCCAGAAATACAAAATCGGACGGTCTGTCAGGAGTTTTGGCAATTGGGAGTAAAGTGACTTTCCATCTTGTCGTAAGCATCACTGTGCTGGTCCCATAGTCCACGGTCTGGGCGGCTGGGGAGGATGAGCTCTGCTGTACTCTGATTCCACTTTTGAGGGCCAACTCGTGGTGGTCTCCTTTCCTTTCCAGCTTTTGTTCTGTTTTGGCGATGATTGTACGTGGAACGACTCCGTGGCTAGTTATTTCTACCACCTGTTCTTTGCCCTGCTCACTGGCTTCCTTTTCGCGTCGCATCTGCCGGAACGGCTGGCTCCCGGTCGCTTCGATTTCATCGGTAAGCAAGGATATGTGCGTTTATGAAGCGTTTCTGAAGCCAGAAAGTTGATGGGTTTGTCTGTTTGTTAGTATCCCACCTATATTATTTTACAAATCAGGTAGTCCTTGACTTATGACCACAATGGTGCCCAATATTTCTGTTGCTAAGCGAGACAGTTAAGTGAGTTTTGCCCCATTTTATGACTTTTCTTGCCCTGTTGTTAAGTGAATCTGGCTTCCCCATGGACTCAAATATTTATTTATTAGGAGGCCGGCAGCCCCAGCAAAAAGTTTGTCTCTCACCGCAGGCTAACAAGTCTGTCCATCTGGGAGGTGAATAGTTGTCTGCCACATCTATTCATCTCTTCCCCCTGCCTTTCATCCCCAGAGCTAGGGTGGGGCTTCGCTAGCAGCGGTGGCTCTTCCGTCCCAAGGACCGTCTCATAGATTTCCACTGCTCTCCTCTCCTCTCCTCTCCTCTCCTCTCCTCTCCTCTCCTCTGCCTTTTGTGCATCCAAGCGTCAGGCACTGGGCCCAGCTGTTCCTCCTCTTCCTCATCAGCCACCTCCAGACCTGGGGGCTGTTGACTCTCTGTCTGAGGGTTGACGGACAGCCCAGGCTCCGCCTCAGCTAGCTCCATTCCTTCTTCCCCCTCGGAGCTCTCAGGTTGCCCTGATGCTGACCCTGACTCCCACTCTGCCTCCTCCTCCTCCTCCTCTGATTTGGCTGCTGGGGGGGGGCAGCAGCTGATGGGCCACAACAGGTCTCTTCCAACTCTACTATTTTTTAAAATAGTGTTCATTCCTCTCCGTGTCCTCTTCTCATTCTTCATCACCGGAAGCTTTGAAGAAGAGACTAGACAGCCGTCCATCAAAAATGGTGTAGGCAGGGTCTCCTGCTTGAGTGGGTGGGGGGTTGGACTAGATGACCTACAAGGTCCCTTCCAGCTCTGTTATTCTGTTATTCTCTCCCACCCCTCTTCTCCCCCATCTCTAGGCCATAGCCACCAGCTGTTCCACATCTGTGCCGTGGTGGGCACTCATTTCCAGTTGGAAGCCATCCTGGGCGACATGAACTCTCGGCGGGCATGGCTGAGCGCCCACAGCCCGCCGGCCACATTCACCCGTACTTTCGTCATTCTGGGTGCCACCTTGGTGGGCAACCTCCTCCTCTTTGCTGCCTTCACTGTGGCCCTCTTCCGCTTACCAGGTTCCATCCGGATCCTGCAGGGCAGCCTTCTCGAGCCGGAGGGACCCAAGGAGAAGTAGCTGCTGGGGGGGACGACCCCCACCACGGTGGCATGTCTGGACTGGCGGGCCCTGCCAACTCACTGGTGATGCCTTCATACCTGAAGATCGCCTGGGCGTGGAGGGAAATGGAGCCCTGGGGGAGAAGGGGCCTAAATGGAGCAGAATGTTGGACTCCATTGTCATCGTAAGTCGAGGACTAACTGTGACTGTATTTCCCTGTGTTGGTGGCGAAGGCCTGACAAGCAGGAGAGAAGGCGGGCTCCAATTTTGCCGGGCAAGGGGGTGTTGAGTTCAGTTCCTGCCCAGTTCAATAATTCCAGGCTAAAGTTAGGGTTGCCCATGCATTGTTGTGGCCCGCCAGTGGCCAGCACAGCTGGCGGAAGACTCAGACAGTGAGGAGGTTGGGGAGGAACATGGACCAGTCCTGGAGTCTGTGGAAGGCTCTGACGAGGGCTCTGCATTGGAGGCAGATATGGGGCCAGGGCCATCCGACAGTTATCAGCTGCCTTCGGAGTCAGAGATCAGCAGGGCAGAAGAACAGCTGGAGCCTGTTCCCAATGTGCTCATGCACAGAGCTGCCAGAAGAAGAGAACAGTCTTCAGCTGTTCTTCTGCCCCACTTATCTCTGACTCCAAAGGCAGCTGATAATGTCAGATGGCCTGGCCCCATATTTGCCTTTGATACAGACCTCTCATCAGAGCCTCCTCCAGACTCCAGGACTGGCCCATGTTCCTCCCCACAACATGCGTAAGGGAAATCATCTCGGAAAGAAGCCAAGGAGATGGTAGCCAAGAGATGCTTGGAAGCTGCCCCAACAGATGGACCAAGTATGTAGCAAATATGGCTGGAGGGTCGAGGCAGGTTGTAGAGAGATCTGGAAGAAAAAGGCATCTCCAGGTCGGTCTTTCCTTCGATCGTTGGATCAAGGGAGCCAACCATTGTCTAGAGCAGGGGTCTCCAACCTTGGCCCCTTGAAGACTTGTGGACTTCAACTCCCAGAATTCCTCAGCCAGCTTTGAGCGTTTCTCAAGCTTGGCCCCTTGAAGACTTGTGGACTTCAACTCCCAGAATTCCTCAGCCAGCTTTGGGAATTGAAGTCCATAAGTCTTCAAGGGGCCAAGGTTGGAGACCCCATAAAGTGGCCAAGGTTGGAGACCCCTGTTCTAGAGAAGATGATGGGAGTGGAGGTTTGAAGGTATCCAGGCAGGCTAGTCTAGAGAAAAGAAGGACTCGGGGGGCAGGAATAGCAGTCTTCCAGTATTTGACGGGCTGCCCCAAAGAAGAGGGAGTCAACTTATATAGCATGACAGGTAGTCCTTGATTTACAACCATTCATTTGATGGTGCAAAAATGAACTGTGGCCTGTCCTCACAATTAAGACTGTCGCAGCAATTCCCCAGGGTCATGGGGAGGGCGGGGTCACCCTCTGGGACCTTCCCAGCCAGCTTCTGACAAGCCAAGTCGATGGAAGGAGCTGGATTTGTTTAACGGCTGTGGTACTGCCGTGATTCACTTAACAACAGTGGCAGAAAAGGTCGTGAAATCCTACGTGGCTCACTTAACAACCACCTCGCTTAGAAATGGAAAATTCTGACTCCACCCCCACCCCCATTGCAGTCGTAAATCAAGGTCTATCTGTATGAGCCCTTTCCCATTGGCCCAAGAAGGCAACGGTAGGTGTGGCTTAGCCAATGTGGCCAATCAGGGTTCGAAAGGAGTGTACGATACTTGGCAGCGAGTTCTATAATGGAGAGGTTTCCTTTTTGAGGTGTTCTTTCTCTCCAGCTCTGTGGCTTGGAGGGCCCAGATCACCCAGTTGACTAACAATATATTAACTTTTAATTAACTGTCTTTTTCTTTAGTGTTGTGGGACAGCCCCGATATACTTTGAAGAGTTGTATCAATTTCTCTCTGTTTGGACAAACAGTGTTTGCTGCTAAAAAAATAAATAAAGTCAGTCAAGTCACAAGAAAGCCCCAAAAATACATGAAGGAAACCAGGCTGAGAAATATATATCTTGTTTATTGTCTTAACAAAATAAAGATGTTATTTGTTTATTTTTTTAAAAAAAAAGAAGGATAATTGTGGTGTTTGAGATGAAACAGACTTGCTTCAAAACTGGAAAGACGGGAAAAAATAAAATTTGAAACCAATTGTTCATTTTTTTTTGTCTCTGCTTGTTTGTTTGGAAGGTCCATAATGAACTCTGAAGTAGAACACGGTTAGGGACCTCAGAGAGCTTCTAGTCCAACCCTCTTTTCAAGGCAGAAGACTTCAAGAAGATTAAGTTATATAATTGTGTAAATACATAAGTAGGTGAGCGTATAATTCTTGGAGTTTTTACTCTGCCGTGGTGGTTCGGTCAACCCACATTATTTGCCAACTGCTCTTTTTCCCCATATCTCAAAAGGGTTCCCATAGTAACTTGCATGCAACCATGGCTTGGAGTCTCTTTTGGAAAGGCTTATGATATCAAAGAGAAATGGAAAGAAAAGGAAGAGCAGAAGAATTCCAAACTCTCGCCTTTTTCATATCATGACCTCCTGGAAACTTGGTTTGGGAAAGTGATGGAGACCAAATGGAGCTGTTCCTCCATTGCTCTGACTTGCTCCCTTGGTTGCTTTTCTGGAAAAGGACTTGCTCTGGTCCACATTAAAGTTCTACAGATCTTTAAAGTTCCTCAGCAGAGATCCAGACAATTCATGGGCAGAGAAATGTGGTAGAAGGTTCCTTGGGGTACTTCTAGTGGTGGAATTCAAATAATTGAACAACCGGTTCTCTGCCCTAATGATTTCTTCCAACAACCAGTTCACCAAAATGCTCAGACAGTTAACAACCGGTTCTCCCGAACTGGTGCGAACTGGCTGAATCCCACCACTTGGGTTCTTCCATGGCAAAGTTTCTCAAGCTTTGGTCACTTGAAGACTTGTGGACTTCAACTCCCAGAATTCCTGGGAGGTCTGGCTGGGGAATTCTGGGACTTGAAGTCCACAAGTCTTCAAATGACCAAAGCTTGAGAAACACTGCCCTATGGGATTGAGAGGTTCTTCAAGGAAGAACTTTCAAGAAAAGAAGCAACCTATAAATAAAGAGATCAGGGACGCGGTGGCTCAGTGGCTAAGACTTTGAGCTTGTCGATCAGAAAGGCCGGCAGTTCGAATCCCTAGCGCCATGTAACGGAGTGAGCTCCCTTTCCTTGTCCCAGCTTCTGCCAACCTAGCAGTTCAAAAGCACGTAAAAAAATGCAAGTAGAAAAATAGGGACCCCTTTGGTGGGAAGGGAACAGAGTTCCATGCACCTTCGGCGTTTAGTCCTGCCGGCCACGTGACCAAGAGACGTCTTTGGACAGCACTGGCTCTTCGGCTTTGCAACGGAGATGAGCACCGCCCCCTAGAGCCGGAAATGACTAGCACGTATGTGCGAGGGGAACCTATAAATAAAGAGAAATTTGATGACAGTGAGAACTTTACAACGATGGAACAGCTTTTTCTCCAGAGGTGGTGGATGCTCCATCACTGGAGGCTTTTAAGAAGAGATTGAATGGACAACCATTTGACCAGGGTTTCCTCTTGAGCAGAGTTGGACTAGAAGACCTAGTCATCTAGTCCAATCCCCCACGCAAGCAGGAGACCCTACACCATTTCTGACATATAACAGATTAACAGAGTTGGAAGGGATCTTGTAGGTCATCTAGTCCACCCACCCAAGCAGGAGACCCTACACCATTCCAGATGGAAGTCCAATCTCTTCATGAAAGCCTCCAGTGATGAATCTCCCACAACTTCTGAAGGCAACTTCTGTTCTTTACAGATTAACAGAGTTGGAAGGGACCTTGTAGGTCATCTAGTCCAACCCCCCTGCCCAAGCAGACCTGACACCATTTCTGACAGATGGGCAGTCCAGTCTCCTCTTGAAAGCCTCCAGTGATGAAGCTCCCACAACTTCTGAAGGCAACTTCTGTTCCACTGGTTGATTGTTCTCCCTGTCAGGAAAATTACTCCTTGTTTCCAGGTTGAATCTCTCCTTGAATCACTGCAGTTGTTAAGTGAATCACAAAGTCATTAAGTGAATCCAGCTCCCCACCCCCAATTGTCTTAGCTTGTCAGAAACTGGTGGGGAAACTCGCAAACATCTTATATTGTGACCTCAGGATGCCCTTTCTTTGGGGTGCCATTGTTACTTTGAATGGTTGCTAAATGAGCCATTATAAGTCGAGGACAGCAAGGCAGAGAGAGGGAGGGAGGAAGGGAGGGAGAGGGAGAGGAAGAGAGAGAGAGATGGGACTAAGGAGAAGAGCTGTGAGCAGAGTTACTTCATTCCTGGGTCTCCTTGGCATTCAATGGTGTGGACCAGAATGCCCCACTCCACCCGGGGGGTTTCCCTGGGGCTTTGTTTCCCTCCCCTCTTGGAGAGAAATTTCAACAGACAATTAATTCTCTTTTATTTGGACCAGGGAACTGGCAGGGAGGAGAAAGCAGGATAGTTTCTCTTCCTGGTACGAAGGGAAACAAAAGCCGGTTTTGAAAAGGCAGCCCCCGTTGCGAAGGCCGATGCACAAAGGCTTTCATTCTCCTGCCCAGGGAAAAGTATTTATGCCGCTTGGGCTGGGCGCCCTTGGATTCTGTCATCAAATGGGTTCTGGGGTGGAAAGCCGCTGCAGGAATGGGTCAGGGGCACGTCGCATTTGATAGAATAGAATAAGAAAGAGTTGGAAGGGACCTTGGAGGTCTTCTTGTCCAACCCCCTGCTTAGGCAGGAAACCTTACCTACACCATGTTCAGACAAATGACATTTCTGGGTTTTTTTTCAGCCTGCCCTGAAGGTCCTTGGAAGGAAGGGAAGGGAAGGGAAGGGAAGAGAAGGAGGGAAGGAAGGAAGGAAGGAAGGAAGGAAGGAAGGAAGGAAGGAAGGAAGGAAGGAAGGAAGGAAGGAAGGAAGGAAGGAAGGAAGGAAGGAAGGAAAGAGGCAAGGAAGGAAGGAAAGGAAGGAATGAAGGACGGACGGAGAAAAAGAAGGCAGGAATGAAGAAAAGAGAAGGCAGGCAGACAGGCAATATTGGAAGGGAAGAATGAATAACAGAATGACACAGTTGGAAGGTACCTTGGACCAGGGGTGGGATTCTACTGGTTCAGGCCGGTTCTATAGAACCGGTTGTTATGATTCTGCGCAGTTTGGAGAACTGGCAAATCGTGCCCCTGGCTGGCCCCACCCCTCTCCATCTGGCCGTCCCCTCCCCGCCCAGTCAGTCCTTATCACGCATGCGCTACATCGCACACAGGCTCAACATCACTGACTGCATACTTCCCCACCCAGTCACTCCCTAAGGTATATCATTTTTCCCCCCCTCCCAACGATCAGCTGTTCCTATGATCAGCTGTGCCGGGATCCCCTTCGCTGTCTTATTGCTTTACATGGCCATGCCCACCTAACCATGCCCACAGAACCGGCTGTTCAAAAATTTGAATGCTACCTTTGGACCTTGGAGGTCTTCTAACCCAAGCCCCCTGCTCAAGCAGGAGACCCTAATCCCTTCCAGCCCCAGGATTTTGTGATTCTGTGAGAGGACAAGTTCCCCCAAAAGGTTGGGTTCACACGACCCACTCAACCAAGTCAGCAGCCGCCATGCAAACTGGCTCAAATAAATGGCTTTCTCTTCATGGAGATGCCTTTGTGTCGTCTTTTCTTTTTTCTAACCTTTTCAGTCGAAGGCAAACCACCCAGAATCGTTCTATGAATGAGAGGGTGCCATGCAAATTTTTAAGAAAAGGTGAGAAAAGTTTAAGTTGGGAGGGGTGGGTGGGCTTTGTTTGGGGGCTCTAATGTGGTGGTATTCAGCTGGGTCTGACCAGTTCTGGAGGATTGGTAGCAGAAATTTTGAGTAGTTCAGAGAAGCAGCAAATGCCACCTCTGACTGGCTCCGCCCCCATATATTCTCCACCTCCCAAACCCCACCTGATTAGCTTGGTCTCCTTTGGTTGCCCTGCACAGGAGAATGGAACTGGAAATCAGGTTAGTGGGGTGGCAGGGAATGGGGATTTTGCAGTAACCTTCCCCTACTATGCCCACCAAGCCATGCCCACCAAGCCACACCACACCCACTAAGCCATGCCCAGAGAACCGGTAGTAAATTTGAATCTGTCCACTGGTCCAGACACCCTGTCCAGAAGAAGACAGGGACCAATTGTCCAGCTAGCAGTCTCAGGTCCTTATCCCAGCCCACCCCGAGTTCAGATCCAGCCCTCTAGGCACCAGCCCCACCCTCCAGGCATACGTCTACCAACTGGCCTGCATGGAGCATGAACTGGAAAATTTCCTGAGTGAGGTGCGCAACTGGCAAGGCGCCCTGGTGGCCAAGGCAGGGAGAGGGACCCCCCAAATCTGAAGAAGTGGGGCTCGGACAAACTGTGCATCACTATCTATGAAATTGCCGACAGCAAGCAGCCGGACTTGATGTGGGGCAGAGGGCACAGGAGGAAGCTCAAATAGAGGAGGGGGCACCATGAACCTCCGAGGTGTGCCCAGTGGGCAGCTGGCAGCCGGAATGAAGGGGGTTCAGGAGTCACCGGGTATCAAGATTTGTCTTGTGACATTTATTAGGAATAAATTATGAATCAAATTGAGATGAGGCCAGGTCAGGTCATTGCGAAGCTGGGTGTGGTGCCAGGGGTCAGGAATGAGATGCCCTCATGGGTTGCCGTATGTTCAGAGGATCTCCTGGATGCTCATGGTCCATTTCCTTTTTAAAATTTTATTTTGACAAGCCTGTTGGGGAAAGTCAGCTGCCCGTAGCCACCTGGACTCAGGGAGCTTCTCCAATTTGGCGATGTGGGGAGATGTGGGGACTTCAACTCCCAGAATTCCCAGCCAGATGCCCGCATTAGTTCGGTCTGGATGCATGGGTCGTTGGTTGACACAGCTGAGGATTTGTGGCTCATTCAGCAATTGCCTGGTGAAATGGCTGGGGTCCCTCTTCAGTCATTGACTTCAGATCACACAACTGGATACTGTCAGACCTGACCAAATCTGATCTCCCAGGGAAGTGAAACCCTTGACTCCATTTGGTTAAAGTGAAAAGGCACTTTTACTAAGAGATGTTGATTGCAGGACAGTCAGGCAGAATCTGAAGTTCCAGCGCATCAATACAGCACTAACCCCTTGGTTCCCCCAACCCTCCCCCCACAGTCCATCCATGTGCAGCCAAATCCGTCACTGTCGAGAAGTGTTGGGAAGCACTGAGGTGTTTAAGCTGATGAAATTCCTCTCTCAGGATATGCGGCCTTGAAGATGCCGGCATGGACAGGATTCCAAACCGCTCCGTTCTTCCTCGACTGTCAACCCCCCCCTCCCATTTTCCCTCATAACAGCTTTATTGCCCATTTGTCCCCTCCTCCCTTTCCGAGGTTGATGGCAGACTGCCTGCGAGGTGCCAAGCCGAAGATGGTGGATCTTACAGGGACATTGGTCTGCATGGGAGCCGAGGGGGCCTCTGCCCAGCCTCATCGTGGTCTTAGCCAGGATGTGATGTGTGTGTCCCTTCCGTCTTCGCCATCCGTTGCTCTTTTTTTTCTTCTGTTCCGCCAGGTCCAATTCCTGAAGACTGCCTGAACAGATCCGGTCTCTTTTCTCGGAGAAGTTCTGGAGAACTGGCCATTGCCTCTTTCCTAGGGCTGGGAAAGAATGATTGGCCTAAGGTCAATGAGATGGACTTCTCCAGAGAGAGGGAGGGAGGGAGGGAGGGAGGGGAGAAAGGAGGGAAATTTGGGTGGAAAGAAGGAAAAAAGCAACAAGAAAGAGGGAGGGAAGGAGGGAATGAGAAAGGGAAGGAAGGATGGTTGGGTGGAAGGAAGGAAGGAAAAAGCAAGGAAAAAGAGGGAGTGAAGGAAGGAAGGAAGGAAGGAAGGAAGGAAGGAAGGAAGGAAGGCAGGCAGGCAGGCAGGCTTTGGTGCCCATTGGAGATCTAGAACTCACCACCTCCTTGGGATTGACCCAAAGTGACACAGCCGCCACTCGTGAGCATTCCAGGAGCAGAACTCACCAGGCCTATGGCAGGAAGAGAAACAATGATTTCTTGGTTATTGGTCCAAACTCCAAAGTCACTAAATTGTGAGAATTGGAGACTTCACCTTCTCCTCCTCATTGCCCCACCAAGTCAGTTCTGCATATTGCAGGACAAGAACTCACCAAGCGTATTGCAGGAATGGAAGTGACCATCCCTTGGTTGTTGACCCAAAGTTACACACCTGCCTATTGTTCGAATCGCACAAATGGAGATCACCGTCAATTATCCCACGTTTACAGCTTATTGCACCTAGCAAGACAACCCAGAGATACTCAGATAAACTGCAGGAGTTATGAAGGGGGGGCGAATTTTGCTCATTTTTTAAGGAAATATGAAAATTCGGCAGAGGTATTTTTTGGCAAATAATACTTCTCGATACCCATACTCAGGATAAACTACCAGCTTCTACCCACAATTATGAACCTGGTTTTTTTTTCTAACGTTATTCAAAATATACTCACCACCTCCCGTTCTCCGGCGATGTCCTGCCTCAGCTTTCGTGTTCGTTGCTGGGAACATACTCACCACCACTCGGTGACAGGCAACGTCCCATCTCAGCTGTCATGTTCAGTGCTGGACACATACTCATCACCTCCCGGATCCGGCGACATCCTGCCTTGGCTTTCTTGTTTGGTGATGGACACATACTCACCACGTCCCAGTTTCCAGCGACATCCTGCCTCTGCTTTCCTGTTCAGTGCTGGGAACATACTCACCACCTCTTGGGGTCCGGTGACATCCCGCATCAGCTTTTGTGTTCATTGCTGGAAACCTACTCACCACCTCCCAATGACCAGCGACGTCCCATCTCATCTATTACGTTCAGTGCTGGACACATATACACCACCTCCCGGGGCCGGGCGATGTCCCACCTCGGTTGTCCTGTTCGATGCTGGACACATACTCACCACCTCCCAATGTCCAGCGAAGTCCCGCCTCAGCTTTCCTGTTCGGAGCTGGGAACATACTCCCCACTCCCGGTATCTGGTGAATTCCCACCTCGGCTTTCCTGTTTGTTGCTGAACACATACTCACCACCTCCCAGTGACCAGTGATGTCCCATCTCAGCTGTCATGTTCAGTGCTGGATACATACTCACCAACTCCCATTGTCTGGCGCCATCCCACCTCAGCTTTCGTGTTCGTTGCTGGGAACATACTCACCACCTCTCGGTGACCGGTGACATCCCGTCTCAGCTGTCATGTTCAGTGCTGGACACATACTTGCCACCTCCCATTGTCCGGCGACGTCCTGCCTTGGTTTCCTGTTCGGTGCTGAACACATACTCACCACCTCCCAATG
Source organism: Notechis scutatus (assembly GCF_049901735.1). Taxonomy (NCBI): domain Eukaryota; kingdom Metazoa; phylum Chordata; class Lepidosauria; order Squamata; family Elapidae; genus Notechis; species Notechis scutatus. Next base: position 45,882 of record NC_142022.1, on the reverse strand, counting down.
TCCAGCAAAGTCCCACCTCGGCTGTCCTGTTCGGTGCTGGGAACATACTCACACCCTCCTGGTGACCAGCGACGTCCCGTCTCAGCTGTCCTGTTTGGTGCTGGACACATAGCATCTCCTGTTGTCCAGCGACGTCCCACCTCGGTTGTCCCCTTATGGTGCTGGCAACATACTCACCAACTCCCAATTTCCGGCAACGTCCTGCCTCGGCTTTTCTGTTCATTGCTGGGAACATACTCACCACCTCCTGGGGTCCAGCGCCATCCTGCCTCAGCTTTCGTGTTCATTGCTGGGAACATACTCACCACCACTCGGTGACAGGCAACGTCCCGTCTCAGCTGTCATGTTCAGTGCTGGACACATACTCATCACCTCCCGGATCCGGCGACGTCCCGCCTCGGCTTTCCTGTTCGGTGCTGGGAACATACTCACCACATCCCAGTTTCCGGCGACACCCTGCTTCGGCTTTCTTGTTTGGGGATGGACACATACTCACCACCTCTCAGGGTCCAGGGACATCCCTGTTCGGTGCTGGGAACATACTCCCCACCTCCAGGGTATGGCGATGTCCTGCATCAACTTTCCTGTTCATTGCTGGGAACATACTTACAACCTCCAGGGTCCGGCGACATCCCTCCTCAGCTTTCCTGTCAGGTGCTGGGAACATACTCACCATTCCCGGTATCTGGCATTGTCCTGCCTCGGCTTTCCTGTTCGATGCTGGGAACATAATCACCACATCCCAGTTTCCGGCGACATCCTGCCTCGGCTTTCTTGTTTGGTGATGGACACATATTCACCACGTCCCAGTTTCCAGCTACATCCTGCCTCTGCTTCCCTGTTCGGTGCTGGGAACATACTCACCACTCCCGGTGTCCGGCGACGTCCTGCCGCGGCTGTCCTGTTCAATGCTGGGAACATACTTACAACCTCCAGCATCCGGCGACATCACTCCTCAGCTTTCCTGTCCGGTGCTGACAACATACTCACCAACTCCCGTTGTCTGGCGACGTCCTGCGTCGGCTTTTTTTTTCGGTGTTCATTGCTGTGATCATACTCAGCACCTCCCAGTTTCCAGCGACGTCCCGCCTCAGACGTTCTGTTCGGTGCTGGCAACATACTCACCACCTCCCAGTTTCCGACGATGTCCTGCCTCGGCTTTTCTTTTCAGTGCTGACAACATATTCACCACCTCCTGGGGTCTGGCGACATCCTGCCTTGGCTTTCCTGTTCGGTGCTGGACACATACTGACCACCTCCAAATTTCTGGCGACATCCCGCCTCGGCTTTCCTGTTCGTTGGTGGGAACATGCTCACCACCTATTGGTGAGTCCGGCGGCATCCCGCCTCAGCGTTTGTGTTCGTTGCTGGGAACGTATTCACCATCTCCAGTGACCAGCAACGTTCCCGTCTCAGCTGTCATGTTCAGTGCTGGACACATACTCACCACCTCCTGGTATCCGGTGACTTCCCGCCTCGGCTTTCTTGTTCGGTGCTGGGAACTTACTCACCACCTTTTGAGGTCTGGTGACGTCTTGCCGCGGGTGTCCTGTTCGTTGCTGGGAACATACTCACCAATTCCTAGGGTCTGGCGACATCCTGCCTCGGTTTTCCTGTTCGTTGCTGGAAACATACAACTCCCGGTGTCCGGCGACGTCCTGACTCGGCTTTCCTGTTCGGTGTTTGGAACATACTCACCACCTCCTGGGGTCCAGCGATGTCCCACCTCGGCTTTCCTGTTCAGTGCTGGGAACATACTCAGCAGTCCCGGTGTTCAGCAATGTCCTGCCTCGGCTTTTCTTTTCGGTGCTGGACACATACTCATCACCACCCAGTATCCAGCAACGTCCGGCCTTGGTTGTCCTGTTTGGTGCTGGGAACATACTCACCACCTCCCGGTGACCGCGACATCCCACCTCAGCTCTCCTGTTCACTGCTGGACACATACTCACTACCTCCTGGTGTCAGGCGACATCCCGGCTAGGCTTTCCTGTTCAGTGCTGCGAACATACTCACCATCTCCCGGGTCAGCGACGTCCCGCCTCGGCTTTCCTGTTCAGTGCTGGGAACATACTCACCACCTCCCGGGTCCAGTGACATCCTGTCTCGGCTTTCCTGTTCGATGCTGGGAACATACTCACAACTCCCAGTGTCCGGCGACGTCCTGCCTCGTCTTTCCTGTTCGGTGCTGGGAACATACTCACCACCTCCTGGGGTCCAGCGATGTCCCACCTCGGCTTTCCTGTTCAGTGCTGGGAACATACTCAGCAGTCCCGGTGTCCAGCAATGTCCTGCCTCAGCTTTTCTTTTTGGTGCTGGATACATACTTACCACCTCCTGTGGACTGGCGACATCCTACCATGGCTGTCCTGTTCGGTGCTGGACACATACTCACCACCACCCAGTATCCAGCGACGTCCGGTCTTGGTTGTCCTGTTTGGTGCTGGGAACATACTCACCACCTCTCATTCTCTGCCAACATCCTGCCTCGGCTTTCCTGTTCAGTGCTGGGAACATACTCACCACCTCCCGGTTACCGGCGACATCCCGTCTCAGCTGTCCTGTTCACTGCTGGACACATACTCACTACCTCCTGGTGTCAGGCGACATCCCACCCCTGCTTTCCTGTTCGTTGCTGGGAACATACCACCTCCCGGGTCCGGTGACGTCCTACCTTGGCTTTCCTGTTTGGTGTTGGGAATATACTCACACATGTCCCAGTTTCTGGTGACATCCCGCCTTGGCTTTTCTTTTCGGTGCTGGACACATACTGACCACCTCTCAATATCTGGCGACATCCCGCCTCGACTTTCCTGTTCGTTGCTGGGAACATACTCACCACCTCCTGGGGTCCAGCAACGTCCCCCCTTGGCTTTCCTGTTCGATGCTGGGAACATACGCAGCAGTCTTGGTGTCTGGCGATGTGCTGCCTCAGCTTTCCTGTTCATTGCTGGGAACATACTCACCACCTCCTGGGGTCCAGTGACATCCCGCCTCAGCTTTCCTGTTCGTTGCTGGGAACATACTCACCACTTCCCAGTTTCCGGCGACATCCCACCTCGGCTTTTCTTTTCGGTGCTGGACACATACTCACCACCGCCTGGGGACTGGCGACATCCTACCGCGGCTGTCCTGTTAGGTGCTGGACACATACTCACCATCTGCTGGTGTCCAGCAAAATCCCGCCTTGGTTGTCCTGTTTAGTACTGGCAACATACCCACCAACTCCCGGCGTCTGGCGACATCCCGCCTCGGCTTTCCTGTTCGCTGCTGGGAACATACTCAACAGTCCCGGGGTCCGGCAATGTCCTGCCTCAGCTTTCGTGTTTATTGCTGGCAACATATTCACCACCTCCCAGTGACCGGCAACTTCCCGTCTCAGCTGTCATGTTCAGTGCTGGATACATATTCACCATCTCCCATTGTCTGGCGATGTCCCACCTTTGTTGTCCTGTTTGAGGCTGGACACATAATCACCACCTCCTGGATCCGGCAACGTCCCACCTTGGCTTTCCTGTTCAGTGCTGGGAACATACTCACCACCTATTGGGGTCCGGCGCCATCCCGCCTCAGCTTTCCTTTTTGGTGCTGGGAACATACTCACCACCTCCCGGGGTCCAGCGACGTCACGCCTCGGCTTTCCTGTTTGGTTCTGGACACATACTCACCACCTCCCAATTTCCGGCAACAACCCACCTCGGCTTTCCTGTTCGGTGCTGGGAACATATTCGACACCTACCGGTTTCAGGCAAAGTCCCCCCTTCTTCGCTTTCCTGTTCTGAATTGGAAACACACTTATCACCTCCCAGTTTCTGGCGATGTCCCACCTTGGCTTTCCTGTTCGGTGCTGGACACATACTCAGTTTCCAGCGACATCCCGCCTCAGCTTCCCTGTTCGATGCTGGGAACATACTCACTACCTCCCGGTGTCCAGCGATGTCCCGCCTCAGCTTTCCTGTTCGGTGCTGGGAAGATACACGACACCTCCCAGTTTCCAGCGACGTCCTGCCTTAGCTTTCCTGTTTGGTGCTGGCAACATGCTCACCACCTCCCGGGTCCGGCGACGTCCTGCCTCGTCTTTCTGGCAACATACTCACCACCTCCCCAGGTCCAGCGACGTCTCGCCTCAGCTTTCCTGTTCGGTGCTGGGAACATACTCACCACTCCCGGTGTCTGGTGAAGTCCCTCCTCGTCTTTCCTGTTCAGTGCTGACAACATACCACCTCCTGGGGTCCAGCGACATCCCACCTCGGTCCCGGTGTCCGGTGATGTCCTGCCTCGGCTGGCCTGTTCGGTGCTAGCAACATACTCACCAACTCCCGTTGTCCGGTGACGTCCCGCCTCGGCTTTCCTGTTTGGTGCTGGGAATATACTCACCACCTCCTGGGGTCCAGCGCCATCCCACCTTGGCTTTCCTGTTTGGTGCTGGGAACATGCTCACCAGTCCCGGTGTCCGGCGATGTCCTGCCTCGGCTGTCCTGTTCGGTTCTGGCAACATACTCACCAACTCCCGTTGTCCGGCGACGTCCCGCCTCGGCTTTCCTGTTTCGTGCTGGGAATATACCCACCACCTCCCAGTTTCTGGTGACGTCCTGCCTCGGCTTTTCTTTTCAGTGCTGGGAACATACTCACCACCTCCTGGGGTCCAATGACGTCCTGCCACGGCTTTCCTGTTTGGTGCTGGGAACCTACTCAGTACCTCCAGGTGTCCATCGACGTCCCTCCTCGTCTTTCCTGTTCAGTGCTGACAACATACCACCTCCTGGGGTCCAGTGACATCCCGCCTCGGCTTTCCTGTTTGGTGCTGGGAACATACTCACCACCTCCTGGGGTCCAGCGATGTCCCACCTCGGCTCTCCTGTTCGGTGCTGGGAACATACTCACCACTCCCGGTGTCCGGCAATGTCCCGCCTCATCTTTCCTGTGCGGTGCTGGGAACATACTCACCACCTCCTGGGGTCCAGCGATGTCCCACCTCGGCTCTCCTGTTTGGTGCTGGGAACATACTCACCAGTCCCAGTGTCTGGTGATGTCCTGCCTCAGCTTTCCTATTCGGTGCTGGGAACATACTTACCACCTCTGGAGTCCGGCGACATCCCGCCTCAGCTTTCCTGTTTGTTTCTGGACACATACTGACCACCTCCCAATTTCCGGTGATGTCTCACTTCGGCTTTCCTGTTGGTTGCTGGGAACATACTCACCAGCTCCCGCTCTCCGGCAACGTCCTGCCTTGGCTGTCCTGTTCGGTGCTGGCAACATACTCACCACCTCCCAGTTTCCGGCGACATCCCACCTCGGCTTTTCTTTTTGGTGCTGAGAACATACTCACCACCTCCTGGGGCCCGGCAACATCTCACCTTGGCTTTCCTGTTCGGTGCTGGACACATACTGATCACCTCCCAATTTCCGGCGATGTCCCACCTCGGCTTTCTTGTTCGTTGCTGGGAACATACTCACCACCTCCTGGGGTCCGGCGACGTCCTGCCAGTTTCCCTGCTCAGTGCTTGCAACATACTCACCACCTCCCGGGGTCCGGCAACGTCCTGCCTTCAACTTCCTGTTCAGGATTGGAAACATACTCACCACTTCCCGGTTTCAGGCAAAGTCCCGCCTTCTTCGATTTCCTATTCTGGATTGGAAACATACTCACCACCTCTTGGTTTTAAAAAAAGTCCCATCTTCGCTTTCCTGTTCGTTATTGTCCTTCTTCAGGTTATTGGCCCAGTCATCCACCTGGCTCCTCTGGTTATTATAGCACCAGAGTTCCCCATCTTGGTGTTCCTTGCTCGCTACCTTGATTTCCAAACAAAATTGGCTCCCAGTTAGAGAGTCTGTGGCTGCCAACCTCTCCCAACTGTCAAAGCCCATTTGCCAAGGTGGCATCTCCTGGCAGCCTGCCTACCTGATAGCTGTTGCTTAGTGACCTGTGTGGGGTCATCTGTGATGTCACAGTGGAATGAGGGGAGGGGGCAGGAGGGGCTGTAACTGCCAGGTAAGGCCCAGCCATCAGCATCTAGGCCAGCTCCCTGCTGCCTCAAGGCACCATCATGGCTGCCCAAAGCCTTTTTGGTTGCCTCTTCCTCTTCCTGTTCACGCCCTTTTTGGTGGGGGGTCCAAAGCCCCTGTTCGAGTCCCTCTGTGGGGAGGCCTCCTGGGTTGAAATTTTGGACCTGGACAGCTTAGAACCATGCCACCTATGGTCTGACCTAAGCTTAGAACACAAAATTATCTGCTACAATGTCCTACCTGTCAATGTCTACTTCAGTCTCAACCACAATAATACATGGGCAAACAATAGATACAAACTCAAAGTAACCTGCTCCAAACTTGATTGCAGAAAATACAACTTCAGCCACAGAGTGGTCAGTGCCTGGAACTCACTCCCTGACTGTGTTGTTACATCCTCAACCCCCCCCAAACTTTAACCTTAAACTGTCTACCATGGACCTCACTCCATTCCCAAGAGGTCTGTAAGGGGGTGTGCATAAGTGCACCAGCGTGCCTACCGTCCCTGTCCTACGGCTCCCATTTATTCATACTCATTTTATTATGTATATACATGTTATACTTACATGTTTATATGTTATGTTCATACTTATACTTGCTTTCTCACACATGCCTGACAAACTAAATAAATAAATGGGTGTCCCCAATGAGTTCTCTTCCTCCCCCTAGTGTGGCTTTTATGCTTGAAGTATCCTCTTCATTGCCTTTAATGGGGGCAGGCATGTGGGGCAGGCGGTCCCCCCCCCAGATCCCTAGCACCCAGGAGGAGGAGAAGGAGGGGGGGCAGACAAGTGACCCTTGAGGGGGAGGGGCTGGAAGGGGGGGCTTAACACCCAGGGTCTCCCTGAAGCCTCGAGGAGGAGGAGGAGGAGGAGGAGGAAGGAAATAACCACCACCCAAGATGGATTCAGTCGTTACACCAAGCGGACAGGCCCCCCACCGGCTGTATTCACAGCACGTGGCCCACCCAGAGAGTTAAGCCAAGCATTTTACGGGGTCTCCTTGAATTGCATAAAAGCAGCTCATCTGGCTGAGAAACAAATGCAAAAATAATAATTAAAAAATAGATTTCTTTCTTTATTTTGGATTAAAAGTATTACAGTAAAATTAGCACGTCACCAGGGATATAAGATCACCGACTGGAGAAACAAACACACGTGTACAAATGCATGTATAGACACATATACGTACAAGGTGAATCAGGATGAAAAGTGATTTATTTTATTGACAGAGGGGGGGAAAAGTAAGAAATTTTAACTGTTTTTAAATTAATGCAAACTTCCTTCCCTAGAACCATCTAGAGAAGGTCTTGAAGCCATAAAGTTTCTCCACCACAGCAACTTTAAGATGTCTGGACTTTAGCTCCCAGAATTCCCTATGCTGACTGGGGAATTCTGGGACTTGAAATCCACCCATCTTAAAGCATGCTGGCTGGGGAATTCTGGGAGTTGGAGTCCAGCCATCTCAAAGCATACTGGCTGGGGAATTCTGGGAGTTGAATCCACCTATCTTAAAGCTTGCTGGCTGGGGAATTCTGGGAGTTGAATCCACCCATCTCAAAGCATACTGGCTGGGGAATTCTGGGAGTGGAAGTCCACCTATCTTAAAGCATGCTGGCTGGGGAATTCTGGGAGTTGGAGTCCAGCCATCTCAAAGCATACTGGCTGGGGAATTCTGGGACTTGAAGTCCACCCATCTTAAAGCATGCTGGCTGGGGGATTCTGAGAGTTGGAGTCAACCCATCTCAAAGCAGGCTGGCTGGGGAATTCTGGGAGTTGAATCCACCCATCTTAAAGCTTGCTGGCTGGGGAATTATGGGAGTTGAATCCACCCATCTTAAAGCTTGCTGGCTGGGGAATTCTGGGAGTTGAATCCACCCATCTTAAAGCATACTGGCTGGGGAATTCTGGGAGTTGAAGTCCACCCATCTTAAAGCATACTGGCTGGGGAATTCTGGGAGTTGAATCCACCCATCATAAAGCATACTGGCTGGGGAATTCTGGGAGTTGAAGTCCACCCATCTTAAAGCAGGCTGGATGGGAAATTCTGGGAAGGCCACCAAAAGGTTGGCCTTCAATATCCTTAAAGCCTGGCATCTTTTCTTCCACCAACAGGTGACCCCATAGGAGACAAACCAGGACAGCAACTTGCTGTGCTTTTGCTGGTCCCCTAGCTGTGGGGTCCCTGGGCCCTGTGGTTTTTTGCGACTTCGTCATAGTCAGTGCGTAAGCCGGATCCACTTAACCACCGGGTTACGAACGTAACAACGGCTGTGATTCACTTAACGACTGTGGCAAGAAAGGTTGTAAAATGGGGCAAAACTCAGTCAAACAACTGTCTCGCTCAGCGACAGGAATTTTGGGCTCAATTGTGGCTGTAAGTCAAGGACTACCTGTCGAATCAATACTCAGCCAAACCTAACTTCGTGAGTTCTTTTCTTGGTCTGGAGTGGGGAGTCAAAGTTTTAAATGCACAACATGCACACACATCTGAAAGTCAAGGCAACAGCTGTGCTGCTCTCTAGTGGCGAACCTGGGCCAAGACAAGTGGGGAGCGCAGGTTGCAAATAAAGAGTTTGGCTCAAAGTGCCTGCATGCCTTTGGGGCTGGGGGAGAGACTGTTTGTACGTGTGTGTGTGTGTGTGTGTGTGTGTGTGTGTGTGTGTGTTTTGTCTGTTCCTCCCTCTCACTCCCCCCAATTATTGTGTTTGTCTACATCTGTGTGTGTCTCCCTTCCTCTCTCTCTATCTCCCTTTCTTTGTATATGTGTATGTGTGTGTGTGTTCTTCTTTTCTCTCTCTCTCTCTCTCTCTCTCTCCCCACTCCCCTGGTGTGTGTGAATGTGTCTGCCTGTGTGTGAGTCTGTGCTTCTCTCTCTCTCTCTCTCTCTGTGTGTGTGTATGTGAGTGTGTAGATCTGTTCCTTTCTCAGTGTATCTGTGTGTGTCTATATGTCTGTGTATCTCTATCTGTCTGTCTTTGTGTATATGTCTGTTCCTCTGTGTGTGCGTGTATGTTCCTCCCTGAGTGTGTGTGTCTCTCTCTCCCTTTCCCCCGTTTTTGTGTTTGTCTGTATCTGTGTGTTTCCCCCGTCTGTTTGTGTGTGTGTGTCACCCTCCCTCTGTGTGTGTGTGTTTGTATCTCTGTGTGTCTGTATCTGTGTGTGTTTGTCTCTTCTGTCTTTCTCCCCCCCCCACACTGTGTGTGACTGTGCCTGCTTGTCCCTCTGTGTGTGTGTGTGTGTGTGTGCCTCTCCCTGTATGTGTCTCTGTGAGTGTCTCTGTTCCTCTCTGTGTATCTGTCTGTATCTCTCTTTTCTCTGTGTGTTTGTGTGTGTGTCTCACTCTCTCTGTATTTCTGTGTATGTTCCTCTCTCAGTGTATCTCTCTCTGTGTATCTCTCTTCTCTCTTTCTGTGTGTGTCTGTGAGTGTGTATCTGTTCCTCTCAGTGTATCTGTGTGTGTCTGTCTGTCCTCTCTCTTCTCTCTTTGTGTGTGCCTATGTGTCTCTGTGAGTGTGTATCTGTTCCTCTCTGTGTATCTCTCTCCTCTCTCTCTCTCTCTGTGTTTTCCCAACTCAGAAACCGGGCGGGACAGGCTCAGCCAACCGGCCCCCGCACCTCTTGCCAGGGACTCCACCTGGGCTGGTCAAACAGGTTTGGAAGTCCAAAGGACAAAAAGCCAGAAAATCGAAGTTGCGCATTTGACAAACTTGCGGAAGGGCTGCCGGAGTTCCTGGCATCTGAAGCCGCTCCGGTTTATTTCCCCCTTCACACACACACACACACACACACACACACACACACACACACACACACACAACCATACACATATACATGCACGTCCCAGGGTGAAAAAGCGAGTGTGCAAGGCGTGAGAAAGGAGAACCAGGTGAAAGGACCGGAGGATTTCTCTCCGTCTCCCCGGTAGGTTTTCGAAACCAGCAAAACTTTAGGCTTCTCTCACCACTTTTCTCCTGTTCTTTCCTCTTAAATGCAGTCAGATCCTTTGGATTTTTTTTTCCTTTATACTTTATTGGGTTTTTTCATTTGTACATATCTCAATTACTTAATAAACAAATTAAATTTATTAATAAATAAATTACTTAATAAAATTTTGTATACATTCACATATCCAATACAATCTGTACATACTGTTTCCATACCTTCTATATCTATCATATGCATTATATATACATTTTCTTTTCTTATTTCTATTGTCAATCCAATGATACCATTTCTCCCATATTGCATAGTATTCTTTTTTTTTTTTTGGTAAAAGTTTTATTTCAATTTTCCACATTTTTAAAGAAACATCTTTTTAGCGAACAGGTTTTCACATCTCTGTACAGACATAATTTGATTTACATATTCGTCTTCCACATTTAGTTCATGTCAATGTCTACTTTACATATATTTTCTATTGTTTTTCACAAATATTTTCCTCAAGCTTATTTATAATTTTTCCAATCATTTCTTAACCTATGCCTTTTAGTTTTAACTAATTCTCATATCATCATCTTCATTATGCTTATACTTTTATCTGTATTCTGAATAATCTACATTCCCTTTTAACCAGTTGGATTTCTGCCTGTGTGCTTGCTTGGCTTTTGTTTTAGCGGCTCAGCCTGGTGTGACACCACGGATTCGCGTCGCTTTAGCATGAACCGGTCGATGCGTTGTGCAAATCCAGAAAGTTTGTTGATCCAAGTAGCCAAGTGTGTAATCTGGCAACTCTAAAAAGACTTCTTGGAAGAAATAGCCTTCTGGGTTCAGTTCCAAGTGGGGAAAAAGACACTTGGAAACATGGCGGCTGTTTGGAAAGATGGTTTAATGGTGGACAGGACCACATGGCTTGGAGCTCCAAAGTGAAAAGGACGATCACATGCTTCAAGGTGAAACGAAAAGGGAAGGACTGAGATGCCGAGAGACCCTTATATATCCTCTGTTGGGCCTCACCTTAGTGTTTACTGTTCCTGTGCAAAAAATGTAATCCCATTGGCTGTCAGACTCCCAGGGGCGGGGGTCTTAACTAACTTTGTAGGCATGTCTGGACCACATGGCTTCACCTGAGTGCTGGCTGATGCAATCTTCCCAGGCCAGGTGGTGAGATAGAAAGAGACCTTTGTTATGTAGAATACTCTGCCCTAGGCCTTAATGGCCCATTAGCAAAGGTGGGGGGTGGGCTAAATTTCTGCCTCTCTGAGGTGAGTTTCTGCTTCTGAGTTTCTACTCTTTTTAGGGGAAATATTCTTCCTTTTAAATATTTCCTAGGATATTTCAATTTTCTAGGAGAGGAGTGAGTGCTAACTTCCTACAGACCAAAGAAACACCTTTCAAAGTTTTGGAAGTTTGGCTCGCGATCACGATTGAAATGGGGGGTAACTGCTGGAATCCCGACATAATCACAACAGGTAGTCCTCGACTTACAGCAGTATGTTTAGCGACTGTTTGAAGTTGTAGCGCTGCTGAAAAAAAGGGACTGACAAACGTTTTTTTCCACCCTTATGACCCATCTTTGTGACCGTTTGATCAAAATTCGGATGTGGGGCAACTGGCTCACCTATACGACAGCTGCAGTGTCTCCCTGGGTCACGCGATCCCCCTTTTGCGACCTCCGGACAATGGGGAAGCCAGATTCACTTAACAACCATGTGACCAATTTTTAACAACTGCAGGGATTCGCTTAACAAACATAGCAAGAAAAGTCATAAAATGGGGCAAAATGTTTCACTCAGCAACGTAAATTGGGACCAATTGTGCTCGTAAGTTAAGGACTATCTGTGCCTTCACACACAGTCCCACCTGATGAGGACGGGGGCTGAAATACTATACTGGTGTGTAGTTTTATAGTTACTTTCTTCAAATGCAGTCAGTTCTCTGCATTTTGCTACACAACTTAATGTTTTGCTCTTTTTCTCTGTTGGGTTCATATAATGGATATTTTATTTTATATGTATGTATGTATGTATGTATGTATGTATGTATGTATGTATGTATGTTATTCAGCTTTGTTCGGGTATTTTCCCACGTCATTATAGTTGTGCTTTTAAAGTTGTAGCGTTTCAGCAGAATCTCATCTGCCATCATCAGGCTTCTGTATTGTGTTCGTCTGTGTACAGAAGCCTGATGATGGCAGAGATTCTGCCGAAACGTTGCTACAACTTTAAAAAGCACAACTATAATGACGTGGGAAAATACCCGAACAAAGCTGAATACCATACATGTAAGTACCTGCGAAAACTTAAGAAAACAAATTATTTATTTATATATATATACTATATATTATATATATATATATTTATATATATATATATGTTTTCTGAGGTTCTCGCGGGTATTTGTATGTGGATCTTTGGTTATTCGGGTTTTCTCCGGCGTAAGATTGGAAGTATCTAGGCAACGTTTCGATGAAGTCTCATTCATCATCTTCAGGCTTCTGTCTTCGGCTCTGTGCTTCTCAGAGTGATGTGAGCTTGCAGCTGCTTCTTCCTTTTAACTGCTAGTGGGGGTGTGACTTGATTGGTTGGGGGCTTGGCTGTGTTCTGATTGGGTGGGGGGGTGTTCTCATTGGTTGGGGGTTTGGCTGTGTTCTGATTGGTTGGGGGGTTGGCCGTGTTCTGATTGGCTGGAGGCGTGTTCTGTTCAGGTGGGGGCTTGGTTGTGCTCAGGTTGGTCTTAGTTACTGGGGGATTTGAGCTGGTGAGCTGTGATCTTGCTGTTTGGCTTCGAGTTCGTGGTCGTGCTGCATCTTCATGGTGGGGGTCAGTTCGCTTCATGTATATATATATGGATCTTTGGTTATTTGGGTTTTCTCCCATGTAAGATTGGAAGTATCTAGGCAACGTTTCGATGAAGTACTAACCAACGTACTAACAGCCAATGGATTCCAAAGAAAGAAGATTACCCACCTAATCCAAAAAGAAACCCCAACCAAAATCCAAGACAGAGAACAAGAGAACGGCAAAGCCCTCCTCCCATATATAAAAGGCACTACAGACAAAATCAGAAAGATCCTCCAAAAACACAACATTAAAACAGCATTCTGCACAAACAGAAAAATATCCACCATCCTAAGAAACCCTAAAGACAAAATCGAGTTAGAAAACCAAGGAGTATACGAAATCCCTTGCACCGCCTACCCCACCACATACATTGGACAAACTAACAGAAGAATAAGTGCACGCATTGAAGAACATAAGAACTCAATCAAAAAAGAAGAACCGACCTCCTCCATGGTCCAACACCTCAAAGCCACAGGACATGAGATTGACTTTAAAAATACTAGAACTATCGCCAAAACCGAACACTTCAACAACAGAATAATCAGAGAAGCCATAGAGATAGAAAAACACCCCACAGCATGAATAAAAGAGATGACACCTCCCGCCTACCAGCCATTTGGAAACCTGCCCTCATGAACAGACGAGTACCTAACATGAAGAATGACACCAGACCCACACCCACGATGGCCACACAAGATGCCACCACCACACTTCCACGTAAAAAGCAGACTCACACCCACACAGAAGATGAGACACGACTACGGACCAGAAGCTGCACTGCAGCTGCATCACTACCCACTTCAAACCCCTCCGAGATGAAGCAAACTGACCCCCACCATGAAGATGCAGCACGACCACGAACTCGAAGCCAAACAGCAAGATCACAGCTCACCAGCTCAAATCCCCCAGCAACTAAGACTAACCTGAGCACAACCAAGCCCCCACCTGAACAGAACACACCTCCAGCCAATCAGAACACGGCCAACCCCCCAACCAATCAGAACACAGCCAAACCCCCAACCAATGAGAACACACCCCCACCCAATCAGAACACAGCCAAGCCCCCACCCAATCAAGTCACACCCCCACTAGCAGTTAAAAGGAAGAAGCAGCTGCAAGCTCACATCACTCTGAGAAGCACAGAGCCGAAGACACAAGCCTGAAGATGATGAATGAGACTTCATCGAAACGTTGCCTAGATACTTCCAATCTTACGTGGGAGAAAACCCGAATAACCAAAGATCCATACACACATACACACACACACACACACACACACACATATATATATATATACATATATATATACATATATATACATATATATACATATATATATAAATACAGATCCAGAATTATGAAGTCTAGCAACTTAAAGTAACACTCCACACTTCTTATGAAGTAAATCTTAATTTATGCATAAGTTTAACCCAATTCTACAACAGTTAGTTGTGGGAGGAGAGGTGTGCTAGGCTAGCCTACAGTAGCAGAAAATCACATTTGATGGAGTGAAGCTTATAAAACTTGATCTGTTTAATAAAATGTGTTACTAGGTTTGACAAAGGGGTGGTTACGTCCCTCCTGGTTTTATAGCAGGAGGCAAACTCTGTTGGATATCAAATGAAGACAAGGGCCGAAACTGGCTGTTATTTGGATGTGGAAGTTGAAAAAACATCTCAGAAGAAATCTATGAGGTGCTTTTTTTCAAGAGTTTCTGGTTTTTCTTGGTTTTTCTTGGTTTTTCTTTGAAGACATTTCGCTTCTCATCCCAGAAGCTTCTTCAGCTCTGACTGGTTGGTGGGGAAGGGAAGGAATTATATTCCTTGCAGACAGTTGGTCATTTGCATCCTTTTAGAGAGCCATTGAGGCCACTGGAGGTTTGTCTGTGTCCTCAGGGTCACCTGAGTAGTGCAAATGGGGTGTGGAAGGACCCATTTACCTGAGGACACAAATTTATCTGATGACCAATCTCTTCTTGAAAGCCGCCAGTGATGAAGCTCCCACGACTTCCAAAGGCCGTTTTAAAATTCTTAGAATGGATAATTCCCCTTTCAAGCTTTAGTAGGGGAGGATAGTTCCTGTATTGATCAGATAAGCCCCCTCCCCTCCCAAGATGACCAACAAAACAAAAGATTTCCTTTGTGTTCCTTCTTGCAGATTTTTGTTCAGTGGGGAGGCCTTGGAGCAGGGGTGGGATTCAGCCGGTTTAGGCTGGTTCACGTGAACCGGATGTTAAATTGACATATGGTTTGCTAAACTGGTAGTTGAACTGACTGGCTGGCCCCGCCCACCCCACTCTACCCCTCCCCGGAGTCTCCATGTAGCCCATTTTGGATGCAGGTAAGTGCAGGAGCTGCGCGGAGGCTCTGAGAGGGTGAAAAATGGCCCTCCTGGAAGTTTCGGAAGTCCGGAAACGGGCCTGTTTCAACTTCCGGAGGGCCTCCGGAGCCTGGGGAAGCTGTTTTCGCCCTTCCCAGAGGCCCGAGGGAAGCCTCCGGACTCTGGGAAAGGTGAAAAATGGTCCTGGAAGTTCCAGTAGGCCACGCTCACCATGGCCACGCCCACCCAGCAACCGGGCAGAGAACCGGTTGTTGGGATTTTTGAATCTCTCCCCTGCCTTGGAGCCACCCTCTGCATCCCTTGGCTGTCTCCAAACCGATGTATTTATATTTTTCCATTCCTTTTGCAGCACACGAACCAGCTGCAGCACATCCTGAGATATTCCTGGTCCATTTTGCCAGAGCCTCTTGTTCTGGGGAAGAAGAAGGAATGGTGACTGCAAAGATTTAGCAGAAAAAAAGCTCACCAGATACGGAACAAACTTTTGCTAAAACAGTTGAAGATGTCGGTCGTTGCTCCTTCGGAAGATTTGGCGATGGTGCCCCTGGGGAAGGACTCGTCCCCTGCTGCCCAGTTGGCCCAGCCTCACACCCAGGAGCCGAGTTCGGACGATGCCAAGGCAACTTTGCCCTGGGACCGAGCCCAACACGATGCAGCGGGCGAGATGCCCGAGGTTTTGGAGATGGACGCCCGGCCGAGCCCGGAAGGGAGCATGAAGGCAGCTGCGTTGGGCTCTGCCATGGACCATCAAGCTTTCCTGAAACCTCTGGAGGACGATGGGTGCAGTGGGATGCCCGCCATGGCAACCCACGCCTTCATCCCCATCGACCCCCTCTGCATCGAACGCCGTCCCAGGAGCCACAAGAAGCAACCGTGGCAGCTAGGAATGCCACCACAGGACAGGGCACTGTGCCAGGAGGAGAAGTGTGACCTCGAGCAGCAGACCTTCCTCGGCCGAGGCTGCTCGGACTCTTTGCATGACCTCCCCGATCCTGCTGTGGAGCCGTCACAGACCCATTGTTGCCAGACGAAGGGGTGCTGCAACTCGGCCAACCTCAAAGCCGTGGCCTCCATGACTACCGCCCTGATCATCTTCCCGGTCTTGATCTACAGTGCCTATGTCTTCCTGCCCTTCGACGTGCCTGTCATGGAGAGCATGAGTGCCCGGCTGGTGTACACGCTGCGTTGTGGGGCGTTCGCCACCTTCCCCATCATTTTAGGTGAGTGGGGGAGGAGTCTACTTGCCGTACACATTAACAGAGCTGGAAGGGACCTTGTAGGTCATCTAGTCCAACCCCCTGCCCAAGCAGGAGTCCCTGCACCCTTTCTGATAGATGGCAGCCCAGTCTGTTCTTAAAATCCTCCATTGATGAAGCTCCCACAACTTCCGAAGGCAACTTCTGTTCCATGGGTTGATTGTTCTCCCTGTCAGAAAGTTTCTCCTTATTTCCAGGTTGAATCTCTCCTTGTTCAGTTTCCATCCATTGTTCCTTGTCTGGTCTACAGGTGCTTTAGAAAATAGCTTGGCCCCTTCCTCCTCTCTGTGGCAGCCCCTCAAATATTGGAAGACTGCTATCCTGTCTCCCCTGGTCCTTCACTAGAGTAGCCAGGCCCAGTTCCTGTAACATAGAGAAGGTGCCAGGCAGGGGGAAGCTGTCGTACATGACCAGCCCAGACTCCCCTCGGTTCATGTCCCAGGGTTGGCGACAGGCTCCGTTGAAGCGTTCCACAGGCCAGGAAATCTGCATGTGCAGTCCCCAAAAAGCAAAAAAAATCCCTCCCCCACAATAATTTCATTACTGAATGCATCATGATGCTGGTGGCTATCTTGCCATCTTTGCCCATCAGGAAAGCCAGCTATAAATTCTACAGTCAAGTGCCAGTTGGAGAATTTTCCAGATATTCCCTTTTAACTTTATTTTTTGATAAAATTGGTATGGCTGCCCAATTCAGTGATTCTGGGCAAAATAAAGCCAAAATAATAGAATAGAAAATAGAATAGAATGGAATGGAATAGGAACAGGGATGGAAATGGGAATAGAGTAGAGTAGAATAGACAAGAACAGATATTTGAATGAAGGAATATAATAGAAATAGAAATAGAAGACTATAGAATAGAATGGGAATGGAATAAAACAGAAGAGGGAATTGGAATAGAATATTGGAATGAAGAATTTAGGAGGATAGGATAGGATAGAATAGAATATGTTAGGAATATTATTCACCTAACAGTTATTTGGGTTGGAAATATATAAACCAGGATAGACATTTTAATACTGTATCTTTAAGAAAATGCAAAAACTGAAATTGGGTGTGGTTCCACAAATGGCCATAAGATGGAGCCAGTCTCAGAAATCTCAATGAAGTGAGTGAATCTCTGTTTGCTTCTGTTGGAGAGTAGTGCCGTTCCTCCCGTTCCTACTGATCATTGATGTAAGTCTGTTACTGAACTGTTTTTTTGATACTGGACTTTGATATTCGGATTATCCCTGAAATGAATACTGACTGCTTTACCTGTGAATGACTTGGATTGCTTGTTTGGACTTTACTTAAACGTTTATTGAAAGTAAAAACCTAACATTAACTGTGCAGTGTATCTGTGTGCTGTGTGTGTATTATTCAAACACTTCTCTCACTATGTCTCCCTGTATGCGCTCATTCTCCTAATGGGGAATTACCTCAACAGAATAGAATTCATAACTTTATTGTCACTTTGAATATAGATTAATTGGCATACATTAAAATGAAATTTTGTTGCATTCAGCTCATAAGACACCTGAAGGCAGGACAAGAAGCAACGGATGGAAACTCATCAAGGAGAGAAGCAACCTGGAACTAAGGAAGAATTTCCTATCAGTGAGAATAATTAAAATGTCAGCGTTACATTAAAATGTAAAAAGAAACACGGAACATTCTTTCACATGTGGTGGTCCTGCACTGAAGCCCAAAGATACTGGCATAGAATAAAAAAAACGGTTAGAGGAAATAACGGCGGAGCAAATTGAATTAAAACCAGAATTCTTCTTATTGGGGGTATTTAATAGACAAATGTCTAAAAAAGTCAAATATAACATACTGCACATTCTTACTGCAGCTAGAATAACCTTTGCAGTGTGTTGGAAACAAGCAGACATTCCAACAGAGGAAATGGTCATTCAGAAAATAACAGCCTATGCAGAGATGGATAAGTTAACCTTAGCACTTAAGGAAAAAGAAACATCAGAATATTATAGAAGCTGGGAATGCTGGTATGACTGGATAGAACAAAAATAGAAAATATATTAGTAAACAACGTAAAATGTAAAAGAGGTAGTAATTATATACTCGCAATAAGAGGTATTTGTAAATATATCACCAATATTGATAACAAACAAGGAACCATAGAGTGTCGATAATAGAATTGCTAGTTTTTAATCGTTTTTTTCCTTTTTCCTTTTTTTCTGTGTGTTGTGTATGTGTTTGTTTGACATTTTAGTTGTATAATTAATAGTTTGTTTAAAAAGAAAAAAGAAATCAGGAGACTGAGTTTAAGTCCCACCTTAGATATAAAAGCCAGCTGGGTGATTTTGGGCCAGTCACCCTCTCATAGCCCAACCCATCCCACAGGGTTGTTGTGGGGAAAAAATAGAAGGAAGGAGTATTATGTTTGTTTGTAAATCTGAGTTACCTATGAAATAATAAAGGTGGACTAAAAATCTAATAAATAAATATGTAGCCTTCCTCATTGCTAGCAGAGCTTATTTCTGAAAACAATCCTAGGACTCATCCTAATTCATTTTTCAGCACTTACAGTTTAACCAAAAATAAAATATTTTTAATACGATAGCTAAAAAAGACTACACCCACCCCTAATCTAAAGTGTTTGACCCCTTCCTCCTGTCTCTTTTCCCCTGCAGGGATGATGGTTTACGGAGTGTCTCGCCTTTGTGCCTCCTCCCTGCAGCCTTTTGAGGAGCTCACCAGGGAGGTGGAGATCCATCGGCATTTTGTCTCGCAGTCGGTCGACCTCTTCATTCTTTATTTCTTCAACATCGCTGTCCTTTCCACCTACCTGCCCCAGGAAGGGCTCAAGGTGATCCCACTCCTGACGGCCCTTTTTGCCATCTCACGGTAAGATAGAAACAGCTATGTGACCCCTCTCCTCTCCCTTCTAGACCCTTCCTCTGGGTTGGATCCATTTGCCTGGTACAGGGTCTCCTGCTGGAGCGGTAGGCTTGTTATGCCCCCGTCAGAGCCTGAAACTGCAGACGAGGATGAGTTGGAGCTGGAGCTGATGGAGATCAAGGGGGCGACTTCGTTGGCTTCGTAGGAATGTGGGGAGGAGGAGTAGGCTGAGGCAGCCAAGGGCCCCTCAGGATTAGGATAGCTTGTAGGCATGGAGGAATGGGGGCAGGATGACCAAGAGAAGGTAAGCAATAGACATGAGGAGCGACGGAGCTCAGGCGATGAGTAAGGACCGCCCCCTCTTGATCCCAGAGCATGGAGACTGGAGAAAAAGTGGGAACAGCGCAGGCTGACCCAACAAGTTGGGAGGAGAGTGTCCCACCCCTCTTCACAAGGCCCACCTGGGGACGGAGATTTAAGGAGACGCTGTGGGGAGGCACATTTGTTGGGAACAAAGGCTGAAGTGGTAGAGTTGGGTGTGCCAGTACAGATATCTGGAGTTTGCAGGACTGCTTGCTTCACTTGTGAACTCAGTGCCTTCTTTCTGACTTAGTGAACTCATTTCCTTGTTCCTGACTTCGTGGACACATTATTTGTTCCTTGGTTTGTGGACTCCTTTCCCTATTCCTTTGTTTTGCTGGACTGGGTGCAACCAGAGGCTGCCATGTGTTTGTGTGCGCACTTTGCTCTGGGGCTTGCCAAAAAACGGGGAGCATTTTGGGGGGAAATTTGGAGCATTCAAGGGGAGATTGAACTCTCAGCTGGCTGTGTGACCTTCATGACTTGTCCCGGGTCATCACAGGGTTGGACTAGAACAGTGGTCGCCAACCACTGGTGGACCGCAAGAAAATTTTGAGAGTCTGCAGAGAAATGTCACCCCTTAAGCAATTAATCCAGGCTGTGTGGGAACACAAGGCTGTGCCGCCCACATGGCCTGCGGGAACACAAGGCTTGCGTCACTTGCATTGCAAACAACACGAGGTAGTGAGTGGGGGGGGAAGGGGGGGGGACTTGTCCCACTCACTCTACGTGCCTGGCCTGGCCACTGGGCTGCTTCTCTCTGCTTCTTTCTTCTTCTACTTTTGGCTGCACGCAAGGAAAGCAGCAAAAGTCTTTCTTTCTCTCTCCCAAACTCCATCAGAAATGAGACCTTGCAAGGCCTCCTGCTCCAAGAAGCTGCGCCGGCAAAGACTCATTTCTGGTGGAGTTTGGGGGAGAGAAAGAAAGACTTCTGCTGCTTCTGCTGCTTTCCTTGCATGAAGCCAAAAGTCTCTCTCTCTCTCTCTCTCTCCCACTGAGAACGGAGCTGGAGATGGTATCCTGCAATCCCAAATAAAGAATGATTGGTAGGAAAATGAGGTGGGGAATTTTCCTGCAGACTTTTTGGGGTTTTTTCCCAGGGTCTCTGGTCCACGGGATTTAAAATGATGAGTTTGGTGGTCCCTGAGCTCCAAAAGGTTGGTGACCCCTAGACTAGAAGACCTCTTGTTATTCATCCAACATTTAACCTTGTTTTTCAACCATGGTCTCTTGAAGAGGGGTGGACTTCAATTCCCAGAATTCCCCAACCAGCCTGAGCTGTTTATAGACTTAAATTCCATATGTTTAAAGCAGGGGTCTTCAACCTTGACAGCTTTAAGACCTGTGGACTTCAACTCCCATAATTCCTCCTCCAGTCATGTTAGCTCAGGAATTCTGGGAGTGGAAGTCCACAAGTCTTAAAGCTGTCAAGTTTGAAGACCTTTGGTTTAAAGCATGCTGGCTGGGGAATTCTGGGAGTTGAAGTCCACCCCTCTTCAAGAGGCCAATTTTGAGAGACAAAAATGTTTTGAAATGTATTGGCCAGACGAGTCTGGTTTTTTTATTTGAAGATGGAAAAATGGATTGATGGGAAATCTCCATCCTGTTGATGGTACATTTGGCTTACATGCCTTTTAATATATAAAAGTCTTTTAAATATATTTTGGGGCACTGAAAGGAGAATGGCAGCCGATTCTGGTGGCATTTTTTTCTAATTGAGATTTTATTCACTGGGTGTATTCTTTTGTAAGCTGCAACGGCACTCATCAGATGCATGTAGTGACTGGATCAGTGTTACTCAACTTTGGCAACTTGAAGAGGGGTGGACTTCAACTCCCAGAATTTCCCAGCCAGCTGTGCTTTACTTCCCATGGGATTTTACATCGGAGTCCGTGTTATGCAACTGGGGTGCAGATATGAGGGAGGGGTTCCTGGAGTTAGAGAAGAGACACAGTAGATCATAGACATCTTATCAATTAACAGTTTTCATGTGTTAAAAACTTTCCCCAAGACAGAAACCCCAAATTGACAAACACCTAGTGTGCTGGGAGAATCCAGCCCAGCCTCCTATCTCACAGGGTGAGGTCCCTCACAGTCTGGCCCCAGGAGCCCCCTCCACTTCTCCACTCGCAATAGAATCCCATATGCCACCAGGCTTGAAATTTTTAGACCTGGACAACTTAGAACTATGCCGCCTACGGTCTCATCTAAGCTTAGTACACAAAATTGTCAGCTACAATGTCCTACCTGTCAATGTCTACTTCAGTCTCAACCACAATAATACATGGGCAAACAATAGATACAAACTCAAAGTAACCTGCTCCAAACTTGATTGCAGAAAATACAACTTCAGCCACAGAGTGGTCAGTGCCTGGAACTCACTCCCTGACTGTGTTGTTACATCCTCAACCCCCCCAAACTTTAACCTTAAACTGTCCACCATGGACCTCACTCCATTCGTAAGAGGTCTGTAAGGGGGTGTGCATAAGTGCACCAGCGTGCCTACCGTCCCTGTCCTACGGTTCCCATTTATTCATACTCATTTTATTATGTATATATATGTTATACTTACATGTTTATATGTTATGCTCATACTTATAGTTTTCTCATACATGCTTGGCAAACTAAACTAAATAAATAAAATAAAAATGAATTAGCCAAAAAACCCATAACCCAATTAACAAACATAAATATAAGACACTGTGGATGCTCCATCCCTGGAGGCTTTTAAGAAAAGAGTAGACAGCCATCTGTCCGAAATGGTATAGAGTCTCCTGTTTGAACAGAGGGTTGGACTAAATGACCTCCAAGGTCCCAGCTCTCTTATTCTGTTCTCTGTTAACTGGAATTGTTCCTGCGAAATGCAAGCAAGGGTTTGCTTGGGATTTTGATGGGGATATCCACAGGATTGCGATGGGTGTGACGCTTGGATCCCACCATCGTGGCTGCCATTTTGACTTCTTTTGACCATTTTTCTTTCTTGTCCTTCTTCCAGGCTTCTCTACTGGCTGGCGTACGCCATGGGCCGCTCGTTCCGAGGCTTCGGATTTGGCCTGACCTTCCTCCCCCTGGTTGCCATGTTGGTCTTCAACCTCTACAGCATGTTTCTGCTGGACACGGAGAACATGTTTGCCGTGAGGAGTGCCAAGTCCCCGCTGCAAAAGGAGGAACTGGACGTCTCCAGGTCCTGGTACTGGGGGTGAAGCCGGGCAGAGCCTCAAAGCCAAGGAATCTCCCAGTCTTCTCTTTCTGAACTGCTGCGAGGCTCGTTTCCATCCTTGGCTGACTGTAGACTTGGGGGGAGCCCTCGAGGCCACTAGTCTCACCCCGCCTCTGTCCAAACCAGTGTGAAAGCATCCCAGTGGAGAAGACTGGCCAACCTCAGAACTCCTTGGAGAGAAGCCCCATCTCTGCTCCGCACCACTGGATCTTCGGCCACCTTATTTAGAAGTCCTTTCTGACCTTCATTTGGGTGCCTTCCTACCTCTTGAAGCCATCCTCTGTTCTTGGAAGGGAAGAACCCGTGTGATCCTTCTTTTTACAGATTACAGTTGGAAGGGACCTTGTAGGTCATCTAGTCCAACCCCCTTCTCCCCAAGCAGGAGTTCCTACACCATTTCTAACAGATGGCAGTCCAGTCTTTTCTTGAAAGCCTCCAATGATGAAGCTCACACAACTTCTGAAGGCAACTTCTATTCCATCGGTTAATTGTTCTGTCAGAAAATTCTTCATTTCCAGGTTGAATCTCTCCTTGATCAGTTTCCATCCATTATTTCTTGTCTGGCCTTCGGGTGCCTTGGAAAACAGCTTGACCCCCCTCCTCCTCTCTGGGGCAGCCCCTCAAATATTGGAGGACTGCTCTCCTGTCTCCCCTGGTCCTTCTCTTCCCTAGACCAGCCAGGCCCAGTTCCTGCAACTGTTCATTGTATGTTTCAGCCTCCAGTCCCCTAATCCTCATTGTTGCTCTTCTCTGCACTCTTTCTAGAGTCTCAACCTCTTTTTTATAGGTCCTCTATGAGTCCCTTGGAAGCTGCCAGATGGAACCTGCAATAAAGAGAAAAATCTAGGAATCCCATAGAAGATTTGAGAAACACCTTCCTTGGCAGAATGAACGGCACAACACGCCATGGGACAATTCAACAAATAAAAAATTATTAAATTAATTTTGCCAGAGCTTTGACCAATAATAATAAACTAAAGTGAACCCAGAAATACAAAATTTCAACAAAAACGTGGTCGCCAATAATAAAAGTAATCGAATGAAACGATTAATACCACATTGAAGTGTCCCACGGAAAGTTGGCAAATTGTCCTAGATCCCTGCCCTGGCCTCTTCCTGATCTCACCTGATTGAATCCAAGAACAATTCTTAGACAAAGGTTTAATCTAAGCCAATACATCTGGCAAACAGGTAGGAATTTACATCCTGGCTTTGAAATAAATTCTCCCCACTAAGGGTGTACGAAGAGAACTCAAAAATATGAGTAGTCCTCAACTTAAGTCCAAATTAAGCCCAAAATTTCCATTACTAAGCAAGGTGATTATTCAGTTAGTTGTGCCTGATTTTATAACTTTTTGTGATGGTTATTAGTGGACCATGCCTTTGTTAAGCAAATACAGCTTTTCCCCCATTGACGTGGAAGCTGGGAAGGTCACAGATGGCGATCACATGACCTGGGATGCCGCGGCCATTGTAAATACATGCTGGTTGCCAAGCACCCTTGATCACATGATCATGAAGATGCTGCAGTGGTCATAAGTGTTCATCCCACTCCCCTGTACTCTTTGCTCTCCCCCTTGGTGTTTGGACGAGCAAAGTCCTAGGGGAAGTATTTATTTATTTAATTTATATTGCCGCCTATTCGCTCATGGCAACTTGAGGCGGCTTACACAATGTAAAACCATATTTAGAGGGTCGATGTCAATGATAAGAACAAGGATGGTGGGTATCAGCCCAAAGAGCCCCTCCCCTTTTCCCCAGGGCATTTGCACAAAGGGGTTGGCTGGGTTTTTCAGACCAGAGTCACTTCCAAGTTTTCTATCTTTGGGGGACATCTGTCTGGTAAGAGTGGATCAGGGGAAGACAGAGGATGGAGACATTTCAAGAGCCCCCCCCCTTTGCTCCAAGGTCATGAGGCTATGGGGTGAGCAATTAATTTTCCCAAGGGGCCACATGGGAAACTAAGACTGCATGAACAGGGGGATGGAATCAAGATCACGTAAAGTGTTAATACCGTTTTATAATGCCTTGGTAAGACCATACTTGGAATACTGCATCCAGTTTGGGTCACAATATAAAAAAAATGTTGAGACTCTAGAAGGTGAGAGACTGACATCGGTGGTAAAGAGCAATTAATTGTCTTTTGAGTGTGTTCCTGATTTGGACAATATACTGGGAACCCATATTGTTTTGTTACCCACTACCTAGTAGAACTGGGAAAGAAATATTCACAAAAATTGACATTTTTTTCAGTGAACATGGAATACTACGGACTTGGTGTGTAGCAATTTGTTCCAATGTTGCAGCAGTTATTACAGGAAGAGCTTCGGGCGTGTTAGCATGAGCAAAGACAAGAAACTGTTCCGTTGTTTCAAATTATTGCATCTTACATAGACATGCACTTGCTTCTAAATGGATGAGCCCATTGTTACATGAGATTTTGGAGGATGCTGCAAAAATAATACTTTCATCAAAAGCCGGCCATTGAATGGACATTTATTCCAACAATTACGCAAGAATTTGGATTCTGAGCACAGCACTCTTCTCTTTCATTTCATAAGTAAGCTTGTTGTCAAAGAAGTGAAACATTATTTGAGCTATGAGATGAAATGCACCTGTTCCTGATGAATGTTTCATCACCCCTAGCAGAAAAATTTGAAAATGCCTTCTGGTTGTCCTTCCTTGGCTATTTGGCTGGCATATTTAAAAAACTAAATGAACTTAATCAGTCACTGCAGGGCCATGGTTATAACGTGTTTATCGTGGAAGACAAAGTTCTACAAGAAAATCTCCTTGTGGATAAACCAAGTAAAAAAGGAAATACTGCATCATTTCCCAATGTAGTCATGACTTTATTAAACTAAAATTTTGTTGTTGACACTGAAGACATTGAAACTGCCATCAAAAATTATTTGGAAGTTTGCGTTATATTTTTCATTTGTGCCAAGAGGATGTGATATTTGATTTATTTGATTAGGGTGGTCTCTGAAATCCAGAAAACCTTTAATGAATGCTTTAAGCCATTCCTGAGGACATAGATGGGGAGATTCAGGTGCTTCTTTTTAGCATGAAACCTGTTGCCACCTCTGCTACTAAACTTTATTTTATTGGTCTTAAAGACATTGGACGCAGCCAGAGAGAAGTGCCCAGCCTCAAACACTGGTTGCAGGACTACAAATTTTTGTCTTGACAATGTGTCTATTCTGGAGACTCTTGGTCATTCCTTTGAATTCCAGAAACCACATAGCACTTCAGTTCCTTCCTTTTGGAGATTTTTAGATTATTCAATCCTTTTTTTATATCTGGTTTGGAGATGCAAAGTGATTAGGGTAATGTAATAGTGTCTCCATTCCCCGTTGGTCTATTTTAACCCATAACCACAGACCTGTGGTCATAGTAACCACACCAGTTTTCCAAAATGTTCAGAACACCCCTATTTTTAGAAAATGGATCGTTCTGGTTGCGAATAGCTTGTTTTCCCGCCAATAAGAGTGTATGCAGTATCACGCTTGTGTTATTTGGTGTTTTCTATAGCGGCGTTTGAATTTGAGTTTCAGTCATTTTGACTGCAGATCTTTGTTACCGTATATATTTTTATGCTTTCTGCCAAAGAATGTGATTTGGTGATTCAACCTTCAAAGAAACTGTTTTAAAATGGTATGATAAAGCAAAGAGTAATTTGAGTGAAATGGAATCAGATTGCAACAAAATTGTTGTAATGGACGATAAGGAACCCGCCGCCGCCAATTCTGACATCAGCGATGATGAAGCTCCTGATGAAATTGATGACCAGGTACAATCTATGTTGTGCAATAATTTATATGGCAAGAATTCAAATGGTCTTCTGCACTTTTTGGAAGCAATAGATCCAAAACTATCAGTCACAATATTGTAGTGCAATTACCTGGACTATAGCCAGCAGCTAGAAATCTCTGAAATTCACCTACTCCTCTAGAAATTATTTTCTAAAGAAATTATTAGCACCATTATTCAGTGGACCAATGTAAAAATTAGAGCAGAAAGATTGAAGTTCATGGATGAAGAATTGGATTGAAGTTCATGACCTGTGTGGTGTGGATTTGATAGATCAATACATTTTTTTGGTTTACTGCTCTATAAATCAATTTTTAGATCTAACCATGAAAACATTGAATGTCTTTTTGCTATTGATGGAACTGGTCGAGAAATTTTTAGATGTGTAATGAATTGAAATAGATTTGCCATTTTTTGATGCCTGCAATTTGATAATCCAGATGACTGAAAGGAATAACGGGCATTGAATACCTCTGCCCCGATTGCAGAAATTTTTGCAATTTGTAAAAAATTGTCAGGTTTATATGATTGAGACGTCAGCCACCATTGATGAGATGTTAATCACATTTCATGGGAGATGCAAATTGAAAATGTACCTTCCACTAAAACCTGACAAATATGGGGTAAAGCTATTATACCTTACAGATTCTCGCAATAGCTCTTTTTTCAATGGTTGTTTATATTTAGGCAAGAATTCTGATGGACAATCTTTATCAGAGGAGGACCGCAAATTTTCCAAACTTACTCAAATTTGTATTGAGATTAGCCGAATCTCTTATTTCGTACTAAGAAATATAATCGCTGATAACTGGTTTAGTTGAATTGAGGTAGTTCGCAAATTAAGAAACAGAGGCTTGACTTATGCAGGGACTCTGAAGAAAAATAAAGCTGAAATTCCTCCTTCATTTCTTCCACAACAAAGGAAAGCTATTGGTTCTTCCATGTACACATTTACAAAAAAAATAACCCTTTTGTCATATGTTCTGAAGAAAAATTGTACAGTATGTTTAGTATCCTTGATGCATCATTATGAATACACTGATCCCGATAGCAACAAACCTGAGATTATTGCTTACTACAACAGTAATAAAGGAGATGTTGATTCATTGGACCAAAATTGTGCCATATATTCTAGTGGGAGGCGTACGAGAAGATAGCTTATGGCAGCATTTTTCAGAATATTGGATATTAGTTCAGTAAACTATTTCATCCTTTACAACTGTTATGGTAACACCAGTAAGAAAATAACCAGCCTCCACGTTGTCAAACGATTAGCAGAAACATTGATTAGAGATGAAATGATGAGAAGACTGGATACAAAAAATACCAAGAAGCTTCAATTCAAAAAATTCTGCAAGTAGAGCAAATGCTGCAAGATTCAAATTTAGATAAGCTTGAAAAAAACATGTGTTCTGTGTGAACCAAAGTTAAAAAAAACTTTTCATTTGTGTTATATGTATAAAAAGACAGTATGTAATGAATGCTGTAAAAGACACTGCAAACATTGTAGTGACTAATTTATTATGTTTGCTTCTGAAGGGTCGCTTCTTCCAGATGATCAATGGAGAAATCTTATAATGCCTCAGTTCTGTTTATTTTAAGCAGATTTTGCTATAAAAGCAGGAGAAAGTTTCCTGAGAATTGTCCAACTGGTAGTTTGAAAGAGAAAGAAAAATCTCAGTCTGAGGGTTTACATCCTTCAGGATTTAAATGTCTGGAAAAATCAATAGCTTTGACTGATTGAATAGCTTTCTTGTGGGCAGGAGGAATTTCTAAGGATGTTGCCAAGCTCATTTTCCTCCTTGGCTGTCCAAAAACAGTCCCCAGAGGCCAACATGCTCTTAATTAAAATTTGATGCCACCAATCTCGTATATAAGCTGATTCTTTAGGTAGCTCTTAAATCTGCCATCGCCCTCCAAAATCCAGCCAAAAATTGAGAAGCTGAGCTATTTTTGTCCAATTTTACTGTCTCGGTTTGGTATTGGGATTGAGGGTTCTAGAGGAGCAGGGAAAGTGGACCTCCATGCCAATTTAGACACAAAATCCAGCTAGAGGACTTTGGGAGTTGTATTACCAAGCTACAAATTTGATGTGGGTTAAGGAATGGATAACATTAAGAAATACTAGATTGTTGACATTTGAAGGACATGACTGTTGTTGGGGTGGCATGCTTTTTTATGGTATAAAGGAACTAAAACACAGGGGTACTTTAGAAGACATTATATACGGGAGTCTCTGTGGTTAAATTGGGAGAAGATTAAAAGACAATGTTATTTGAAAATTCCAGTCTGGCTATCGACTATTGAAGCATTTTCTTATCCTATAATATACAAAAAGGAACAAACAGTTAGATATGGTGAAATATTGAATGAAAAGGGTGAACTTAAATCTATACAAAAATTAGAGGAACAAGGTATAAAGATGAATTGGTTTTCATATGTGCAAATACATTCAAGGTATGATAAAGACTCTAAAACAGAAGGTTTCTATGATAAATTGACTGAGTTAAGATAAGATTTTGACAGGTACTGATGAAAAGGTGATTAAAAAATTGTATGGATATTTATTAGAAATTAAACTAGAAAAAGAACAAGTTAAAGAAACTATGATTGCTTGGGGGAAGAATTTTGGATATGGGATTGATTTAGAGAAATGGCAAAAATTGTGGTCTCAAAATTATAAAATGACAATGTCAACAGCATATAAAGAAAATTTGTATAGGATGTTTTACAGGTGGCACTTTCCCCTGACAAGAATAGCAAGAATGTTCAAGAATAAATCCGAAAAATGTTGGAAATGTCATCAGACACCTGGCTCATATTACCATATGTGGTGGACTTGTGCGGATGCTAAAAAATACTGGACTAAAATCCACACATGGTTGGAAAAAATGACAAAAAAGCATATAGATTTGAGACCAGAAATATTTTTATTGGGAATTTTACCTGAAATATATAGTAAAGACTTGAAATACCTGATTGTAAATGTATTAACAGCAGCTAGGATTGTATTTGCTAAAAGCTGGAAAAATGAGAAAACACCATTATAGGAGGAAATCATTAAGAAAATATTGGAATGCGCTGAAATGAGTAGATTGACATTTGAAATTAGAGAACAAGATGATTAACAATTTTATAAAATTTGGGATCTATTCTATCAATGGTTAGACAATAAAATAGAGTAATGAAATATGCAGACTTTTAGAAAATAATAGATAAAGATGTATTCTTTACTTATTATACAAAATGATTCTAGGATAGATCTGGGATGATAATCTGAATTGTCATAAAACAAATTAATTAAAATATGATCATTTTGGAAAACATGAATGAAAGTATAGTCAAATGATTAATAATATTAATGTATTTAATATATTGATTGAAAATACGAGATTATACACAATGTAATTATAATTGAAGACTATGAAATGGAAGCACAAAACAATTTGTAAACCAACTGGCACACTGTATTTACATATAAAATGAAGTACTTTTCGAAATCCGAGCTCTGCTTCAAAAGTTATGTATTCCTGCTAAATTGAGTTCTACCTTCCATTTTGAGATTTGCCTTGGAATAACTCCTCAGGGAAAGCTCAGATCAGAAAATCAAGTGGATTTTCAACGTTTCCTACCCCGCAGAACATGAAAATGAGCAATTCTGAAATCCGAGCTCTGTTTCAAAAGTTATGTATTCCAGATAAATTGACTTCTAGCTTCCATTTTGAGATATGACTTGGGATAACTCCTCAGCAAAAGCTCGGATTTTGAAATCCGAGCTCTGCTTCAAAAGTTATGTATTCCAGCTAAATTCCAGCTAAAGAGATATCCCTTTGGATCTCCTCAGGGAAAGCTCGGATCTGAAAATGAAGTGGATTTTTAACGTTTCCCACCCCGCTTAAGACAGCAATGACAGAGCCAGGAGCAAAAAAGAAAGAAAGAAAGAAAGAAAGAAAGAAAGAAAGAAAGAAAGAAAGAAAGAAAGAAAGAAAGAAAGAAAGGAAGGAAGGAAGGAAGGAAGGAAGGAAGGAAGGAAGGAAGGAAGGAAGGAAGGAAGGAAGGAAGGAAGGAAGGAAGGAAGGAAGGAAGGAAGGAAGAAAGAAAAGCGAAAGAGCACAGTCCCACTTAAAAGTCTCAACCAGAATTCCTCTAGTTCCTGAGGTTTTCTTTTGCACAAAATGTTCCCTTTCCTTCCTTCTCTTTATTTATATTTGTATCCCTTCCATTCTACTACACAACACACACACACAAACACACACCCCTCTGTTCTTACCTTCTGTTCCCAGGCTTGCTTTTTGCTAGCCATCTTGTATAACTTCTGTACTTTCTTGGTGTTCAATTCAGTAAACCTGGAGACAAATACCCATAGATTCCTGAAAGGAGGTGAACAGTTATTTGAATTTTCTCTTTTTAGGAGCTGAGCCAGAAGCCCAACTTTTCATGCCAGAGGAAAGAGATGCCCCAAACAAGCAGTGATGGAGAGATCCTTTCTTCTGGGGTCCAAAAGTTCCCTCTTACACAAAAATGTCTTACTTCAAACTTGAGTGATGAAGACTTCCAAGATAAAGTCTGCACAGTTGGATGCAAGCATGGCATGAGCAGAGGGGGGGGGGGGAGAGACCAAGGAGCATGGCCCATTTGCCTGCCATCCCTTCTCTCTCCCACCCGCAGCCCCTTTGTTGGACCCAGAACAATTGCCCCTGGTTGGCCCTGCCACACCCGCCTGGTCACACCCGTGTCAGCAACAGGCGTCGTCATTTAAAAGTTGAGGGAGAATTGGGGGAAGAAGGTGGAGGGTCCTGCAGTGGCCGACACAGGAGTGCCTCACCACCAGCCGCT
The DNA here is from genome assembly GCF_049901735.1 of Notechis scutatus. Classification (NCBI taxonomy): domain Eukaryota; kingdom Metazoa; phylum Chordata; class Lepidosauria; order Squamata; family Elapidae; genus Notechis; species Notechis scutatus. The sequence goes on along the minus strand of NC_142022.1, from coordinate 14,422 downwards.
CCTAACAACCATAAGGAATGTCCCGTAGGCAGCCTCGCTTCGTCACCAGCCTCTTCTATTGGCCATTACGAGCAGCCTGCAGGCAGACTCATCCCGCCACCAGGCCGCTCCTAACGGCTGATCATGGCAGAGCGCGCACAGGTCCCTACCCCTGCCAAGTCCCTTTGCTGCAGACCCGGGTATGGTGCTGGCTGCAGGCCAGGTCAGTGGGCGGCAGCAGTGGGGCACTTTACGACATGGGACCTTCGTCGGCTGCCACTTCCTCCACCGCCGCCGCTTTCCCTTCTGCCCTCGCCATGGTTTATGCCGTGTTTGGAGTACCGCCAAGGATTCCTCCCCCTAGCCTTCTGCAGCAGACAGCCCGCCATCTCTGGGGGCAGCTCGGCCAGGACCTACACCCACCCAACCCCCACTGCTCCTCCATCCCCAGGAGCTCATCTGCTGCTCCTCCTATCGGGGCTTCGGCCAGCCGGGTACCGCTCGGGTCCCCGCCGATGCTCGGGAACCCAAAGCAGTGGAAGCACTTGGCCTCTGAGTCTGGCGGATCCTCCTGGAGGCTCTACCCATCGCCTGTCTCCAGCCCGGGCCTCCTCCTCCTTCTTGGCCTCAGAGTTGCTGCTGATCTCCTTCTTTGCCAGGCCATCAAGGCTTCCCCTCTATGCCTAGCCCGCTCCTCTTCTCTCCTGGCCTGGTGGGAGGGGGGGGTGAGATGTTCTGGGGGAGAGCGGATCCCCAGGAATCGGTTAGAGCTGCCAGATCATTTGCCACTGGGAAGCACAATCCTGCTTTTCCCAGGAAAGAGGAGGCGGGGAAGGGGAACCCGATGCAGCTGAAGATCTGGAGGCCAGGCCAGGAGAGAAGAGAAGTGGGAGAGATGGCCAGGCAGAGGAGGAGAAGGTCAGCAGCAGCGCTGAGCCTGAGAAGGAGGAGGAGGCCCGGGCTGGAGCCAGGCAACGGGTAGAGCCTCCATGAGGATCTGCCAGGCTCAGAGGCCAAGCACTTCCACAGCTTTTGGCTCCCGGGCATCGGCGGGGACCCAAGCGGTCTGTAGCCACCTGCAGCGGCTTTGCCCCGGCTGGCCGAACAAGAAGCAGCAGACGAGCTCCCGGGGGTGGAGGAGGAGTGGGGGTTGGGTGGGTGGAGGACCTGGCCGGGCTTCCCCTGGAAATAGTGGGCTGTCTGTTGTGGAGGGCTGGGTGGAGGAATCCTTGGCGGCATTCCGAATGCAGCATAAGCCACGGCGAGGGCAGAAGGGAAAGCGACGGTGGCGGAGGAAGCAGCAGTGGTGGCTGACGAAGGTCCCAAGATACAAAGTGCCCTGCCTCCACCGCCCGCCCGCTGACCTGGCCTGCAGCCAGCACCATACCTGTGTCTGCAGCAAAGGCGCTTGGTGAGGGTAGGGAGTTGTGCACACTCCGCCATGATCAGTCGATAGAAGTGGCTGGTGGCAAAGCAAGGTTGCCCACGGGACACTCCTAATGGCAAGTCCCCCCCTCCCATTTTTTTTCACCTCATGTTGTTCAAGCGATGTGAGAAATGGCAGGGAACTAAGCCCAAATTTTGGGGGCGGGGCTTAATTTCATTTCATGCCTATAAAACAGCCTGGGCCTTCCTATGGGGGGCGTATTGTTGGAGTAACATGGTATTGACCTCACCCCTTTCCTAAGAGGTCTGTAGGGGGCGTGCATAAGCGCACCAACGTGCCTACCGTCCCTGCCCTATTGTTTCTTTTATATTTCTTATATGTATCCATGTACTCATAACTATGTTTATACTTATACCTGTTATCTTGTAATTGAGTGACAAATCAAATAAATAAATCAAATAAATAAATAAATGAATTCAGATGAATTTGGGAAAGAAGCTTCGTCCTGCTTGGGGAAAAGTGTCCCCTGAAAGGGTAGGTTCATAGTTGGGGAGGTTCTTAAAGAGACCAGACCTGGTCAGACTTATCCATGCCTCTCTTTTACACACACACACACACACACACACACACACTGAGTGGGGGGAGAGGGGAAGATAGGGAAAGGGGCAGAGAGAGAGAGAGACAAAGAGATACAGAGAGGGGGGAAAGAGAGAGAAAGAGAGATGTAGGGCCATGAAGAGAAAGAAAGAGCAAAAAAGAAAGAGGAAGGGAGAGAAAGAAAGGAGAAAGAGAAAGAAAGTAAAGAGAGAAAGGAAGCAAAAGGAAGAAAAGGGGTAGACAAAGGAAGGGAGAGATGGAAGGAAGGGACAAAGAAAGAAAAAGAAAGAAAGAGATGGAGGGAGGAGAAAGTGAATGAGATATATGAATGGATAGATAAATACATGGAAGGAGGGAGGGAGAGAAAGGACAGAAACCCTGGCTCCAGAAGACTCTTTGAAGCAGCACAGCAATCTAGGGCTGGCCTGCAAGGGATCTCGGAGGTCATCTAGTCCAACCCCCTGCTCCAGCAGGAGATCCTTACACAATCAAAGAGTAGCAGGGTTAGAAGGATGTGTGTGTGTGTGTGTGTGTGCATGGTTGTCAAAACTCCAAAAACAGTCAAGGAACTCTGGGGAGATCAGTCATAAATTAGAACACTTGCTAAGCAACTGGCCATTAAGCGAGGACCACTTGTATTTCGTTTGCCAGTCACATGGCTACCTAGCCATGCCCATCCGGTCACATGACTACCAAGCCACACCCACAAATTAAGCCATGCCCACAGGACCGGTTGTTACAAAATTTGAATCCCACCCCTAGATGGAACTGAGAAAAGATTTCAGCATTAAGTGATAATCAGTCAGTTCCTTCTCATGATCCCATTAACACGCATTTCTCCACTCTTCTTATACCCATAACTTTAAGGTGTGATATCAGAATAATCTTGATAATTTCACGTGAACTGAAAGCCTTGGACCTGCTTCCCAGGAGCAGAAGGCCCATTGCTCCATCCCAGAGTGGGTGAAAGGGAGGCATGGATAGCTCTGGCCAGATCTGGCCTCAAGAGCCTCCCAGATTATGAACCTGCCCCTTCAGGGGACACTTTCCCCCAAGCAGGACGAGATGAAGCTTCTTTCTCCCAATGGGACCAAAAGGACCACCGTCCAATCACGATTCAATCCCATCTGATACAGTCCAAGCCTGGATTCAGGCCCCGGTCAGCAGAATTGCCGCCTTATTTGCTATTCTGGGCACAAGGAGCAAACAACCAGAAGCTACTAGTGACACATTCCCCAGCCCTTGTGGGTTTCTCACCCGTTTGATGGAGACCCTTAATTGTACGTGGTCCACAATACCAAAGCCTCCCAAGCAGCCTAAGGGAAAAAATCCAGTTTCTACTGCCCAGATTCAATTCTCACTGAAGGTCAACCACCTTTGGGGAATAGCATCAGCCCTCTTGAAATGGGCCCTCAGGCTTTGGAAAACAGAGAGAAGACACCAAACTTTCTCCTACCTTGTTGAGCAACTTTAGCCGTGAAAGAGCACGTTGGATGATAGAAAGTCTCTGTCTTTCAAAATACGCCAGAGTCTCTTCCCTGGGATCATCCCTGGGAAGAAGCAAGAAGCCCCAAACGCCCACATCTGCTGCTACCTCTCCATTTGGGTCCATGTGCAGTTTAAAGTCCGAAATATTGACAAACTCATTCTTCTCCAGGAAAGGATGGAACTAGAATGGGAACATGCACCAATTTTAAAAGCAGAAAACTTTGTTCAGATGCTTTTTCACATTTGAATCTTTCTTTTGTAGTTGTCTTATTTACAGACTTGCTTCATTAGGAAAATAGGTGTTACAAGAGATAGATAGATCTTACAAGAGAATGAAAAAAGTTCACAAAAATTTGTCGATCATATCCCGACAATATAGATTTTGACAAAATATAGTTGAACAGAAAAAAGGAGATTTATGAACTCCCTGAAAGCAACAGGTTGGTTATTAGAAACACGGATTTGTCAAGAAGAAAATTGTCAGGGTAATCCTCTCCCAGGAAGCCAGAAAGGAAACCTGAGCTAGGCCCACTTCACTGTAATGCTGCACTGACAGGATTTTGGGAGTCAGAAAGTACAAATCTCCCACCGACCCCTTTTTTTATGCAGCTGTAAGTGTCCTCCTCTTATCTGCTTCTTCCCCAGGCAGAATCTCTCCTCCACACCCCAAAAGTCATTCCCTCATATCACTGCCCTTTCTAAATGGATTGTGGGAAAGGTGGGGATATAACTTATGTGCTCCATGCAAGTCATCCTCACATATTATTTCATTTCCTAAATACATTCTGGAAATACTGCTGATATAACTTGATCTCAGGAAATAGTAACAATTTTGGGGTATGATTAGAAACCCAGTTGAGGAGTGGATGGTATGATAATTAAGTGGATAAAAACTGATTTAAAAATGGTACTCAAATAGTTTTTAATCTTTGTCATAAAAGTGGGATGATATAACATTTTGTCATAATTCATCAATATTTCTATGTTGTCATTAATAGAGTTGATAAATCGCTATTATACAAGATTTATAACAATTCTCAGGCAAATGTACTTTGATCTTATTTAAAGATTACCAAATTTCCAGAAAAATATTTCTGATTTCCCCCTAGAAACAACTGTATGACTAAAAAGCAGTAGAAAAATATCTGGGTTTTAGGATTTGATACATTATAGTATCTCATATAAGAACATTAATGATGCACTGGATAAAGGATTGTGCCAAGCTTGATAAGTGTGTAAGGGAGCCAGTTTGATCTACTGGTTAAGCCCCCAAGTAGAAAGCAAGAGGCTGTGAATTCATGTCCTTCCTTGATCATGAAGCAAGCTGGGGGATTTGTGGCCAGTCTCTCAGCCCAACTCAACTTACAGGGTTGTTGTTGTGGGAAAAATGAACACACAACTACTCATTGGTAATACTCAGCCCCCAAACTCATTTACTCCTCTGTAAAGGGTGCAATCCAAATTCTAGGAGGAATATTTCAGGTAGCTCCCTGTGTCCCAAATGTAGCACTAAGGAGGGAGGAGAGACTATCCAAAATAAAAACAGATGCATAGATTTACATGTTTGCACCTTGCTTAAAACTCCTCTTTTCCCCTAAAGGTTTCAGTTCTCTCCTTACAGAAGACAGCTTTGAATCAGGACCACCTTACAAGTTCAGGGCCATCTTACAAAACCTCCTGCATCTGGGCTTCTCCGGGGAAGGGCTTTTAATGATGCAGGGTGAGTTAGTGCACTTAGTAAACTCAAACAAGGTCTCAAAGATTGGAAATACAACAAGATGGGGCTGCTCTTGCCAAGAATGTTCATCTGAGCAGCCTTTAAAGCAACTAGATATTTATATCGAATAACCATCCCAAAAGTCCAAAGGGAATTAACCTCAGAGAGCTGCAACGGAGTTCCCAGAGCAGTTTCAGGGGGCCGATACAAAGAAAGAGCGCCTGGGCTGAGACTGGGCCCCTGTGGACAAGGGGCCACTGGAACTCACGCAGAGCTGGTTAGCACCGGCTCAGGTGTACCGGCTCAGCATTCAACCAGCTCATTCAACCAGTTTGCACCAGCTCAGGTGATTTGGCATGGGTCGGCAAACCGGTGATGACCCCTGGTTGGCCACGCCGCCGAACCAGGTCGCCCGGTGACCCACTTGTCCCAGTCGCTCTCCCAGCTTTCTCTACCACGTGGTGGCTGTGGCGCAACTCAGGCAGATGTCCCAGGGCTGTTGTACATGCGCACTGCGTGTGCAGCTGCTACACATGCAGTGCGCATGTGCAGCAGCCCCGGGACATCCGCTTGCCTGCCCGCCCTCCTACCCGGAGTACCTTTTCTTCCTTCTTCCGGCGGATGCGCCTCTTCCAGCCTTGCCCGGCCCGGCCAGCCAGCAGGTGGGTGGGCGGATGTTCCGGGGCTTTTTGCCCCACTTGTCACGATATGCCTGCAGCAGCCCCTCGGGCCGGCTTAGCCGGGAGCCGCCATTCCCAGGCTTCTACTCTCCTGTGCTTGGACACCACCTCTTCACCTCGCCTGAAGCGGCTGGTCCCCCTGCCCCTCCCTCGCCTGGCCTGAGAAGGTGAGGGCGACGGCAGCGGGGGATAGCGAAGCGGCCAGGTCCCTAACCTTCCTCTCTCTCCCCCGCCCCACTCTCTGTGTCTGAGTGTGTCTCTCTCTCTCTCCCTCAAAGCCGTGGCTGGGCTTTCCTTGGTGCTCTTCGCTACTTTCATTTCGTCTTTTTGGAATCCAGACTGGCTGAACAAGGATCGGCAGCTGCGGTGGAAGCATCTCTTCGGATGACCCCTCTCCTTCTCCTCCCTCACGTGTGCAAAGTGCACGGCACTCCCGGGGACCCGCCACGGCTGCTGGTTGCGAGAGGAGGAAGAGAAGGGGTGCCCGAAGGGACTGGCTGAACAAGGATCGCCCGCCAGCCGTGCTGGAAGCGTCTCTTCAGGCGATGCTTCTCCCCCTCCCGCTTCTCTTGTGACCGGCAGCTGTGGTGAGGCCGGGAGGGTGGCATGCACACTGCAGCCACTTACGGGAGGCTGCCAGAGCCAGGACCGCCGCCTCTGCCACTCGCAGAGGTGTTTTGCAAGGTCCAGGGATGGTGCGCAAAGTGCCGCTGCAGCCGCCACCACCATGTGTGGAGGTTCTTTTTTCCTTTTCCCACTGCCCGGTGCTGATTTGACCGGATCATTCAGTTTGTCCCAGACTCTGTGTGTGTGTGTGTGTTTGTGTGTGTGTGAGAGAGAGAGATGTGGGGGCATGAAGAGAAAGAAAGAGCAAGAAGAGGAAGGGAGAGAAAGAAAGAGAAAGAAAAGAGGGAGAGAAAGATAGAAAAAAGAAAAGAAAGAAAGAGGAAAGCAGAGAAAGAGAATGGAGAAAGTGAATGAGATATATGAATGGATAGATAAATACATGGAAGGAGGGAGGGAGAGAAAAAGGAGAGGAAGGAAGGACAGAAATCCTGGCTTCAGAAGACTCTTTGAAGCAGCACAGCAATCTAGGGCTGGCCTGCAAGGGATCTCGGAGGTCATCTAGTCTAACCCTCTGCTCCAGCAGGAGATCCTTACACAATCAAAGAATAGCAGGGTTAGAAGGCTGTGTGTGTGTGTGTGTGTGTATGGTTGTCAAAACTCCAAAAACAGTCAAGGAGCTCTGGGGAGATCAGTCATAAATTAGAACACTTGCTAAGCAACTGGCCATTAAGCAAGTACCACTTGTATTTGGTTTGCCAGTCACATGGCCACCTGGCCACACCCACCCAGTCACATGGCCAGAAAACCACACCCACAAATTAAGCCACGCCCACAGAAACAGTCGTAAAATTATTATTATTATTATTATTATTATTATTATTATTATTATTATTATTATTATTGTTGTTGTTGTTGTTGTTGTTGTTGTTGTTGTTATTGTTATTATTTATAATGCTGGTCTGTGCCTATAATAAAAATGGATGGGTTGAAGGAGGAAGCTGTGTTGCCATCTTGAGTTATTTGTAAATAAATACATGTTTATGAAAACAATCTCAAAATCGTATTTGACTGAAACCTGAAACTGAGTCTTGAGAGAAGACAAAGAGGAGATTATGAAAGCAGCTTCTCCAACTTACAAAATCTCTCAGTTGGACAAGGGAGGATTCAACACTCTTCCAATGACTGAAAGGTGTTGGGAGTTAAAACCCTCCCCTCTCCTAGGAAAATGAAATATTTTAGGATATACTAAAAAGGCAGAATATTTCCCCTAAAAAGAAAAGTAGAAACTCAGGAGAGCCTGAAACTCAGCCTCCCTCCCACCTTTGCTAATGGACCATTACTCTGGCCTAGGCCAGTCTATTTTACATAACAAAGATCTACTCCAGGTAAAGCTACATAGGAATTGCCCAAAGCCCTTTCATTACATCACCATCCAGCTAGGCTCAACCAAGCCTGGGACTCAGGACAGCCTACAGAGATGCCCCTACATGGCCCCATGGGAGTCTGACAAGCAATCAGAATACAAGCTCAAATTCAAATCCCAACAGAGGGCATAAAACTCTCAGCATCTCAGCCCTTCTTTCCTCAACCAAGGCATGTGCTCCTGTCCACCATTAAACCATCTTCCAAGCAGTCACCATGTTTCCAGCATCTTTCTTCAGGTCTGCTCCCTGTTATTCCGGAGTGTCAGATAGGAGCAATTAGATGGTGCAAATCGGTTGACCTTTTGCAGTACAATAAGGTTGAGATATTCCCCTCCTTCTCCGGATTCCTTCTCCAAAGGATCTCAGATTAATGGATCCCTATAGGGACCCCCATACGTGCCAAGGCTGCAGCCTCAGAGCCCCCAACCTCTTTTCTCCCTCCTTCCCCTCCTCGATGTGGAGGAATAAGCAGCATTCATGGCCTGGGCCAGAGTCTTCATGAGACTGTAATCAAGGGGGTCATTTTTGATATATTTCCTGTTTCTTTTCTCCTGGGTCCCCAGTGGGGCTTTCTGGGTGCATCTTCTGCATCCTTTAACAGAAAAGATGTGCTTGGAAAGGGAACAGTGAAAATAATGATCTTGAAACTGATCTTCCACAAAGAAATAGGGTTCAAAGGCAGCGTTGGCCTTTTTTTCAACAGATAACAAAAGTTCCAAATAGTATGGATGTATTTGAGAAGTATGTCATTCTTTATTGTATACCCTGAAAAACTTGTGAGGATCCAGACTTTCCCTTCAATGAGTCCTGGCAAATGCATAAGTGCTTCATGGAAAGGAAGAATTCTCTGCCAGATGGAAATAAATTCCATGAAGTAAACAAAGACGTTGACTTGTCTCCACTTAGAGAGGGCCTCCTTGAGGGATGCTGTATGTCCAGTTGTTGTCAATCGTTATAATATAACAATGCAAATCCCATTCTCAACAAGCATAGGAGGAAAAGTCCTCATGAAATCCTCTCCCTTCTCTGTGTCTGAAGCAAAGAGGTCAATCAGGTTCCATCTGAAACGAAGGAGCAGCTGGACGATTGCTGGGTAGTGGATCCCTTCTTTGGGGAGCATCATGTGGAAAAAGGGGAATCTCCTTTTATCACTCAGAGCCTCTAAAGGAATTCTAGCAGTGATCTGAAAAAGTAATGAAGAATAGTATGTTATAAAGTGGTCCAGATCAACTCCAAAATATTAGTTATTGACAAACCCAATTTTGTTATGATGAACATATGAGAATAGGTTGTTTCTTAGTCACAGTTTAAAATATTTAAGACAGACTACGGTATTAACAAGATTGTACATAAAAATGGAAAGCAAAATCATATTAAATAAAAACCAATAAAAATACAATGTAAATTTCTGTGTCTTCACTAACAATTCCAACAATTAGATTCAAATGAGCAGATGTCAGACAAAATGTTTGGATCTAAGATATAGGGCTGTATTATATGCTATTTTTGAGTACTGAAACCACTTTCTCAGCTTCTATATCCCAAATTCTTTGTGGAACAATTTTTCAGCTTCTTCTCCAGATGTACAAGAAACTAAGACCGCAACTCCTAACACAAATTGTCAGTTGTACAATCCAATAAATCTTTAATTGAAATTTTGTCTGTTTTGGGACTCTGCCTGTTTCATCGCTTTAATTTTAAACCAATAATTATATACCCTGAATTTATACAAAGTAGAAATTTTGTAAATTCATAACTTACTGTATCTCTGAGGGCAGGAGCTGAACTCCTTTTATCCAACCCAAAGATACTCTTCAGATCCTGTGGTCTGAATATTTTTTTATACATAGACAGGACTATTGCCAACTTGATTCCAATTGGATAAGGCAGATATTATTGATATGTGAAAATGAACATGCTAATGGAGGACCTCAAAACCTGGATATTTTTCAATAGTTGAATATTCAGTAAAATATCCTTATGGCTCTTCATGCCTTTAATGGTGAATTTGAAGATAAACATAATAGAATAAAACATAGTTGATATGTTCCCTAATATTCTGAAAAACAGCTCTTGAATTCTATGAAGATATTGGATCTGTTGTTCATCCCCACCACCCCACTCACCTTACTAGATAGAAAAAAACACACACAAACCTGTGGGACTTTGTAGGTGCCTACAAATGTTGACATCTGGATGGAGATGTCCCTTCTAGCTGCATCAATCAGAGCCAGGAAGTTGTCCTTCCTCCCACAGCCGTAGTTGGGGACATTGGCTTCTCCAGTGGAGAGCATGTCCAGCAAGGCATCTGAAGTGCGGAAAATGCTCAAATAGTTGTCATGGATGTTGTAAGCAAGTGTGAGATTGTGCAGGAACTGGGAATTCTTGTTGACCGTTTGAATAGCAAAAATGAATTGTAGGACAGTTTCAAAACCAGAAATCTCCCTATTGTAAAAATAATGTTCATGTTATAGTCAACAGGAACAACAAATACTTTTAAAATATATAAGCCTTCACAAACCTGTTAAGCCTTAGGCCAACATTGATCCAAATCCAATGATCAATTATGCAACTATGGAAATGGGCTGAGAGGGGCAATTGCAATTGTTTCAATCACTACTTAAACAAAGGTGATGAAAGGACTGAACTGAGAAAGGAAAATCATCTGGATTTCCTTCA